>NW_024510321.1:3529260-4062667 GCF_017590135.1 Pyrgilauda ruficollis
CCCAAAGTGCTCTGGCTGTTTGCTTCTCATGTGGCACCTTCTGCTCTTAACATCTCCTTAGTCGCTATCTCTCGTTTATTAGAGGACAACACTTCCCTATCAGCTACGGCTCCGCAAACAAGCCAAGGCCACCCCGAGCAGAGGGAGCTCCCAGGGACCAGGCAGCAAAAAGCTTTGCTTGGCTCAGGCTCCTTAAAGCTGGATGATTTAACTCTTCCACAGCTGTGATTGTAATAAGGCTATCTGTCAAAAAAAAAACCCAAACAAAAAAAAGCAAACCAAAGCAAACCAAACCAAAAAAACAAAACCCAACCAAACAAACAAAAACAACAATAACCTCCCCATATAAATAGCATTTTATCAGAGATAACAGTGTCCCTCTGGATAGCAAGTTCCTGTTGCCAGAAAAGGCGAGGAGCCATCGGTGACGGCGACGCTGGGAGCCCCTGGAGGGGCTCTGCACCCTCTGCACCCCCTCCTGTCCTACAGACCTTCACACCAGGACAGGGGAGGAAAGGACAGAACCATCAGCTGATGATATCTATCTGCTTCAATTCATCTCCAAGCAAAGGTGTGAAAAAAAGGAACTTTCAGCATTTTAAATGAGCTGTACCAAAGCAGAGCTGCTCATCACGGGCAGAGCAGAGTGGGGCTTCATGCTTTATTTCTGTGCTAAGAGAGGGGGTGAGAAGATAAACCAGGTGCAGCTGAGTAAGGGCTGGGTTTGAGGAATCACCCACCCCTCAGCACTGCCGGGGACACCCAGCCCCCTGTGCCATTCCTGGGGTCTGAGCCACCCCGCTGTCTTGGCACAGGCACATTTGGCCAGGCAGTCACTAATTTACCAACGCACTGCCCCCACCCAAACCCTGTGATTGCACAAATATATATAAATAAATACAAATAAATACAGCAGCACCTCTGAAATACCTCCCCCAGCCCCACAGGCAGCACCAGGGAGAAAGCACAGCCCAGGAAAGGGATCAGACCTGGTCGGGAAGGCGGTGTCCCCATGTCCACTTCTTTACAGACTCTCCAAACTGCCCCTTGCAAACTCCCAGCTCAGCCTGACGTTTGATCTCTGACCGGGGTGAGCAAACACCGCCGTGCAGAACAAATTGTTCCCTTCTCCAAAGTGGAAAGCCAGCCCTGCACGTCTGGGTTCCATCCGGGAGCGCTCCTGGAGCCTCACAGAGGATGTTGCCCCACCAGGACTTGGGGGTCACAACCTTCACTTGAGTTTAAGAAAGGGCTCTGATGACCTTCTCTGCTCAAATTCCCCTAATGGCATTTCCAGCCAGCAGCTCCCAGTCTATTCCATTCCCTCCTGAGGGTCTCACTCTGATCCAGCCACCTGAAGAATTTAAGGGGGGGGAAAAGCATCCCTGGGTCTCTCAAGCCATCCTGCATTTTGCAGCATCTTACATTTCACAGTGGGAGATGAAAGCAGCCCTGACATCACAACAGCACAAAAGAAACTTAATGTTTCACATCCTCCTGCTTGGAGCTCTCTGTGTCCTGCTCCAAAAGCAGAAATTACAAAATCCCAACCTAAGCCTCTATAAAAGAAATATCAGCAATTCAAATGAGGCTGACTTTTTTTGTCCTTTTACTCTAGCCACATAAATCAGATAGTGAAAAATAAGACCATGACACAAAAGACCAATCATAAAAACAGCCCTATTAATTTTCCTCTAAACAGTTCAAATAAATAGTGTCATTCCTGCATTTTGAGACTATTCAATTACAGAAGGAAAAGAAAAAATGACCCAGCAATACAATGCAGTTATAGCATTTGAACAGCTACAAAACCAGAAAGAGGGAGATTGATTTATTTTTTTTAAATTAACACTGCATTACCCGCATTGCAGGATGGTCAACACAATTAGCAGGAAGCTTCAAATAAAAAAGGGGTGGGGGGGTGGAAAGTAAGTCCCAAAAATATTTAAGAGAGCAAACCTCACAGTGCATGGGTTTTCTGAGGCTCAATGGGGAAGATCTGAGTTTATTCTGGTGACAATAACTGCTAAATCATATCAGGACACAGCACAGGGGACCACAAACATCTGATTCTATTGTCCTGCCACACAAGCAATCATTGCCTCATTACCATCACTACTAAAATCCACTGCTGCCATCATCAGCAGATAAGTTGATCCCTAACATCCTGCTCATTTTTTTTTTTTTTTTTGCAGTGCTAATTCATCAGGTTGAAAGTTTTAAGGAAATCTTACCCACTTGAGTAAATCATTAACTGTACTTATTAAATATTGTATTGCTTTAGCATAAATGTTTCTCACTGAGTTTGCAAACAAATTATTAGAAGGAGAGGGAAAAGTGAAAAATTTCCTTAATTTCTACTTTTCTCACCTGGTTTTAGTATTTCAAAACTCATTGAAATATTCAAACCTCAGACTAAAATTTAATAAACTCAGAAAAGGAAATTTTGTGGTGGTTTTAAATCTGGAAGCCAAAGATCCCAAACTCTCCTCATCCTCTTTCCTTCCCACAAACCTGGCAGACTCTCCAGGCTGAGCAGTGGCTCTCCCTAGAAAGCTTTTCAGTGGAGCTGAAAGAACTGGACAGAGGCAACTCAGGTTTTCCCCGTTCCAATTCAACCTTTATTGAAAAAGCATCTCTAAGTGTTCTGAAAAAAACTCATTTAATTCAATAGTAACTGCCATTTAATCCATGCTTCTATACAGCACTTAAAGGTGCTTTTTACTTGCTTCTTTAATATACATATAAAGAGAAAAAGATATAAAAGTCTTCTTTTAAAAAGTCTGATTAAAAATCAGTTATCTATGCACTGAGGGTAAAAATGTATTTCTAAAGCATTGATTTTGAGTGTTTTTTTCTAGTTTGCACAACCTCAGTTGCACCAGGGCGCTACAGTAATCCAAGAAATCATCACCATGCCCTGGATAGGAAGAGCCTCAGGAGCAGGTTTGGGCTCGTGGGTGCTCTCTGGGGTACCCAACCAGCAGCTCAGCCCCAGATTTGCTGGGGGGATAAGGGAGCAATGTCAGTCCCATCCCTTCTGCTGCAGAGGGATCACTCCCAATTCTGAGCTTGGGAGTCCAAACCCAGCAGGATCTTGAGCTGTCCTGAGAAGCCCTGGAGCTGGGATACCCATCCATGTGTGTGTGAGAAATAGCCACTCACTTTTCATAAATTTAGAAAGGTTATTAAATCTTTTCAAAAATACAACAGAAGACTGAATAGAGAAAATGTTTCGGCTCAGGGAGCAAAGGATTTTCCCCACCATGTGCTCATCCACACAATGGAGGTTTCACCTTTTAACCCTTTAGCCCCTCCCAAAATTCTGTCCATGGACTCCGTCTTCATTGTCCTGTGGTGGAGATCAGTTCCTCAAATCCTGATTGGACACCATGTGCTCATCCACACAATGGAGGTTTCACCTTTTAACCCTTTAGCCCCTCCCAAAATTCTGTCCATGGAACTCCTTCTTCACTGTCCTGTGGTGGACATCAGTTCCTCAAATCCTGATTGGAGTCAGATGTCACAATAGTGACAAGCCAACCCTCCCAAATATCCAAACAAATTTAGAAAGGTTATTAAATATTTTCAAAAATACAACAGAAGACTGAATAGAGAAAATGTTTCGGCTCAGGGAGCAAAGGATTTTCCCCACCATGTGCTCATCCACACAATGGAGGTTTCACCTTTTAACCCTTTAGCCCCTCCCAAAATTCTGTCCATGGAACTCCTTCTTCACTGTCCTGTGGTGGACATCAGTTCCTCAAATCCTGATTGGAGTCAGATGTCACAATAGTGACAAGCCAACCCTCCCAAACATCCAAATGCCGGCTATCCCTTGATAACAACTCAGGGGGTAAAAAAACTTTTCTTAACCTATATCCATGATATTTGTCTGTTAATGGTGAGAGTCAATCGTCGTATTACTCACCTATCACACGTGCAACACCCCAGTTCAAACGCAACATTTCCAGACCAGAGAAAAAGGCAGAACAAACTTGAGTGATGCCAGAATGAGGTGTAAGATCCCACCCAAAACCTACCTGACTCCCAACTCAGCACCACTTCACCAGGGATCCTCAGAGCATCCTTTTTACTCAGGGAGTAAAAAAACTCTTCTTAACCTATATCATGGTATTTGTCTGTTAATGGTGAGAGTCAATCGTCGTATTACTCATCTATCACACGTGCAACATCCCAGTTCAAACGCAACATTTCCAGACCAGAAAATAAGGCAGAACAAACCCAAGTGATGCCAGAAGCAGGTGTAAAATCCCACCCAAAACCTGACTCCCAACCCAGCACCACTTCACCAGGGATCCTCCAGAGCATCCTCACGTGCTTCCCAAGGCTCGAGGGACCACAGCTGCCCTCAGCATCACCAGCCACCCCGTCTGCAGGCAGCCATTCATAAAACCAGAGCCCAACAAAAGACACACACACCGAGACATCCACACACACACCTCTAACCAGAGAAAGACCATCTTACTCACTGCTCTCTCCTTCCCACGCTACCTCAAAACACTCATCTGCTGAAGCAATGCTCTGCTTGGCCGGCAGCCAGCTGGAAGCCAAAAGGGGCTTTTCCTTTCCTGCCGCTCAACCTCATTCAGGCACTTCTTGCTTGTACACAAGCCTATTTATAGCTGCTGGCGAGCACCCAGGAGCAACCCAACCGCAGAGCTCCAGCGGTTCCAACAACAAAAAGGAAAAAAAAAAAAATAGAGGGAGAAGAAAGAAGAACCTGAAAATAATTGGAAAAAATTAATTATAATATTAACAACAAGAAAATAAACTGGAGTGGAGCCGGCTCGCTGTGCTGCTCCTGTGGACACTGAAGTGTGTGAGAGTGGTGTGAGGGAGAAGCTCGGATGGGCTGATCCGAGTTAAAAATAACCCAGCCAAAAAAGCCACCGCAGGGAAGCGTGACCTTTACTACTACTACAGGAGGGAAGCACGCTGCACCCTGCGCCTGCCTCGGAGGGAGAGCTGCTCCACGAGGCGAGGGCTCCAGCAAAAGAGAGCGGGGAGAAAAGGAGATGGAGGGAAAAAAATATATGCAGCAAGAAAAACAGAGAAAAAAAGAAAAAAAAAAGAAGGCAGTTTTTTTCAGAAATGATCAGTTTTTCTCACCTCCAAAGAGAAAAACTCTCATTCCTTTGCACACATCTCTGGAGGGAGTGACTGAAATATGGTTTTGTCAGAGGAGAGAGTGACTCTGAAATATGGGTTTGTGGTCAGAGGAAGAGCCAGCTTCATTTCTTGCAGATTTTGATGATAATGATGATTATAATATTAATAAAAATAATAATTACAAACACCATATAAAATATATAATATAGATGTAATATATACTATATAATGCAATATACCCTTTATTATTGTTATTGTTGTGGTTGATGTTATTATTGTTGCTGTTATTATTATTACTACTATTACTATTATAATTATTGTTATTGTTTTGGAAGGAAAAGGTAGTAGAGAGGCTGCAGTTTCACTCTGAGGCAGAGCAGCTTCTCCTGGGGTTTTGGTCCTTTCCTCTCTGTTGTGACATCCCTGGAGACAGAACATGCATTGTATAGAGAACACTCAAAATTTCTTCAGTTTTGGGGAAGAGTGGCAGGAACTCGCAATTGTGTGTACTGAGCAAGAGTGTGCACATGAGAACAATTAAACACATTATAAATTGGCCATTTACAAAACACATCACACCACAATAAGGGTGGAAAATTGGGCAAAATAACCCTGCAGGTCAGCGAACGTCAGACCCCCTCCTCTTCCCTCCCACTCCCCTATTTTTTCCTCCCCATTCAAATGAAAACACTTTGATTTTGCCAAGACAGGTGTTTCAGGTACAGCTTGAAAACTAATTAAATCATATCTGCAGCTTGAAAACTAATTAATCCTTTATTCCCTATTATAACAGATAATTACAATGCATGATAGGAAACAACTTGTCAGGTTTTCTGTTCAAAATCCTCGCATTTCATGGAAAATAAAATGGGGGAAATGGTTAAGGGACCTCTCCATTCTTCTGCAGGCCACCAAGGGAGGCTGGTAAAAAGGTTGATTCTTTTGGATATGGCATACACAAAAATTAGTTATTGAAAACAGCTTGGAGAATTAAAGATTTTTGGGATGATTCTTGTTCATTTGAGTGTATGGTCAAGATGTTACTGTGAGAGTTGAACCCTCATGCAAACAAACAGCAAAATAAAACATCTGTAATTAGAATAGCAAGCAGGGTAGGGTTCAAATTTGAGATGGGCAATTGAGATGCCCCTTGCTTCGTCTCTCAACACTTTTTCATATTCCAGAGTCACACAAAGCCAATAATTCAATGCCACCAGGAAGGTGAGAAAACACCCACATCCATCAGCAAAGGCCCCCAGAATCTACCTGTCCCTCCCTCAGTTTCTCTTAAATGCTCTGGCATCTTTACTCCCAGAGCAAAGTAAAAAACCATGATTGTGCTCAAAGTTTCTGTAACCGCTTTGAAAAAAAATTAAGTTCCCAGTTTTGCTCTGCCCTTAAAAAAAGAGAACTGAATGGATCAAAATCTATTGGATCCAAATTCTCAAAACCATAATTCAAGAGATGAGGGTTTTTAAGGTCGTGATGCACAGACTGCCTATGAAGGGTCTAGGGAAGCAGCAAATAAAAACAAGTCTATTGATCTATTGCCAATATTATTGAAAGGTGCTCCCCAAGATCTGTAAATCCTTAGTAAAAATGTGGATGGCCCAAAAGCCACATTGGATGAAACCAATCAGGCACTAACAAACAAAGTCATTCCAAGAGATGAATAAAATGTTATGATGTGATTTGCACTCAACTGAAAGCAGTGTGGAGCAAAACCACCATGGATGGCCATTTTCCACAAAAAAATGAACTAATTCCATTCTTTTTATTTCACTTTTGCCTTCTCTCCCACCTGCTTGCTATTCTGCAAAACTTCATGGCCTTGATGCAGCTCCGTGTTGTCATTCACCTCCGTTTCGGGGAAGCCACAAAGAACCAAGGGCAAGCAATCCTGCTCATTGCTCCTTTTGATTTACATCTTGGGTTCGCCTTTTTTATTTATTTTAGAAACAGATTTTTTCTAAGGAACGCAAAAGGGACAAGTACCTTCCAAACTGCCCAGCTGCCCACTAAGTCCACAAGGGCTTCCCCTCCAAACTTCTGCCACTTCCTCCAACGCCCCCGAGCAGCGCTGCGAACCAACCGCTGCCACGTAAACCAATCAGAAGTACAGTCAAGGTGGTTTTCTTTCCAAAGAAACTCTCTGCTGCTCAGGAAAACCTCCAGAACCTTTGGTAGCTGGCAGCAGGGAGAGGGATGACACAACCAATTAGCATCACAAAGATCTTCAGCACAGTTCTGGTGCCAAATGCACTTATCAGAGAGTCCCTAAGCAAGACATGCTCGGGAGCCCTCGCCCAGAGATTGATTGAGACTCTGTGTACCCCTATTAATGAGGTTAATTAAAAGCTGTGTTACCAGCAGAAGGACTAAAGGGTGTGAAAATAACTCAAAAGGGCCATCTCCTCTCTTCCCTTCCCAGGGAAGGTGTTATCCAGCCTGGTTTGCCTCTTTCCACATGGGGATGACCAAAGGTCCCACATCCAACAGTGGTTTTAGACCACACCTCATCCCAGCAAAAAGCATCCCCCACCACCAAGGCATCCAAACTCCTCCTAAAGCAGCCCTCACCCTGCAAGCCACAGCCTGCCAACCCCAAAAATGTCAATACATCACCCAATTTCACAAGTGATGATGTGTCACCAACAGGATGAATAAGTGAAAAGATTTGAGGAGGGGGAAGCAGAAAGAAAAAAGGGGAAATGGGTTTTAAATCAACACAATTAATGGGTTTGGTATTCGTTCATATATTAGATTAGCAGACTCGGAGGCAATTAAGCATCCTTGATATGAGGATGCCCCGTGGCAAAGCTTACCCTGCTCCCCCTGCCATTTAATAGCTTGGGATTGAAGGGAGGGAGGAAATTCCTCTATTTTTTTATTAGTTTTTTTTTATTATTTCGTGTTAGAAAAAGATATTTCCAAAGTTTGCACAACTCGTTAAGATACAAATTTCAAACTAATTCTTTGCATTTATCACATTCCTTCAGAAAATGGAATTTTAAGTAACTAAGAAGAAACTAATAGCTGTGTATGGAAGAAGAATATTAGAGAGAAATTAAACTCTCCACCTTGTTTTGCCTACACCAATTTATTTCCTGTTTTTCACCCCAACCCAAGCCAACACTCTTAATAATATTTAGTGAAACCTATAATGGAAAGAAGTGTTTCTTCAAGCATTAAATCATCTGAGGACACTTGAACTGACCTTTCATATATATCAGAGCCTATAAAAAAAAATCTCATCCCTCCACATACTACTGGCTTCATTTTCATCACTATTGCCAGTATCTCATGGACCTTTCTACCCATGTGACAAAAACCCCTTCCAAAGCCACTGAAGCATAGCTTTGGGGATGGATTTGGAATATAGCTGAGGTTATCTCTCAGCTTTGATCACTTGAGCACAGCTCTCCCTCCAATTTGGTATTGCTTAATCCCCACCAAAATCCTAAAGCTGTTTCTCACCCAAACACTCATTTCCTACTCTGTCTGTAATTAAGGTTGTAATGGAACGGTCTGGCAGCACTTAATGCTGTTTTTATTAATGCTGTAATGACTCAAGTTACAAGATATTGAGCGATTTTCATATTTTTGCAAATGAGGGTAAGGGTTTCCCCCACTGCTGCAGGGTTTCTTGTTGCCATATTCCTATTTAATGGATCATTTAGATTCCAGGGCAACAAAGGCATTCCTGAGGAAGGCACAGCCCTAAAGACTTGCCATTTGAACTATATAGTCTGGGCACAGAGAAAGAATTTTTCAAAACTAATTATATCATAGCCTTCATTTTTTCTGGTGACCAATTGGGTCCCAATTAAAGGGTCCTGACTTTCTAAATCAGCACCAGCTCTTTATCCACTGAATATAAACCCCTTTAAATTGATACCTCTATTTTTCAGTCACTGAGGGCACTGACAATACTTGCAAGACACTGACCCAACATCTTGCTGTTATGCTGAGAGCTACTCAGTGGCATCTCTTTTGGTCAGTAGTAACAATATTTTCTTTAAGGAAACTTTGAAGTGGTTTCAGGCAAGTTACAAGACATATTAAAAATGACACGCCATCTGCTTCCCAATGTGATGTTTTGCATTGTGTAACTAAACCAATTTAAGAACTGAAGTCTATTTGACATCTAATTAGTGTGTTTGGTAGCCTGATCACTTGTAGATGTTCTGGAGGGAAAGAAGCACTCTAACAATCTTGATCTTTTTTTTTTTTTTTTTTTTTTAAAGACAACAATTAAAAATAATTAGTCACAGAACTGCTTTTCCTTCCTAAATATTTTCATTTTTCCCATTTAGGAATCAAGACATATGTTTCTACCATGCTACCCTCTATTTTTGGTAGAATGTAAATCTAACCACCCTTTTTTGGGCACCACAATCACAGAGCTTTATCGGAGCCCTGGAAAAGGGAGAGGAACCTTTTCTGGGTTTCAGAATGAAAGGATCAATCATCAGCACCCAACACCACAGAGCCCATGCCAGGTCATCCCTTTGCTTGCTCAAGTTAATGGTATTCCCCAGGAAATGCATGGTCAGCTCAGGAGTGATTTATCCCAGCAGGGGAGGACTAAGGGATAGAAGTGGTAAGCGCAATCCAAACAGAAACAAAACAGCTCATACCAGAGCATTTAAAATTCAAAGTCTACTCCAGCTTCCAGACTGCTGCAGCTTCCTCACAGGCTACCCCAGCACGAGGGGGAAGACTGCAGATGGCAAAATATCAAAGCAGGCCAAACTCAAAATCAGAAGGTGCTGAGATGTGCCCATCACGGATGGGGATGTTCACATTCACCTATCCATTGGGAAGGCATAGGGAGAAATAAATAAAGAGCATTTTACAAGGGACAGCCTGTATGGTGGTCACGCCGAGGAGAAATGACGTTTTTTCACACATGAGTGGATGATGGAGAGGGAAGCACACACAGCATCTCCAGAAGTGTGTCAAACATGCCTTGTGGAAATCAAAGAAGACAGTTACCAGTGCTGCAGACTCACTGCATGCTCCATATGTGGACACACGCCAGAATACCAGCGAGAAAATCAGATTCCAGCATCAGCCATGAACAGCAGCACTGCAGAAGCACAGGGCATTGCTCCACACACCATCCCTCCAGAAAAAAAAAATCCAGAGGTTTTAACCCATGGCAACTGTGTCAGGTACACTCACACCCTGATGGATCAGCTGGGGAAGTTCATGACAACATCTCAAGCCTTTCCCAGGAGCAGCCACATCCATCCCACCTCTCTTTAGACACAACCCCATCTGCAGCAGTCTTTGCCCATAACCCACATCTTCTGCAAAACCCAAACCTGCTTGGAGCTATTTTGAATAGGAAGGGAAGATAAATGAGTGAGAATTAAAATTAGCCATGAGTAACACTTGGAGGGAGGGTCAGATCAGGTCACTCCCAGAGGATGTTGTTCCTGGAACAACAGCTTTGTAACCTTCATCACCTCCTACAATGAAATACGACCACTCTTCTGGCCCGTCTTGTTTTCCAAGTTTTATTTTCTATTGTTCTGTAGTAAGCAACTGCCTGCCCTTATCAGCACTGTCCTGGTGCCACTTGTTTTCCTGTTACCTTCCCTTATATCACTCCAGTTTTTCAGCCATGCCTGGACATGCGTTTGGAAGATGTGATGAGTTTGGTAACCTGATCTAATTACCGCCTTCCCAAAAGGAATCAGAAAGAGGTGGGGGGGAAAAAAGACCATTTCAGCTAGTTAAACATGCTGCTATCCAAAAAAAAAGAGTTGGAAGGAGACAGGGGGGAATTTGCTAACTTTCACTCAGTGGCAGAGCAGGGCTGCTTTCAATGTGCCATATTGACTTACCGCTGCTGGAGGCACAATAAAGGCAGCCCTTGGAGTCAATGCGGGCTCCCGCGGCTCTGTGTAAACTCCGCTTAAAATGTATTTCAAGGAACTTGATCTATTGACATGGCAACTGTGAAAACTTGAGGCCATTTGAAATTTAAATAGCATTTCTACCCCTCTGTAAATGCCAGCCGCGGGGTGGGCCCCACGGCCCTTGTGTGGAAAATGCTTTCACTGGAAGACATCTCCCCCAACAGAATGCCTCCAGACACAACTGCTCTCCTCAAAAGCAGCCAGCACAACCGATTGGGACCCTTTTTTAATGCAAATTCATATTATTCTGTTGGGGAACAGCAGGTGTTCAGCCATGCTTTCCTTTAAAAAATTAGGACCTTGCTTGCCTCCCCCCTCCTTCTTGCACTTGGCTCTTGGGACGGCTCTCACCTCGGCACACACTTGGGTGCCTCCTGGGCTGGGAAGTGCAAATCAGCTCTACTGAGGAATGGGACAGTGTGTGCTACCAAGCAGTAAACATCACCTTTATTAAACAGGACAAAACCCCTCAGAAGAGTGCTCCAAACCTTCCTGCTGTGGTGAGCACACGTCCTCTTCCCAATGGCGTGGCCATCGAGACCCAGTGTGACACAAAGTGAGGTGAAAATACAAGGGAAGCACTTGACAATCAATATTTGGTTTGACTTATGGAGCTGGCTACCAGGGGCCTTACCAACAATTATGCTCCATGAGTAACTTTAGGAAGAAAGGAAACCCTTGCTGAGTATCACAAAGTCATTGTGGTCCTTATAAAAGACATGAAATTGCCTGCCCATGCAGGGAGCACAAAGTAGCCCCAGAACGGTGCCAGGGGATGGTTATGTTATGGAATTAAAGTGGTATCCAAAGGTCTGAAACAGGACAAAGCTCTCAAAGTCACAGGGACCATCAAAAAATGTGTTGATGTGGTGCTTCAAGACACGGTGAGCCTGGCAATACTGGGTTAATGGTTGGACTCGATGATCTTGAAGGTATTTTCCAGCCTTAAGGATTCTATGATTCCATGAAGGGTTCCTGCCCTTCCCCTCTCTCTGCTCTGCCACCTTGTCATTTGCAATTTAATTTGAGAAGAAACAATGGAAAGGGAGAGCAATAGAGATAAGAACAGGAATCCACCAGACAGGCAGATAATGTGATCTTACACAGGCACCACCTAAAATTCATTTGGAAAGATCCCTTATCACTCTGTGGAATTTTATCTCCAGGATTCTTTGAATTATCTTTGTAAATCTAAAGGGCCTTTTTCCTACTGTGTGTGAATCCTCTGTAGGGTCCTTGGGGTCCTAAAGAACAATTAGAAGAAAGAAAAGCATCTTCATGGACCCATTTAAGGAGCAAATGAAAGAGCTGCTGTGGGCACCCACAGCAGAGCCAGATAAATGGATGATTAAGGCCAGAATCATCCAAGTGACAGACAAAAGTACCACATTCACCTAAGTGACCCGGGATGGAGCTTGAAAGATGAGGAAAAGGAGTTTAAAAATAGATTGTGTGATATTGGGGATGGAAGACATGTTGGAGGGGAAAAGGAAAGGCTGGGGGATGTTAGAAGAAAGGAGGGATGGCTGGAGTGTTTGTGGGTGGAGAAGAAAGGCTAAAGGAACAAATGCCAGGAGCCTTGACATCAGAGAGTATATACCATTTGTCCACCACTACAACTTACTTTAAAAACTAAAAAGTAAGAAAAAAACAACAAAAAGGGTAGAAATTCATGCCTGACATCTTCTACTCAAGCTTCAACTAAAACCTGTTATTTGCAGTTGAAGGCACCTATTAAAAAAAGTTACACAACCAATATTTCATCTGGCCACTTAGAAAATACTGCCACTTCTGCCTGCTTCAATAATAAAGGAGAAGAGTGATAAACCAAAGTGAACTTATTTCAGCTCTTCAAAGTCAAAACAAATCAGGAAACCTGTGGGAATATTAGGCTAACCTAAAATTCCTAATTTGAGACCCCTTTAGTTAAGCACAGTGTTAAGACAGACATCTGAAGTTATAAAATCACAAGACACCTCCAGCAAATTTGCCACTTTTTATTGCCAATAATGATCACTGTCTCTATTACAGGCTCCAGTTAGGACTCTATTATGCTGGGCTCTTTATAAAATACAATCCACACCATTAAAAATCTACCTGCCCCTCTTATAGCAGTTGGATGATACAAAGAAGAATAGCTAATAAAGATTTGAAAGAAGGCTTGAAAGTCTTCTCTATATTTCTTTTTGTGGAATATTTTAATCAAACAGACCATTACTCAGTGGTTGTAGCTGCAATGCTTTTTAAATATTTTTATATAAGTATATATATAGACATACACACGCACATATAGATATATATATATAAATTTTTCCTTCATTTGTAAAAAGCCCAGGCAGGTCCTCTTTGGAGCAGCTTGATGTAAATAGACAAGCAGAGCCCACAGAAGCAGTCCCAGCAGTTTAGCAGAAATGTAGAACACAGTCTGAGGAATTCATCCACCAAGAGCTGCTCCAGCACTAACACTGAACTGACAATCAAATTCAGTAGTGAAAGCTGAGATGTTTTTCCTTTCTTCTCAGCCATAGAGTCATAAAGCAAAAGCAGGAATATGCTGATGCAAACTAACTAGTTTTAAACTACACCAAACTTTTAGCTCTTATTTTCCACCAAGCAGTCAATTTCCACTCATCCACAGCTCCACTCTAAACTATTCTTATTGCAGCAAAACCATCTCTGTAATGGCACAGCACTTCTCAAATGAGAAAGAAAGGCAACAAAACTAAGTAAAAAAAATTGAGGACATACAAAAGGTTATGCTGCTAATAAATACTTTTTGAGATGAATGGATAAAGAGCATTTCCAGTAATACCCTGGTCTGCCAGGAGGATGGCTTCTCCTGTGACCAGCATGCGTGCAAAGGATGAAGAAGGAAACCCAGATTGCCAAAGAGAAACCTGGGAAATAAATGCAATATTGAAAGAAGGGGTTTTACAATAAATGCAAAAAAACGTGGGAAAAATACTTGTGTTCCCATCATTTCATATGCCTGGCTAAATATCCTTTAACAAATTAAAAGAGACGCGCTGAATCAAAGTCAATGCCAAAGCACAATGCCTGACATTTGTTTTTCAAAAATTAGTTATTGGCAGCATCTAAAATGCACTGTCACACCAGAATTACAGCCATATAATTCACTTTTTAGCTGCTGAGAAAGAAGGATAACAAAATGTATTGGGCAGTCACACCATGGTTCATATTAACAACATTCCCGACATCTGAAGTTGCTTCATTCTGCCTTTGGCAGAAGTTTGGCGTTTCATTCTTGAAGTTGTATAATAGATACTTTTGATTTGTGACTGAATGGAAGATTATAATCAACCTTGGGACATTCACTCACTCATGGAATAAAGCCACTCATTCCACTATAAATATTTATAATTTTCCCCACATTTGTTAGTATAATTAAAGAGAATGAAATTCAATGCAACAGTTGGGGGAGGGAGGGAAGTAAAACCTGTTATTTACAGTGTCCTCTAAAATTAAATGTATAGACATTAATTGCTTATTACACACACACTGTTATTCAACCAGCACCACACAGAGAAAACCGAGCCAAAGAGAGGAGTCTGCTGCTTAGAAACACCCTGCAATAATTTGTCTCAACCGGTCATTCAGACAAGAACGGGCACAGGGCATCTTGTTCACTTCCATCTGTGCCAGCAGCCAGTCCAAGAGGCCAGGGCAGCAGCGTGGTGTCGTTTTACACCGCAGCACCCCCGTGAGTGACTCTGCAGTGTCAGGTGCCACCAGCCCGATTTAGGAGTGTTTTATACCACTGCATCCCAAGATAAATTCAATTGGCCCTGTTATCACTAGATATAAACCACCTACGAGCACCTGGCAGAAACACAAGGGCACAGAGGTAGGGAAGTGAGGGTTGTTCCAGCTCCATCCGTGCTGCTGCTCCTCTTGGTGGAAAATAAATAAAATAAAAAAAAAAAGAAACCAAAAAATGCACCCATCACCTGGGTACTGAATTTGCAGAGGTAAATAAGAACCTCACCACAAGGCCAGAAATTCAATGTTTACACTGCAGTCCCCAAGGAGAAGCTCTGGTTTTCAAAAGGGTCAGATATCTTCACTTAGAGGTTTTTAAAGGTCCTCTTCAGTGAGAAGAAGGAAGATTTTATTCTGGTTCCATCGCCTATTCATTCCTTCTTTAATAATACATGGTTCTGTTAAAAAGGGCAGAGCACTATTTTTAGACTATCCCATAACATATAAGAAAGCATCAGCTAGGGGATTTTTTTTTTTATTTTTTAAGCCTGGTACTGCGAAGGTTTGGGAGTCTGCAAAAATGGGGCACAGGTAGGAGTTGGTCTCAGGTTGCAGAGGAAGATTGGCAGGTTAGGTTAGAAAACACAGAAAATGTGTCTAGCTTTCTTCAACTCCTCTCAAACCTGAGATGTGCCGACAGAAAAGTAGGGAGAGAAAGAAAGAAAACAAAACCACTGAAGTGCTATTGCTTGGAAACCACCTTAATGAAAGCCACTGCAGAGTGTAAGATACTGAACATTCCCTGACAGGGAAAACAGGCAAAGAAAATCCACACAGCCACTTCTACCTGCCCTCCACTACAGAAATAGCTGGATAATAACAATTTCACAGCTCAAGACGTCTGCAGGATCCAACACCTCTCTGAATCTAAAGACAGAAGGAAACCCTTCTGGAAGCATCAGCTTTGAGGCAGGAAGATCCTTCTTTACTGCTACTGCAAAGGACAAAGAGCTTATTGGAATTAAGGGATGTCTTAGTCCCTTCTCAATGAAATACTGATTCTTTTTATTTGCCTTGTTATAAATAGGCTTAGATTTGTTTTCTTTCTCTCCTCTCTTTTCAACACAGTGCAGAGATAGTTTCTAAAGGATGGTGCCTATGAAGAAAAGAAAAAAAGGGGAGGAAGGGGAAGGGGAAAAAGAAGAGATGGAGGGGGAAAATGGGGCGAAAAAGGAAAATAAATAAAAAAGGAAAAAATAAAAAGTATTTTTGCCGTTTAGCAGTGAAACTGAATTCCTGCCTTGGGATTTGATAAGCAAGGCTGAGTTCAACTGATAAAGCCCTGACTCTGGGCACAAATGTAGGACATTCAGACCAGGCTGTACAGCAGGATCACATCCAAAACAATACACGTGGAAAAGGTCACTGATCCAACCTTTACTCATTAAATCCTTCCCAGAGCCCAGCATAGTTTGCTTACTGGATATAATGGCATCCCTCAAAAATGTGTGACACCTGAGCCTTAAAGCAGATCTCTCAACCCAAAAAACAAATGCCAAGCCAGAGGCAGCTACATATGTCAAGAGACATTTTGCTGATATAAACCCAAATGCATTTGAAACCTGCTCTGTTGGATAACTGTGTCCATCCAGCACTCCAGGCCTACCTGGATGTATTCTTGTACCATCACACAGAATGTCACTTGTTTCTTGACCACATAAAGAGTGAGAAGCTAAAAAACAGTCACAGGCTGTTTTAAATTGGAGATGATCTCATCTTTAGAAAGCCCAGTGGCAAATGGAAAGGGAAATAAAAACAAACCAAAACCAACCCAAGCCTAAAACTTGAATTTCTGTTCTCTAGCCCCAATATCTAAAAAACCACCAACCTACTGTGCACTGTTCACACAGCCAAGCTGTCAGGAGATTTGTATCCTAATCCCACCTTTATTCTTTTCGGGTCATCCATTATCTTTTAAAGAAACCTCAGTTCAATGGAGAAGAGAAGGAGGAGAAGGTTATCACTCACTTCCAGTAAAACCATGAAGTGACTCAACAACCTCTTTGGACCACCAAAGCTCTGTGACTGAGCATCCTGCCCTGTCAGCTGGAGCATTTGGAGGTGCCAGCGCAGTGCAGTGTCTCTTCCAAGACCTTACAAACGTATCTGCTGAGCCTCCAGCCCAGAAAAGCTCTTCTTTGTGTTGCAACACCAGTATGTTGTGGTCAGCCTAAGCTGGGAGTCCAGCTAACCACCAAATTCATCCACGAGAGTGACAGCCAGGGACAGGAGCTCATCTTCCTGAATTTTTCTGTATCCTCTGACCCCTCCTCCAACGCCAGCTGTTGCAGCACGGGGACGGGAATAGCCCCCCATTAATCACTCCTCGTTTCAGAGAACAAATTCTTCTGCCACGAGAAGCTACCCCGCAACCAAGAGAGCCCCACTGTGACAGTGTTGACCTGCTGAAGAGCAGGAGGAGCTCTGCCCTCTCCCCCTTCTCCCAGAGCAGCGAGGTTTCCGTACCCTAGATCCGCTTAGGGCCACCAGCGCTCCTCACCCCCGGGGAGACTTAGAGAGCCTCAGCAGGAATACGTGCAAAATCCTCATCAGCTGATCAAAAGCTTTGCTTACTACTACTCCTTACGTAACCAGCAGCATCCTAATTATCCAGCTAAATGGAATGAATTCAGCTCGCCTTGGCTTCACATACTTTCACTGGATACAAACTAAGGAGCCGGGCGACTGACCCCATAGCACACCAGTGAAAACTGGAGGGGCTGGAGAGGGGGAAATGCTGGGTGAAGGCATCCAAAGTCTGCAACTGAAACGCTAATCTAGATCAGGACCAGCAAAACCTGAGTATTCCCAGAGGAAAGCCCCATTTACTGCTTGGAGTGGGGTTTTCCAGTGCTTTTTGCTCAGCCAGAGATGGAGAAGCAACAGAACAGCTGCAGCACAGGAGTAGATGGGGCTTTTTTTTTTTTTTTTTGGTGCAGTTCTCTATTGCACTGTAAGTAATCTCTGCTTTCATAAGCAAGAATGCTTGCAATGACAGCAGAATGTACCCAAATTTTCTCTGCTGGGTCCCTCTACCCTGACTTAACACCTATATTAAACCTATTTTCTACCCTCGGTTTTCAGCTTTGGTTGTTGGGTTATGTTTGTTTTTGTTTTTTTTTAACTGAAGCTCACTGTACTCCATCTGAGCCTTGCACGTAATGAAGTAAACAGCACCACAATGCATTCCTCAGCACAAGCCGAAGCACTAAATAGCTGCCTGGAGTCTGAGGCCGAAGCAGCTGGGGGTTGGATTACAAACGCAAAACAAATGCCAAGGCATGGCCGTAATATGTGCGATACATTGATGACCTACTGTGCTTAAATAACTCCTTGGAAAGCAGACCGGCCACTCAAAATGGGTTTTTACACCTGAGAGAGAGAAGAGAAAGCAATTTGTGCTGATCGTGCAGGTTTGAAAAACACAAGGGAAAATTCTAGCAGGTGTAAAAGTTCCCCTGGTGAGAGGGGGCAGGGGGAAAATTCAGCCCAGCGCGGTCGGCACGCTGGGAGGGACAGCATGTCATGCTTCTGAAACATTTCCAAAGGGTGAAATCCCTCCCCACAGACGCCAAGAGCAAGGCTTTCACTCAGAGCAGCCAGGCAGAGGATTTCCGAGGTCGATCACAGCAATTTGAGCCCCCTCAGGTCCTTGTTTTCCTGCCTGGAGCAGAGCAGTGCTTTCCAAAGCACGTGGAGTCCCCAGCAAAAATCCCCAGCCGCAGTGCACATGGCATTTTGAAGCAGTGTATCAGCATACCACGGTCCCAAGTACACCCAAGGAAAGCTTTCCTGGGAGTTTCCTGAGTGCCTTTGGGTTCCAGACAAGGAATGCAGGGTCTCTGACTCCGTGCACAGCAGAATGAAACGAGGTGTTTTCATTCAAACAGCAAAATAAACAAAGATAAAGCAGCTAAAGAGTAAAATTTCCCCAAATTTTTTTTTTTATTTTTTACCACAAGGTAACAATTGCATGATAGCTCTACCTCTCTGAAATCATCAGAGAGGAAAAGCAGGGCGGTTCTCACCCACAGGGAGGTCACCACCAACACTATGTGTGTCTTATCCCAGCAAACTTCACAGCACAGGAAGGAAGATGCATCTTCTTGCCTTCCCATCACAACACACCTACTTGGATGCTGTCACAGCTCCCCATCACCTGGCCTTCCCTAAAATCAGAGTACGGCCTAGTTTAAAGATGTTGTTGAAAGCCACGTGTTGTTAGACCACGAGCAACACTTCAAAACCTTATTTTGATGCTGCAGAGTCAGCTGTGGGAGTCTGCCCCACGCAGCTGCCACTCTGCACCAAGAAATGAGCTGCCAGCTCTCCCAGTACCCCACTTCTGCTAAAGTGCATCAAAATGGAAGCAAGTCTTTGGCCAAGACTGCAAGGACCTGTAGCACTTCCAAGGTTTTCTGTGGAGTGACAGAGGAGCTAGCATCCACCTCTTCTTTTACTTTTAAATGTTATGTTCAGTGCAGACAGGAACCTCTCAATCTTCAAAGACTATTTCAAAGTGGTTCTAAGGACTCAGAACTTCTTTAGTAACTCAGCAGCAGATAGGATGCAACCAGCAGCACTTCCCCACTTCTGTCACCCTCTTGGTTAACTGGCTGGAGGAAGTTGCAGACTCTTGAACACAACACTTTAAAGCATTTGGAGATTTTTCCTTTAGGAGAACCTGGGAAAAAGGTCCCCCTTATGTTCAAATATCATAGAAATCCTAGAATGGTTTGGGTTGGAAGGGGCCTTAAAGATGATCTATTTGCAATCCCCCCTGCCATGGGCAGGGATACCCTTCCATTAAATCAGGCTGCTCAAATCCCCATCCCACTGTCCTTCTCCTGTTCCAGTGCCTCATCCCCCACACAGTGAAGAATTCCCTCCCAATATCCAATCTAAACCTACTCTCTTTCATTTTGAAACCACCCCCCTTCTCCTATCATTACATGTCAAAGGAACTTCTCCAGATTTCTTGAAGGCTGCCTTCAGACACTGAAGGTCATGCCAGAGCCTTCCCCGGGCTGAACAATCCCAAACGTCTCAGAATTCCCTTAGAGAGGAGGTGTTCCATCACTTCAGTCATCTTTGTGGCCCTGTCTAAATAGCTAAACACCCCTGAGAGCATGGCATTAGAGCTGGATTCATTCAGTAGATCACCACAGCAGTGGTGGCAAGGACTTTGCTGTGTCTGGACTTTGCTGATCCTGGGCAGAGTGGCTGCCTCCAGCTGAACTGGGTGAGTACCTGACAGCAGAAAACAAGCAAGTGCAGCAAGAAAACAAGAGCAAAATTCCTCTCTGTGCGTGCCTGATTGAAAACTTGATGGATTAAGAGGTGACTCAAACTGGGAAGGAGAAATATTTAAGGAGTCAAAAAGGACATATGCTTCACAAACAAGAATTTGGCTCTCTCCATTTTTCTTGATGATAATATTCTCCCCAGTGAAAGATATGAGAATGTAATATAGATGGATGTAATATAGATAAAAACTAATAAACATCCTAGTCCACACAAGAAATACCATCACACACATTTAATCCCGACCCTAGCAAAAAGAAGATAAAAACTCCACAGGAGATGCTGCTGGGAGAATTTTTGATAATACATCCAAGAGAAGAGTAACTCAGACACCTCTGTGGCTGTCCTGTGCTCAGCCCCCATCCAGCCCCCAGCCCTGCCCCAGATGCTCGGGCAGGGAAGGAGCACAACCACTGCCCTCAATTAAGGGTTCAGATAAACTCTTGGGAAGGCAGAAAATCTCCAAGACACTGGATTGGGCCTGAGAGCATTAGACTGAGGCAGATGTGGAGAGACCACGAGGGGAAAGAGAGATGCTCACAAGTGCCAAGATGGATTAGGATCAGCACCTGTCCCCAGTGGACCCCTCCTGCTCCCCGCTGGATGCTCTGCTGAGTTATCTCAACTACTGCAAACTTTTCCTCTGCTCCCTCTGCTGCTGGGCCACCAGTTGAGCACAGCAGAGGAAGAGTCACCTCATCAGGGGGGTGGAAAACCAAGGAAAACTCTGCTGTCAGAGAAAAAGCAGCTCTCCCCACTCAGTCCCCTCACACGTGCCACTGTCTCAGGTCACCAAGTGCCTGATGGAGGCACAAGAACCAGCCAGCACAAAGGAAATCAGTGCCCTCTCATGCTGCAGACTTACAGCCCTCTCCTAGTGCTGACACAGCTCAAATTTCAATTAAAAAATGCAGGATTGTGCTCATAGCAGAATAAATAGTGGGGGAAAATCACTATGGCAAAATACTGTTTCTTTTTTTGGGACCCACTATGTGTATGAAACCCTGGCTGGTTTTGCCAGCAGCTGGTCCACAACCTGCACAGTATTTCCAGAAGTGTTTCCAGTCCAATCTACTCAATTTAGCTAGAATAACTCACTCATTTCATAACGGCAGCTGGAGAGGTTTGAGCACTGCTGCTTTTAAAGAGGAGAAAATGTCTGGATGATTTTTAGGAATGCAAACAAAACCAAAAAAAAAAAAAAAAAAAAAAAGATGCAAATCTTGATTCAGCTGTGATTTCACATTAGATGGCACTCTCAAACGTGATTCTACCAGGACAGCAGCAGCTTTTCCACACAGGGATTTGTACTCAAAGTTGTTATTTCTTAGAAAGAAAATCCTGGCTGCCTCTCCCAAATACAAACTAGTGCCTGGAAACAAGGGGTACAGGAGAGCCAACATGTGCACCCTCCTAATGCATGCAAGCCTCCTTGCTTCCCTGGGATGACTCCCCTGAAGATCCCCAATGTTCTTCACTTTCCTGCTGCTCCCCACAGCCCTTTGGCCCATCCTGGTGTCCATCTGGGGGGGATGGCTGTGTGGATGTCCCTAAGGCCACAGCGGTGCCATGGAGAGTGGCTCCTGTCCCACAGCCTGGCTGGTGGAAAATCAAAATAGATTCCTGTGACACCAGCGTAGACATGGCACCTAGACCTATTTTATCTAAAAGCTCACTTCTTCCTCAGAGGATGAGGTGATTGGTTCATTTTTATATTCTCAGGGTACAGAATCACAAATCCCAACACCAGAAGAGACCCCAGCACAACTGGTGCACAGGACCCTGCAGACCACACAGAGCCAATGTCTGGATTACAGTGTGGTTTAAAGGGCACCAGCAGGGAATCAGGGAGACGAGTGCTGGGACAAGGAGGATCAGGAACGTTGGATGAGATGCAACTGCAGAAGGGCAGAAAGAGCAGAGCACCCGGCTCGCTTGCGGCTGCGGAGCTCCCCTCCCTGCATCCTCAGGGGACAGGGACCATCAGATCTTTCTCCTGGCTCTTCCCACTCTGGCTGCACCCAACAGAGAGCACAATGAGAAATGCAACCCCAGCCCAGCACACCACTGCACCCAGGGGGAGGTAGATGGGACAGAGGAGCAGCCAGCTCACCAGCCAGCTGCTGGGTTTTGGGAAACGCAATGAACTGAGAAGCTGCTGCCTTTCCTCCTGGAGACACCACACGTGCCAATGAAAACTGAGAAAAACACGATCTTTCAGCAACTTCTGCTCCCAATGACAGGCACTTCATTGCCTCAAACATCTCTGCACCTGTTCTGCCAGTCCAAGCAGCAGGAGCTGGAATAAGGGCAGGGCACCCAACAGCTCCCACGCCAAGGCAGGACTGCTGGGATCTGCTGCCTGCTGATGGCATGCTCCAGACTGTACAGTCATGGAAAGCTGGATGGCAGGCTCGAGAAACCCTCACCCTGGCACAAAGTCAACAGAAAGTATCACCATGCCTCAAAGCCAATGCTGTTACACAAAGACCAAAAAAACCAAGCAGAGCAGCAGTTGTGAAGTCCTACCCAAGCTTAAAAATACTAGACCCCACTGAAAAAAATAAATAATAATTACAGTATGGAGAGGTGCTTTATTTTCTGTGACCTCTGGCTGAATGCTTCCTAGGGGAGGGACTGCTGGAGCACAGGCAGGATGCTCTGGTATCTCCCTCCTCTTGGAAGCACACTGCAAACTTGCAGCTCCTCCATGACAGAGGGCTAAAAAGGGAGCAAGAATCTATCGGTCCCACTTACAAGGGAACATGCACCACATCATCCATAAAACCTAGGCAGATGGATCATTAGGAGGTTTCTGTTTGACAGAGTGGATGCACAGTTTAAGTACAAAACAGCATCCCAACATGCTCCAAGTGAGGCACCAAACATGTCAAGGATCCAAACAAACTTAGGAGACTCATGGAAAAATAATACGTCTTCACCACAGAGTGAAAGAACTCTCATTTTATGTGGCTGTAATTCAACCTGAAGATTAATATGTTGTAAGGGTCTAAAGAAACTCCGAACCAGCCCCGCCACTTCCATTTCAAACCTTCTCTTTTCAAACAAGCAAAATGTCAGATGGCATCAGGTCAGCCTCAAATGGGATTTCTCTTCCCCTGCTCTGACTGCGAGCCACTTACCCAGCTTACCTTGAAGGACATGTGCTACAGATCAGCTGAGGTGAAGCCTGGAAGGACACAGGTTGTTATTTGCAGATGGAAGGTTTGCACATGCACACAGTCACCTCCGTGTTTTGCAGAAAAGATTCTTTTTTCACTTGAAAAATATTTATGTCAGCCACTACAACCACTTGAGGAGAAGAAGTGTGCAATGTGCTCTGGAGAGGCAAGAAACAAGAAACCACTGCTGGGTTTTGGAGCAATATCCTTGTTACAGAAGCTCTCCACAACTGGGTTTTGTCTTTTCTTGGCCAATGCAGGGGCAAGATTTCCAAAGTTCATACTTTTACTGACAAATGAGGGGAATTAGTTCATCAGTCACTTCCAGAAAATCTATCTCTTGCACCAAAATCAGATCTGCGTCAGCCCCAGCATCCAGGCCTGGCTAAATGCCACCACAGCTCACAAGAGGGTTGAGCCTCATGCCTTTACAGGGAAGGAAATTGTAAGAAAAATTTAGGTAGCTACGTCTCTTAAAAAGATATCAGCCTGAGACACATAACTTCCAAGCTGTTTCCCCCCCTGTATCTCCAGGAGATTTCTAGGTCTGCTCTGGTACCCACAAATGCCCCACTGCCCTGTGCATGTTCTCAGTTACACGTCTGACAAGAAACATCAACCTCTTCAGGGGAAATTCAAAGGGACATCAGTGCTGAGAATGCTCAGGAACACCTCCCTGTTACTTTATAATCACTGATTCACATCCCAGGGAACCTGCATTGAGCCCCTGGCATGTCCACACCCCAGTGTGTGCCACCACCTTCCTGCACCCCCATGTGCCCGAGTGTCCCTTGTCCAGCCCCAAGGGCTGAAAGCCAACATTTCAACAGGAAGGGTTTAGCAGAGGGATAAACAGACGTGTAAGAGATGCAGACACCATAAAATAATAGAGTCATAGAATAGTTTGGGTTGGAAAGGACTTTAAAAAACATGTAGGTCCAGCCTCCCCCTTCCACTAAACCAGGTTGCTCTAAATCACATCCAGCCTGGCCTTGAACACTTCCAGGGATGGGATCCACAGAGAACCACAGCTTCTCTGGGAAACCTGTGCCAGAACCTCACCACCCTCACAGTGAAGAATTTGTTCCTAATATCTAATCTAAATTTCCCCTCTTTCAGTTTAGAGCCATTATCCCTTGCCCAATCCCTCCATGCCCTCCCCAGCAGTCCCTCTCCAGGTCCCCTTCGGCCCCCTGAGGTACCATAAGGTCACACCAAGGCCTTCTGTTTTCCAGGCTGAACAATCCCAGTTCTCTCAGCCTTTCCCCATAGGAGAAGTGCTCCATCCTTAAATGTTAAGTGCTCCATTTGTCAATGTTAAGTCATGTGATATCAAGATCCGGAGGCAGAAGAGGACAAACAAAAAATAATGGAAGCACTGACAGGCTGCCTTGTCTCTCTTCCTGCAAATCTTCCCGTTACTCCACTCCTTCCTCTCTAAATCGTGTTAATGCTCCATGTTCCCCTTCCTTCTCTTCCCTGGGAACTGGGCCCTCTAAAGCTCCAAAACTGTGATAACCCAAACAAAACCAACCAAACAAAAACACAAATAAAAACCAACACTTCCTCCCCCACCAAAAAAACCCCAACAAACAACAAAGCAAAGAAAAACATCCTTCACAAAACTATTCATTTTATACCTTATCTTTTTAAACAAACTTTGTATGCCACTAAACCCAAGCATTATTTTAAACACATATTTTCTGGTGCTACATCAGCTCTGACAAGAGAAAGGAACTGCTGCTTTTCCTTGTCAGATTCATCTGTGGTAAATAAATAGCAGAAAGCCAGTGAAACAAACTATGAGGGTTTTCTTGCTTTGTTTTGGTTTTGGGGCTTTTTTTTTTTTTTGAGCGCCATTGAAGAAGAAACACCTAAACAAAACCATTACATTCATGGTGCTGACCACAACACTTTAAGTCCATGAAACCTCAATAAATATTTTTACAATGAAGCCTGCAAGAAGAGATAATACTTCAGACATTTATAGGACTTTTATTTCTCTATAAATGTATCATGGAAGTTGAAAACACTGAGTTATTATTTCCATTCTAACTTTGAAAAAATTAGGGAAGAAAGGAAAAAAAGATGCCAGAATATTTTACTAAGAAGAGGTTTTTGTGAAAGACCTCTCTCAGGAGCTCCCATCAACTCATTCTGGCTGCTTCTTTGAAGCCACATCAACAGCAATAATTTAATTTACAGTCCAGATAAAAGACATTTCCAAAGACATGAGGGGAGGGAGAAGGGGGTTAGTAGGGCATTCCAAGTTTAATTCAGTCCAGCTACCTGCTGCCTGTTTGGGATCTAACTCCTGACAGCTCATCCTCCACCAAACCAGAGCTGCAGCAGAAAACGGTGTCCCAGATACCCAGGGGATGGGAGGGCTGAGTGTCACACAAGAGTACCCTGCAAGGTCTATAAATTGCAGCCAAAATGGATCTAATCACAGCAGGCACTGCAAAAAAAATGTAGCAAGCATGGTCCTGCTGGGAAGAGGAGATGAGCCCAGGACAGGGGATGCTCCAGCCAGAGGATTTGATTCAGCTCCCCTCCAGGGCTCTTGGAAGACAAGGAAGGGGAAAAGAAACAAGCAAAAAGCATTGTGAGCATCCACTTGAAAACATCTGCTTAGGAGATAGATAAATAAAAAGCTTTTTATCACACATGGTTTTAAGAAGAATAGACCAATTGCAAATTGTCACCAGAGCCCCAGTGGGAGAGCCAGAAGATCCCCAAATGGTTTGGGTTGAAAGGAACCTAATAGATCATTTGATTCCAATCCCCTGCCATGGGCAGGGACACCTTCCACTGTCCCAGGCTGCTCCAAGCCCTGTCCAACCTGGCCTTGGACACTGCCAGGGATGGGGCAGCCACAGCTGCTCTGGACAATGGAGAGGATTACAGCCCCAGTGGGGAAAAAGAGCAGGGACAGGTTTCTCCAGTTCTAGGTAGGCTCCTCCAGCTGTGAGGAGCAACAGGCACTTGGGGAGGGGAAGGGAAGAGTTAATGGGAAACACAGGAGGATCGACAGGACCATCACAGCAGGGTGATCTCTCCAGTGATGGAGATGCTGCAAGAGGGTCCCTGCCCCATCACTCCTCTCCTGGACTGAACTGTGGAGATTGACTTCAGGACACCCTTCCCTGCAAACTGCAGATAAAAATCTGTAAAGATATCTAATCTGTACCAGAGTCTGGCTTTCCTGCCCAGCACTGCTGATGAGCTCAGCAGCAGTGTCCATAAAAATACCCTGGCAAAATCCCTGCGCACACACACAAGCAAAAAAAAATCCACCAGGCTCAGCTGCTTTTGTTCTGGTAAGCGAGGAAACAATTACTGAAGCTGGAACAGGCAACTTCTTGTAAAGGGAAAGAAAGGTGGAGAGGACACAAACAAAAATCAAAACAACCCAAATAATGAGAAGTAGGTGAGTTGCTTGAGAAGTGATAAAAGAAAAAGGTTAATAAAGACTCACAAACCAAGCTCATGCATCACTTGCTACTGGCCACGTTTCCCATTAGGAGAAACCTCCTGTAAACACTGCATCTGAGCACTGGGCAAACCAGGATGGACACAGGCATGAAAAGGAGGTGACCAACACGAGGCAGAGACAAGTCCAACACCTTAAAGGAGGTGCCTAATCCTGCAGCACCAAGAGAGCTGCTGGCAACAGGGTGGTGCCATAAAACAACAAAAACACTCTATGTCTGAAGAAAGCAAGCAATGACAGGCAAACACTGCCTCTGTCCAGCTGACAAGAGCCAACCTGCCCCTGCAGATATGGTGGCATCAGTTCCTGCCCTGATTTTCCTTCCCAGGATTTCTCACTACCCCATGAGGAGCTGGATTTTTGCTGCTACATCCCTCAGGGTCATTTAGAAGATGTAAAACATTGCTTTTCATTTAAAGAAAAATATTTTCCAGCCCTCAAGGAAGGGGAAAAGAAATACAGAAAAGCACAAAAACATGATTAATGTGCATTCTTCTACCTGAAACCCCAGAAAACAAAACCAACCTCATTATATTTGTTGCTGTTTGCTTTCCCAATATCTAAAGCCAGGTTTTAGTGGAAGGGAGAGAGGGAGGGAGGGAACACAGCAATGAACTCATCACTTCTACCACGCTGAAAACAATCTGCTCCTCAGACCTGTCTGTCCAGCGTGGTGATGGAAGGGGATGAGCAGCAGTATTTCACACTCCCAGATCCATGGTCTACATCCATAATCAGCTCTCCAGTACCTCCACAGGCTTCAGGAGAAGATCCAAGCAGATTTATAGGAGGCTGATTCTGGATTAGTAGTCCCCAAGGAAATTTTCCTCCCAACACCCACAAGTCAGAGGTTGATTTATACCCAACCTATAATAGACTCTATTCCTTAGAGACAACTCCTTGTCTTCAACCCCGCTGCCATTGCTGAAATGGGAGATTTGGCTTGGTTTAACAGTTGTGGAGTTTATAAATACTGAAAGCAGCACTCAACTGAGGCTGGAGACACTTAAACTACCTTAGACCAACGGGATGCCATGCAGTAAGGAGCAGTAATGAGAGGATGGCACATTCATAACCTAAAGTTTTCATTAAAAACTCGCAGCCCAAGGAAGCTCACCCCTCCAGAGCAGAAACACTCAGTTCTCCTAATTACCCAAAGAGCAAATCTTTGCATGAACCAGGGAGTCCAGGGGAGAGCTCCTGAAGAGCACGTGGATCCATTAGGCAGGAACTGGGGAAGAACCAGCCAGGGGGCTGTAAATGAGGTGGAGCACAGCCCATTCCTGACGCCACTCAGCACCCCAGCGTGCATCACACAGCAAGCAGCTGCCACCAGCACCAGGCTGGGAGCCCCTGAAAGCAGATTCAGGGGAAAGCAGGACTCCTGAAAAGAAGTTGCTAGATACCAAAGTCCCTGGGTGGAGCTTTCTCCACCTGCAAGCACAACACAGTCTCTTCTCCAGTTTTTACTTGTTTTTAAAGGTGTAATGTGCTATCTGAGCAGAGCCACAGCACACACTGCAAGACTACGCGGTGTTTGCCACGTCATCCGTACAAACAGAGGTGATGGAAGCCACCAAATCCTTGACTCTACAAAACCCTGAGAAGGAAGCTCTGCTGAAGGACAGAGCTAACTATTATAGCTGTGCAAAGTCAGATCTAACAGCCAGCAACTGGGAAAGATCCATTTATCTATCCAACTAGAAAAATATCTGCTGGTTAAAGAAACAGCAGTCGAACAAAGAAATGGCAAGCGTTGGCTATGTTTTACAATGCACAAGTCAGAGCCACAAAAATATGTTCCTGGGAGTGCCAACATCCCAATGAAAACAAATCCCAGAACATAAAAAAAGGGATAAAAGCACAATACAAACCTCTTTCTTTCCCCCACAATTCTGCCCCGTGACCGTGTGCCACAGAAACAAATCTGGCTTGGGTAGAAGGCTTTTTTTCCCACCGAAAAACAATTAAACCCCTTTTGTTTGTGTTTATAGCAAAATTAATGCCAACCACTAATAAATTCTGGTTTTGTGGAGTTTTATGGGTTTTTTTTATTGTTTAAGAGCACAAACCAAACTGAGTGGTTGCTCTTTCCAGAATGTCTCCTCACACGTCTCAACACAAGATGAGGAGGTTGAACATCCTGCTCTCATAATCCTTGTCACAATCAGAAGCTTTCTGGGGAAGAAACACCCCAAAAAGAGGAAACCAGCCACTTTTCATTCCATGCCATTTTTCAGACCCTTTTCCTTCATGGAGTACATGGAGCAGGAAAAGAAAGGGAAGCCATAACATGAATGCAGATACAGAAGTACATTTAAGAAAGCAAAGCACCAAGATTGATTAGAGTGTTCCTCTGCTTTAATAAAGAGCCTAATGATGTCCAAATTATAGCAAAGCTCAATTGTGTAACCAAGGAGCCAAGATTTCATCCTTGATAAGGACATGGATTTCTGTCTCGCAGGAGAAGCCTGCAGTTCACTAACAAAGATGACCTTTCATATTATACCCTTCAAGGCCACAATTAGCTGGAGAAATACTGGACTAACTTGGCAACATGAGTTTTTATACACTGTGCTAATTTTTAGCAGAAACTTGCCAAGACCATTACCATCATCTAACAAGACATTTTTTCCTCCTTTCCTAAAAAAAAAAAAAAAGAAAGAACCCCACTGCTCTCCAGACCCAATTTACTTTCCACAATTCAATGCAGTTTTAATTAAGATGATTAAATTACAGCAAAAATGATTAAGATGATATCCCACAGCAAACCTCTAAAGGTATAACACCTTAATCCAGAAAAACCTGGCATGCACATAGTCATGATAAAGTATTCATGAAAAGCTAGAATTTTACACATGAACCAATTCTACATCACTCAAACATTACCTTGGGAGATATTTGTCACAAGTAAAAAAACAGTGACATCCATCAACATAGCACAGTTTTTCCAAGACTACACAGAAAGAAATCTACACAGAAAAAATTTGAAAAGGCTACAATTACTTTGACAATGTTTCTACAGCTCAGAGGAATTTGGGGGTTGAAATAAGTGGTTTCCTTCTCCTTCACAGGGCTCCCAAAATCAATTTTATATATAAATACCCACACCGAGGGGTTTTGCAGAGTTAACTGCATCAGAATAAAGCCCTACAAAGTAGATCCATTCCCAAAATGCAGATCCATTCCCAAAAATGCAGATCCATTCCCAAAATGTTGCTACACTTTGCATCTGAGACTTCTTTGTGTCTCTTCTCTGAGACAAGAGACCTCCTAGCTCTCAAGATGGGGAGGGGAGTGGAGATCACTAAAGAGTAAGAGGAAAGGAAAAAAGAAATCTGCATATTGGATTGAGTGGCCATACTAGGGAGCTACTAACACCTGAATCACATATTCAGGACACAAAACCTCTGGAAAGCTCACAAAGAACAAGTGCATTAGAGAAGCTCAGTGACTTTTTTTTTTTTTTTCTTTTTGGTTTGTTTAATTAATGTAGCTCTGAATGGCCCAGTCACCAGACAGTTGTAACAGATCTGATGAGAGGTTAACTTCATATTTTTCTGAATTAGACAAAGAAAAGTATAAATAAAAAAAAAGGATAAAATTCCAACATAAATCCTCCACCAAGACTGCTATGAAATAACTCTTTTGTTTAATTATTATGAGTTGGGTAGGCAAACACTGGATCCCGATGGACAGAGAGCAGCTGTTACTATAACAGAAAGACATTCATCTTCCCTCCTCGGGACCCTGAAATCCTATCAACAATGCCTGTAAAACGACTCTCAGCTCCCCCCCTCTCCCACTTTTTGCCTGTCTTTCATATCCAGACCTATTTTTAGCCAACTTTTATTTTGTTGTGGCACACTTCAAAGCTGTGCGTGTTAGCTCGTTCGAAATCATTTCCATGCGCAAAAAGCTTTGGGGACATCAGCGTGGGGACTCTGGGGGCAGGAGAAGGGCACGTCCCTCGCCCTGGGTCTCTTCTTTCACCAGGGATTCATTGAGAAGGAGCCTACAGACACAGTTACCCAGACAGATACACTTGCATCTCATTTACCTCTGAGGCTCACAGTTACCTTGGAGGGTTTCTTTTAGCTGCTACATAATAAGCAGTCGATCCCTACACGAAAAGGAAATTCTATTACCAATTAAGAAAAAAAAAAAAAAAAGTTTCTCATGTTTGCTTTTAGCAACACTAACTCTGTCCAATTCGATGATAACAGAAACTATGTATCTAGAGGAAACTTTCTACAGCAATAAAAATTAGCTGTTAAAGACTTCCATAGTTATCTGAGGCACAATATAAATGTTAAAATACCCTGCAGGAATGGGCACACGCAGCCAATCTCCAGCAGATGTGAACAGCCAGAGTGTCAGGGCATCAGGAGACAGCAGCCCTGGGGACAGCACATTCAGTGGCTGGGTGTTTTTCCCTTTCCTTTTTTTCTTTTTAGCATCCAGCAAAATCCAGGCTGAATGAGCTTTGTGCCTCCAAGCTGCACCCAGGAGAGGAAACACCCAGGGACAGCAAGTGTGCTCATTAGAAAGCTCCATCAGGCATTGCTGGTCTTTATCACAGACCCAAAGAAGCCTGGAAATTGGGACTGGAGGGACATCATGTTGTTTCAAACACTGTAAAAGGTGATTAAAACCTACACAGGAATTTCTTGCTATTATTGAGCCCTTCCACAGGGCCCAGCTCCATGATTTCACTTTACAAAGATGCTCCAGGAGCTTGAGGAAGAGCCTATGGCAGTGAAACAACAGCAATCAGATCAAAACATTAATTTCTATGAGTTTTGGATTGTTGGGGGGATTTTTTTGGCTTTTTCTGAGGTTTGCTTTTTTGGGGGCAGGAAGTTGCAATTTGTGTTTTGGTTTGGGTTTTTTTTTAAAACATTTGTCTATGAAATATTTCAAAGGAAGCCTGGGAGCAGGGATGAGAGAGCTCCGTGGCAGGCACAGCCCACGGCAGCATCCCCAGCTGAGCTTCCATTCAGAGATGGTGATGCCACGGCTCCAGAATTCTCACCAGACCTGGGCACTCAATTCCACACCACACCTGGCAGCAGCCAGAGCCAGCACCCCAGGAAGGCAGCACCAAGCATCAAAAAGAACCATCCTGCTTCAGGTTGTGCTAAGCTTTATCTGTGTCCCAGGCTCCTTACATAAAAAGGAATTTCATAGCAGGGAACTGTTCCAGGTGTGTCAGCACCAGTGCCTATTGCCCACCACAAAAATTCATTTTTTTAGGAGCCAGCCAGGTGAGTGTTTTCCAGCACAACTGCAATAGGTATTTGGAAAACTGCCTTATCCCAGGTGTAAGAATGTGCTTTAACAGAAGCTTTGCTATAAAACCAAAAGTTCCTGATAAGCTGTGGATGCATGTGAAAGCCAAGGATTATGAGTTCAAACTTTTGTGCACCCAAGAGCTGCCCAATAGCTGCTGCTGGGCTGTAACTGGATACTCTCCACAAAACCCAAGGACAACTGAATTTCTCAGCCTGCAAATATACAGGGGAATTAGCATTCTTAACCCATTAATTACCCTCAGGAACTAAAGTGGCCATAAAAATCCCACTATTCCAGTTGCCATACTGAGGGGAAATAAAATGCCAAAACAAAGACTTGGGAGAAAGAAGAGAACTGGGAGCCTAAAGGACACATTGCCATGGCTCAGTTGTCCCAAGAGTGAGGACAAGGCTACCACCAGGATAACCACAAATCTGGACTTTGCTGAGCAGATGCATCCCAAGTCAACTGCAGATTCTCTCTGGTGAGTAAGGGACTCCTGCAAATGCATGTGGAAATGCACAGGTCTGAAGCAAAGCCAATGCCTTCTCATATTTGAGAGCCTACAAAGCTCACTGGCTCTTCCAAGACCAGTGCCACAGCCTCCTCACAACTTTCCTGTAAAGCCCAGCTTGCTGCCTCAGAGAAAGGCCTGGACATCAGCCGTGCAAAGCTCAAATTCCCTCTTTTCCCAGAAGAAGAAAGTATCAGTAGCAAACAGAGCAACTGGAGGGGGGAGTTTGCAGACAGCTCAGCCAAGCTGCAGCAACAGCCACCAGCCCTCAGCAGCAATCCAGAGACTGCAAAACATAAGAACATCACTAAAAGGGCTTAAAACCATGCAATATAATCATTTTCTGAAATACTTTTTAAAAGTCACAAAAAGGAGACAAGTTTTGATTGAACATTTCTTCACTTCAGACCCACGGTTGCATTCCTGCCTCCCCAGGAATTCAAAGCAGTCAGCAGAGGTAAATTATGTATAAGCAAAATATTCCTAAAAGCCAAATTTTAGAGGTAACACCCATTACACAAGGCATTTTTAAATAGCTAAATGTCGAAGAAAAGAACAGTTAGCGACCTAGATTGACCATTTGATAGATCAGGCACAAATGGAGCTAACTTTATCCCTCTCATCCACTCAAAGGCTTATCATCTCACACCTTAGAGAAATAAATTAGGAAGAAGCATTGCATTAGCACTACTGGCACCACACAGAAAATTTCAAGTTCCGCTACCACTAAGAAAACAAGTTCTATAATGGGAAAAAGAATACGACAAATAAATAATTAAAAAAAAAAAAAAAAACAACAAAACAGAGGCAGTCACAGCACCTAAGACCCTACAGTGTCAGCTACTCTGGAATTTTTAAAATGACAGCCTTTGCTGCTGTGGTTTGGGACTCATTCAGCACAGGTCTGGGATTTGGGGTTGGCCCAGAAAGTGCCAGACACACTCATTTCCCCCAGGTTTTGTTTATTTCTCTATAAAACTGACAGCAATACATTCCATTTCCAGCTTTACTGCAGGAGGATTAAGTCACCCTCTCTGCTCCCAGGAGCACCTTTTTCTTCTCCCTTTGTCACACAAAAGTACTTATTAGACAGAAGAAGTCCAGTTCAACATCCACATCTAAATTTGCATGAGTATCCACTTCAGTGGAAGTTAATGGAGTTCAGATTGTAAAGCACCGCATCTCTTCATGTGCTTTATTCTCTTTGTCTAAAGAGGAGGCATTCATACACTATACATTACTATGAGACTGAAACAGGAGGAAAAAAACCCAAAATGATACCTCTGGTTTAATAAAATTACCAGAACATTCTATTTTTCCCAGCAAATTTAATGTCAGGTGGACAAGAAAGGATAATGGGGTGGTCAGAGCACCAGCCAAGGACCCAAGAGGATGGGGAGCAATGCCCTTGCTCTGCCACTGACTTCAAGGTCCCAGAGAAGTCACTCCCACCAGGGAATAACTGGAAAATTTTTGTTATGTTCCCAGAGTAAACATCCAGAGATACAAGTTTCCCTTCTAGAAAACACTTTCAAAGGTTTATTTCAGCTCCTTAATACGCCCCAAACCCATCAGGAAGGCAAAAATGGTGCTCCAGGCCCAGGCTGCCTCCTGCTCTGCAGCCAGGGCTGTGCAATCCCCTGAGCAGAGCTCCCCCAAAGTCCGAAACTGAATCTGTGGTGAAACGACACACCGAGGAGGAAATCATGGAATTATTGATGAGAAACACATCATTCACGTTGGTCATTCACATCCTCCTCCAGCCAGGCACCAGCAGGCTGCTCCTTCCCCTGTGCTTCTCTTTGCACACCTGTATGAGCCAGTCCCTGCTTGCAGGCAGCCCGGCCTAAGAGAAAAGGATCTTTCCAAGACTAAAAATACAGCAACCACCTCCAGCACAGTCATTGAAAGAAAAGAAATTTTAAAAATCACTTAAAGTGGTCAGAGCACACTCAGGTTTAAGCCAAATTTTACCCCAGACAGGAACATTTCTTCATGCAGATTATTCTTTCAGCACAGGTACGAAATATTGGGTGTGACCTTGGCTGAGCCACTTTGTGATGCAGCAGGGAGCACTTGCAGACAGAATTTTCTCTCTCTCTTGGCCCCTGTGCTCTGGGTTTTTGGGGCAGGGACCTTCTCTCAACACAAACAGCACTTTGCAAAAAGAGGAGCTGTATTTTTCTGAGGCCCCTAGACACCAGCAAGATTTTTTTTCTTAAGTAGCATGATGGACCAATGCCACATGCAATAACCTAATCAGAGTAAAAGATTCAAATACTGGCAAAATAAGAGGCACTTGTGTGCTGGAGCGAAGCATATTGTTATTTTACAGTGTACACTGACAATTGCTGCTCTTAACTTTTAGTTTGAATTGAAGCTATACCACAGTAAAGGAGGAAGATGACAGAGAGAAAAAGAACATGAAACTGGTGAAAAAGACCAACAGTTATATTCAAATCTAAGCATAAAATGTGCTGGGTCTGCAGAACACAGGCAGAGTGTTTCCTTTTTAATTTACTTCTTTGCCCCTCTGACTTCAGTGGCTCCAAGAAACCTCACAAAGAAGACTGGGGGGCAGTGATGTATATTTTTCTAATATACCTTAAAGGAACAAATGACTAATGAGATACAAAATTATTTCAGAATGAAGTAATAATGAAGAGAAGAGATTAGACATTAGTTGATCCTCAATGGTTAATGGAGAGGAAAGGGAAGGGGAAGAGTGGAGCTTATACTGGTGAATACTTCGGTCACAAACACCTCTCTTAAACACATCCAATTTCACTGATGTGAAAATCTCCACATGAAGGAACAGGCGAAAAAGAGCTTAAGTGGGAACAGGGTGCAGAATGCCAAGTGCTACACTGAATAATTCAGATCCAGGCAGTGCTATTGGCCAGGCAGGAAAATCACACTCCCCTGCTAGTTTTAAAATCAAAGGCCAAGGAGGGATAAAAGAGAAAGACAACACCTCTTTAAAGCAGAGATTACACTCCGTGGGTCCCATTTCCCAAGTTCCCATAACATTTTGTTGCAGGGAGAGCGCTGGAGCTGCAGTGGTGCCAGGGCACAGCACCTCACTGCCCACCCCGCTGCACCCCTCACTGCCTCACCCTCATTTCCCACCTCCCTGCCCACCCAGGGACCTGGGGACCTCGGCCACCTGCCTCGGTGACACCGCTCCTCCAGCCCAGCAGCAAGAAAATGCCAACTCTGCAGCAGGGACCGACCAGCCCTGACTTCCCCAGCTGCCTCCGTGAGACTTTCTCCGTGCACAAGCGCTTCTCCAGTTGCCTGAGGGCAAGACTCCATCAGGGCTTTCATTTGGATCTAGAGCACTGCTCAGCTCTAGAAGGTTCTCTCCCCTGCCTGCACCATTCCCAAATTTCAGCCACGCTTCTCCAGTGCCAGCGGACAGGGCTGGACACGTGGATTTGCAGGCAAGGGCTGGGAGGCACCGTAAGGAGACATCAGAGCATCAGTGTCCTTCCTTAGCCAGGAGCAGGGGGTCAGCAAGGCACTTCCACAACTTTTAGACCACTGTCCTGGGTGTGTTTGATAGAAAGGTCATTTCTATTTACACTTCATGGGGCTTGAAAGATCCCGTGCTCCAAAAATCCCATTTAATTCTGACTGTTCTAGTGCAGCACCAGACGGTCAACTACTTTAACACTAAATTTTAGAAATGTTTCTAAAAGCAGGTCCTGGAACATGACAGCAAAAACACCTTCTGCTACAAGGCCTCAAAGGTGGAGTAACTTTGGCTTCTAGTTATTTTATTTTATTTTAAAGGCATCATGGCTTTCTAGGAACAGGCAACTTTGCCTTTGGGCAGAGCACACGAACACACCCCTGACAGGCGCCCAGCCTCAAAAAATCTCTGCCATGCACCTCCTTCACCCTTGATAAATAAAGATAAGCATTCCTTGCTTCCTTTTACACCTGTAACACTTCTGCAGAAGGACCCATCCCATGGACAGCACAGCAGTAGGATTCCTGGGCCGGTCCCATCATCCCATCACCAACATTTCAAAAGATGCTCTCTTCCATCTCAACCTGTGCACTGGAGAAGCCAGGGAGCAGGGAGCCCTCCTAGGCTGACCTGCAAAGCAAGGAGTGTGTGCATGGGGAAAGGGGAGAATGGTGGGAGAGAGAGAGGAGAACAAAAACAACAAGAAAACAGAAAAGAAAAAAAAAATGTTGGGGGGGGGGGGGGAGGAAGAAAAAAACAATGAGGTTGGCCTGCTTCTTTCTTCTCTACCGTCTATTCAGGGGAGGTCCACAACTGTTGCGTCACATGGAGCACAAAAAAGCCTGACAAGCGTGTTTTAGCTGATGGAGAGCAGAGTGGACAGGAGGCTGCTGACAGCTCAGCGCGGGGACTGCGAGCCCTCGCCTTTAATCGGCTGCTCCTTCCCATCGCATCCAGCGGGCAGGAGCGGCACAGCCCGCACGGGCTGCTCAAAGGCACCAGCCATGGCAGAAATTTCTGCCTCTAAATACTTTAGTTAACTCCCCAGCTCGGGTTAGACCCTCACTCTGGTCCAGGGAGCCGGGATTTTTAGTGCTGCTTGGTCCACAGGAGCCAAAGGGAGGATGCAGGAGATGCTCCGAAACGGAGAGGGGCGGGGAGTTAAACCACAGGTTGTGCAGGACCTGGAGAGGTGTTTATAAATAATGTCACTAAAAATAATGCACTGATCACTGGCATCTCTAACACAGCATTTTCTTCTCCACAGAACTCTGACAGTGGTTAACTCGGTGGTATAATTATCTGGATTTGACAGCAGCTTAAAAAAAATTATATATCCTAAACACCTGTTCAAGAGTTTTGTGTTTTTAAAGGCCATTGCCATTAACCTTGGGCCACGCACTTCATTGTGTTTAATTAGCAAGCTAATGAAGCCAGTTTTATTCCCTTTCTCAAGTACAAGAGGATAAATACAAGACAGTGAAAGAGAAGACCAGATCCATTTGCAGCACAGTTCATTGCAGCACGGCATTACTTAAACTTGCACAGAAATAAAAGTAAAGTAATGGCTTGGAAAACATGTTAGCAATGCATTCTACAAGACAAATCCTTTTACACCTTCTGTATTTTCTCAAGCTCATCGATTAAAACATGATTTCTGAACATTTGGGCTGCAGAAAATTTGCAAACAAAGGGCTAAAAATAAACACAATGTTTTCCTCAATGAATCCTCAATATTCCAAAAAACTAAGCATAACAGATTTTTTATTTTTTTTTTTAAGAATAGCAACCCTGTGCTTGCTTTGTTACATCCAGCCAAGGTAGAGATGAGAAGCATCAACAATGGAGGTTAAGTGATTTTCGAAAAGCCCACCACTTCCACAGAGCCCTAACATGTACACACACAAAAGGCATACTTTGAGCAAAGCCCAGTGCTCTGAATCCAAGCAACACGCTCCAACTTTGGGTATCTCAGCTTGTTTTCTTTTTTTTTTTTTTTTTTTTTTTTTTTTTAACTGAACAGCTTTAGGAAAAACTGGACAATAAAGATCACGTTGATAAATACTCATAAATATCACAAGACAGGCAGAAAGGCTTTAAAAGAGAGGGAGGGATTTACAGAATGGCTAATGCACTGATTTAGTGATTCAAAAGGACCCTTCCAAATAAACAGAATTATATTCATTTTCTGGGGTTTCTTTATTGTATTTTCGGGGGGAGGGGGGGTTTGAGGAAAAATTCAGCATAGGTATGCCCTGTCAGATTATCTTTTTCATAACATGACACATTTAAGAAGCTTTCAGGGTGGGTGTTTTTTTCTTAAAGCAATTGCTTTTTTCCCCTCCAACTTAGATTTCAGCCACTCTGTGCACAGAGCCACAGGATCAGGTTAAATACCAAAACCAAACCAAACAAAACCCCAACGCCATACCCAAAAACAAAACCAAAAAAATCCGGAAGCCATCTCTTTTATTGAATCACCCGAGATAAAAGGATTCCAAGATATATGGAAAGAAAATACATTGACCATAAATCTCCTTTATGCACATAATAGAATTTTCCAGCCAGGAGAGCTGTTGTGATGATAGCAACGCCGAGCACCAGGAATGCTGCTGGCACACACACAACCCCCCCCTGCCTGCTCCTTCCAAAATACCTGCTCTCCTCAGCGCTGCTATGTAAATACAAACCCGCACAACCCCCTTCCCAACACACGGAAACAAAGCTGCGTACAAGTGTCCCAGCCATCAGATAAAAAAAGCCCGAGCTGGCTTGGCTCGCCAAGAAATTACATTTTTTTTCTCTCTTTTTTTTTTTTTTTTTTTTTTAATTTTTATCGCCCGCTCCCTTTTTTATTGCCACTCGCACGCACTTTCGGTGCGACTCAAAAAAAAAAAAAAATAATAATGAAGCGCTGGCACCGGCGGTAATGGCAGAGGCAGGCGGTGGCAGCGCATATTTAATGGGCACTCGGAACAAAGGAAGCCCGGCTGCAGGAGCGCCCCGGGGCCGGCTCCGCGCCCGCTCCCCCCGCGGCCCCGCCGGGCAGCGCCTTCCCCGGCCCGGGGGACCCGCACCCGGCCACGCACCCGCGGGGAAACCCCCCCTGGCCCCCAGCCGCACAAAGGGGGATGGCAAAGCCGCCGGGAACTCCCCGGCTGCCCATCACGGCTGCAGCATCGCTGCCTCCCGCACCCTGCCCCCCGGAACCCCCCCGGGCACAAACAGCTTCCCCCTCTCGGCCCCCGACCCCTGCCGCGTCCCCCCAGCGCCAGGCCGGGAGATGGAAGGAGCGAAACAAGTCACTGCCCGGAGCCGGGGCGGGGGGCTCAGCCCCGGGGGGGTCGTGGTGGTCAGGCAAGAGGGGGGAGAGGCAAAATTGCTGCCGCGCCGGTTTCTCCCGAGGAAAATGCAGCGCTAATAAAAAAGAATAGGGGAAATAATGATAATAATATAAGGAATAATTAAAACAAGGAGGGAAAGTGGGGAACGCGGGGATTTCCAGCGTGCCCGCGTTCTCAGGTGCTGGGGGCAGCACAGAGGGTCTGACCGCTCCCGCCCCACGAGAGGGATGCGGGATGGGGCACCCCATGGAGACCCCTCCCCGCCTCCCCAAGCGCTGCCCGGTGTCCCCTCCAACTCCCCCGGCCGTGCTCGGGCTTTGGGCGAACTTCCACCCGCGTCCCTCGGCACGACGCGCACCCCGCAGGTTGGGGATGAAGTTTGTAGCCCATATCCGTAAAATAAACGGGATGAAGAAGATGCAAAATAAACACCCTCCTCCGCCGCAGCAGCCTCCTCCGGAGGGATGCTCCCCAGGCACCCCTCGCCGCACACACCCCCTTTTTCCCAACTTTCTCCCCGCTCCCCGCGGAACCAGCCAGCCCCAACAGGCTCGTTCCCTGCTATCCCTACGGGATCGCAGCGTCCCGGGGGGCAGATGGGGAACCGGGGGGGGGAGGTTCCCCATGCCCCCCCCGAGTTACACAACCGCAGCCCGGCAGGAGCGGAGCGCACACATGGCCACTACCTGAGAGACCCCGCAGCATTCCGGAGCGACCCCAGGTCTCCTCCCGCTGCTCCCAACTTGTCCCCCCTTCCCGCAACATCCTCGGCTTCTCCCCCACGCCCCCGCCCAGAAGTAAATGCCCGTTTTTGCAAAGTTTCCTCGAGATCGCGCCGTGTTTACATTGCCATGAATTCCCACAGGCTGCCTGGAGGGAACAAAAAGCAGCACGGGAAGGCTCGTCCTGCGAGCAGGGAGAAAACGGAGAGGGAGGGAGAGGGAGTGAAAAGAAAAAAAAAATATATATATATATAATAACAATAATAACAATAAAGGAAATGAAGGCGATACAGCAGTGGGGGGATTCCCCAGCTCGGGTGCTCTGCTTCGGAGGGTGCTGGAGGGTGGCTGCAAATAACAGCACGGCCCATTCAATTCTGCATTTGGAGACGCGACCGAGAGCCCGAGCGGGAGGTAAACACGCCGAAAGGCTCTTACCTGCACAGAAAGTTCCCCAGAGCACGGCGAAAGTCAGCCACGAAGCAAACATAGTCCTTTACTTTTTTTTTTTTTTTTCCTCGCGTGCACCTCTACCCCAAGGGAAACAAAAATAAAAATAAAAAGATCGAGCGCGTGAAAAGAGGAGGGGAGAAGCGCGGCTCTTCCTTCACTCTCGCTCTCAAAAAGAAGAAAAAAAGAAGAAAAAAAATCTTGGGGGTAGGGGGTGGGAAAAAAAAGAAAAAAAAAAAAACAACAACAACAACAAGAAAATCGGATTTAATTCCTTCGCAGTTGCAAAATTTATCCAGTGGAGACGAACAGACCCGGACGGTTCGACCTGCTCCTGCCCGGCCCCACCGTTCGCTCCCAGCTTTCCAAGAGTTTCTTTCCCTGGGCTTTTGTGCTGGGAGCGCGGCGTGCACCACACACCGACTCCCCCTCCTCCTCCTCCTCCTCCTCCTCTTCCCCTTCCCCCTCCTCCTCCTCCTCCTCCCAACCCAGCCCCTCCGGCTCCCCCAGCAGCGCGGGGCGCACACGCCCCCGCCCCCCCGCGCGCTTCCCGCGCAATGCCCGCGCAGCCGCGCGCGCCTTGCGCGCTCCCCCCGTTCCCCCGCACACGCGCGCGCATCGCCCCCCTTCCTCCTCCTCCTCCTCCTCCTCCTCCTCCTCCTCCTCCCCGCGCCGGCAGCGAGCGGGGCGGCGGCGGCAGGAGCGGGACCGTGCGCGGTTTTTACGGACCCCGCATCGCGGGAGGCGGCGGAGCGGCAGGCAAGGGCCGGCGGAGGGGGCGCGGGGCGGCCGCGGGGTCCGGAGGAGGAGGAGGAGGAGGAAGAGGCGGCGGGGGGCCGCGGCATCGCGGGGTTGCGCGGGGCGGCGGGCGCGGGGGCGCGGCGGGAGGTGCCATGTGCGGGATGGGGAGGAGGGAGAGGGAAATTAAAAAAAACCCACAAGGTGGAGGGTGAAGGGAAAGGGAGGTTTGATGGGGCTTGGGGTTTTGTTGTTGTTGTTGTTTTGGGGTTTTGTTTTAATAATTAAAAAAAAAAAAAAACCTGAACCGCGTCCAAAATGGCTTCTAAAAAAAGGGAGAAGCCAGCGCGGAGCCAGCGGGGAAACCCGGATGTTGGATACAAAGGGGCTGGAGGGGGCGGTGCGGCGCGGGGGCTCCGCGGGCGCTGAGTGGGGAGCGGCGCTGCCCGTCACGGCCGCGCCCGCGGGGAGCCCGGCTGGGCTGGGACCGGGACCGGGGCTGGGAGGGGTGTGTGGACATGGGCAGGTTTAGGGGCTGGGGAGGATGTGTGTGGGTATGGGCAGGTTTAGGGGCAGGAGGGTATGGGTGGAGATGGGCAGGTTTAGGGGCAGGGGCAGGGTGTGTGTGGAGATGGGCAGGTTTGGGGGCAGGGGGCTGTGGAGGGTGTCCGTAGATATGGGCAGATTTAGAGGCAGGGGGCTGCGGAAGGTGTGTGTGGATATGGGCAGGTTAAGGGGCAGGGTGTGTGTAGATAGGGGCAGGGGGCTGTGGACGATATGGGCAGGTTTAGGGGCAGGGGGCTGCAGAGGGTGTCCGAGGATATGGGCAGGTTTAGGGGCAGGGGGCTTTGGAGGAGAGATTTAGGGGCAGAGGATAGGAGTGCAGATTTAGGGGCATAAAGAGGCAAAGAGGTGTGTGTGGAGAGGGGCAGGAGGTGGGAGTGCAGATTTAGGGGCATACAGGGGCAGAAGGGTGTGTGTGGATAGGGGCAGGGCACTGCTGGGGAAGGTTTGGGAAAGGGTGTAGGGGTGGGGGCTGGAGAGAGAGGTTCAGGGGAGAAGTGTGCTGAGGGTGTGTATGGGTAAGGGCAGGTTTAGGAACAGAGGGTTGTGGGGTGATGGAGGTTTAGGGGCAGAAGGTGGCTGAGGAGATGTGTACATGGCAGCAGTTTTAGGGGCAGGGGCTGGAAGTGGAGATTTAGAGGTTTGGGGTGGAGATTTAGGGCCAGAAGGTGGCAGAGAGTGTGTGTGGATAGGGGCAGGTTTAGGGGCATGGGGGTGGCGGGAAGAGCCTGGGGCAAGGAGTAGGGGAAATGCAAATAGGGCAGGGGACAGTGGAGTGGGCTGGTGGGAGAAATTTAGGGGCAGAAGGCTTGGGGATGGAAGATTTAGGGACAGGGCAAGGTGGAGGATATGTGTGGGTAGGGGCAGGTTTGCAGACAGGGTGCTGCAGGGGGAGTTGGGAGAAGGGGAGATTTAGGGACTTGTCAGTGTGGATAGAAGCAGGTTTGGGGCAAGGGGGCTGCAGGGGGGAGGTTTAGGAGAAGGGAGATTTAGGGACAGGGAGGAGAGGAAGGGTTTTTGGGGTAGGTGGGCAGTTTTAGGGGCAGTGTCTGGAGAGAAAGGGTTTGGGGAAGAAGGTGGTGGAAGGTGTGTGTGGACAGGACAGGTTATGGGGCAGGGATGGCTGAGGGGGTTTAGGGGCAGGGGTTCTGGGAAGTGCAAATAGAGCAGGGAATGGTGGAGGGAGCTGGGGAGCGAGATTTAGGGAAGTGGATCAGGCCAGGGGGTGGCAGAGAGTGTGTGTGGATAGGGACAGGGGACTGTGGTGAGATTTAGGGGCAGGAGGCTGCACAGGGCAGGTTTAGGGGTAGGGGGTGGCAGGGCAGAAGGTTTAGAGACAGGGAATTATAGGGGCATTAGGAGCAGGGAGTAGGAGTGCAAACAGGGGCAGGGGGTGGCAGAGGGGGCTGGCAGGGGAGGTTTTAAGGGCAGGGGGTGGCTGGGGGGGTTTGGGGTCTGGGAATGGTGGAGGGCAGGGCTGTGGATGGGGTGGAGGATGGGGCAGCACGGGGCAAAGCCATCTCATTGTCTTGGAGAAATTCTCTGGCCCCTTGCCTTCCCAGTGGAGAGGGCAGCACAGCCCCCACCAGGGCCAGGAATAAACAGTGTCCTTGCAGAAAAAGCAATCCTCCTCTTCCAGGCAGTGGGAATGTGTGCTCCCTGCTCGTGTCCTGGAGCCCCTGCACCCCAACAGCACCTTGACCCCAAGATCCAGCAGGAGCAGTGGCTCAGTGTCAGTGTCCAGGGTCCCCAGGGCAGAAGGGACACCTCAGCAGAGTCCATTTTTAGGCCATTTCAGGGTTAATAAGGTTTCTCCATTGCCAGGATTACAGGAATTGAATGTTCTCTGCAACTTATTTTAATTCTAACTAAATAATATGGCTATAGGGAGCACCAAAGGAATCTTAAGGGGAAGGAGGAGAAAGGGGGAGATGCTGAAGTTGGGTCATTCTCAAGACTTTGGGTCTGTGAGGTCCCCTGACTCATCAGAGAAAGGAACGTGGCATGGATGGATGCTGTGCACAGGCGTGAATCGCAGGTCAGCTCCCTCAGATTCGTCCGATGGGGACTAAGGCTGAAAATATTCCTAAACTCATTTTCTTTTTCCTCTGGAGGGAGATAAGAGTAAACATGAATCATTCTTCTAAAAGTTTGAAAAGCATTTTGTTCCAAGAAGAAATATGTAATTTTTTTTCTTCTTCTTCTTACAGTAACAAGTTCACAGAAAACTTCAGGAGGCTTTTACAAAGGCTTGTAAGCACTTTGAAGCTGGAGACTGTTTTTATATACGTACAGCACTTGCGTAACAAGGTCTCACCAGTGAATGGGATTCCAGGGTGCAGTTGCAATAAAGTGATTAATAGTATCATTCATGGTATCATACCTCATTCATAGGTTTCCTGTAAGTTAAGAGGAATACATTGGCAGGAACACAGTGGTTGTGACTTTAAACACGATACTCCTGGGGTGAAAAGTTACAACTAACACATGCACTGAAGGGCAGTGCAATTAGTAAAGCCATGTAAAAGGCTCGAGAAAATAATTTTTAGAGCAAAACTCTACAGAGGTCTAGTTCTGAGCTAGTTCTATGGCACAGAAATAGCAAGGTGGATATTGCCACACAGCTGGTGAAACCAAGAACAGAAAATAAGATGTGTCTGTCGAAGGGCTGGGTCAGGGGTGATCACTGTTTATTCAGAAACACACAAGTAGGGTTTGGGTTTGTTGCTTCTTAATCTGCACACAGTGAGGACTGATTTTGTCGCCAAAATGTTTGCCACCAAAGTCTTTGTCACCTGCTTGTGGCAAAAATCACTGAGAAGGCCAGGCAAGGTGCAAAAGGGAATGGAAAACAGTTGTCAAAGGAGAAGTAAATGTCCTGGCTGTGGGCTGCAGCAGCTCAGGATGCATTTGAAACCTCAAGAGAAGTGACAAATAATGAGTCAATATTTCCTATAAAGCTGCTTATTTCATTTGAAAGCAAATAATAGGTCAATATTTCTGTTTATTTCATTTGAGGATAAGTTGTTAAACAGCTACCACGTGGCTGAAGTATGGAGAAATACATGGGGTGATAAAATATGACCTAGTGTTTCAGTGTACCAGCATCTCCATGATTAGCTAAAACGAGACATTTAGCTCGGTCCAAGAAAACATCAGCCCTGGGGAGCGGGCAGGGTGAGTAACACAGGATCACTCCCTGCCCGGGCTCAGAGCACTCCCTGGCCAGCTCTGCTCCTATTTTTAATCCTAGCTGTGCTATGAAAAGCTCCGTTTCACAGCACCTGAATGGCTGCTCTGCAGGCAGGGACTCGGCAGCGCGTTTATCACGCGGCTGTCATCGCTTTTGAGGAAACGCGCCCAGGGCGTTTCGGATGTTGTCCTAAAGCCACCCGGTGGGACAGGCACAGCCTGGCCTTCCTGCACCAGGGCAGCTCCTGCTGCCCAGCACGGGCAAACTGACCCACCCACCACAGCTGGACCCCGGGGGATTTTTGCCCAGGGGTTTATGACACCCTGGAGTTTCGTTTATTAAACTCCCATCTTGTTTGTGGCGAAAAGCTAAAATGTTTTCTCTTTTTGCAACACAAAAACCCAGGAGTGAGTATTGTCACTGGAGATAATGTTACAGCCTTGGCAAGATGATGCTTAAAAACTTCATCAGCCTTCCAAGAATTTCGGAAATAACGGTGAATAAAGGCAGCAATTGCTAAAAGCAGGCAGTGCTTGCAAGAAGTGCCCTTACCAGCAGCGCTCTCAAGAGCTGCTTTTTGTTTTCACTTATCATTAGAGCTGCACAGCTCAGACTGCTTTTAAATAATTATACTTAACAGTTAAAAAACTCTCCCGTGCTAAAATAAATTTTAGCTGAGGTGTTTTATGCCTTGCAGCCTCATATGACACTCAATCTTTCTCGTGTGACTCTTGTAACAAGTCAGATTCATGTATTTTGATACTGCGCACGTGATTAAGATACTTGGATCACTTAAGCCTGCACAAAACTGCAGTGCTCGCATGTCATTTATCTTAAAATCCTATTGTGGTGCTCGTGAAGTGTAATTTCTTCAGTGAATGGAAATTTATACTGACAGAGGTGTTATAAAACATGGAAAATACCGGGAGGAGAGGACCCAGCATTTTCTTTATCTCTTCAAGTGTTCGCTAACGGGGATTTATTTTTCAGCTCAGTGTTGGTTCATTGAAGGTTACAGAGCTCTGATGCAGTTACAGGGACCTGTTTCCAGACTTCTTAAGCAAAACTCACATTACTTGCAACAGGTGGGAGCTGTGTGCTGTGGCCTCAAGGCAGCAAGCTGGTTCACAGGCTGCACTTTCCACACTGGTCCCTAAAGCTACTTGTTGAAAATCACCCAGCCTAAAGAAACTCCTGGGATCCCAGCCTCTACCTCCCTGTTTTAAAATGCATGGGTAAGAAAAACCAATTTATATTCATAACCTTGAGTAAATAAATTGTCACTTTAACTACACATTTTATTGTAATTAAGCTCTTCCCCGTAATAACCAACCCACACCATGGAGCTGTTTCTTAATATAACGGTAAGGCAAGTTCTCAGCTGTGAGCAGAATTAGGGAGCTTTTAAAAGCACAGACCAATTGATACAGCAGGGTGATGTTGCGCAGTTCTCAACATGTGGAGAAAAGGTGGGTTTGCTAAAGAGCCTTGTTCTTATTTTCAACTAGTGCTGTTGCTGTGTGCTCAACAAAATCAAATCTCACTGGCCAAATTTCCCAGTAGGGTTTTTACCCAGTATCAGCCTGGGTAATATCCTCTGCTCCCATTGGATTTGCCTAACTCCGAAGGGAGCACGACTGAGGCAGATTTAGACCTTCCCCAGCTTTCTAAGGACCCGCTGCTGTCACCTCTCCATAATGCAGCTACAATTAACTTTGCTGGAATTTCTATATTTGAAGCAGCTTGAAATCAGAGCCTGAACTTCCAGACATGGCTGCAGATAGTCTTTGCTACTGTCTGCACGAGCCCTTGGGCTTCACACTAAAAAAGCCCACCCTTGTTGACAAATTTGCCCTTTGCAGTCTGGCCTCAGTGCAGCTAGCAAAAATAGCAAGTGATACAGCAGACAGAATGGGCCCTAAACTATATTTTTTGATAGCTTTTCTTAGCTCCAGACTAAAGAGCGAGGCATCAGATGTTGACAAATTAGTAGGGAACATACGGAGCAAAGGGATTTGTTACTGAAATGCCCACAATCCAGCAGTTTTGCTGTCCCCCAGAATGTGAACTTTTTCCTTGGTTTTCAGCTCCATTTTGATTAGAGTGTAAATACCAGCCACTGGCACGTGTCAGCTGGCATCAGAGCCACGTGCCAAAGCTTTGTTCAGGTCGGAGCTTTGGTGTCATTTTACTCATCCATGGATTTTGTTAGGACTTCTGGGGCATAGCTCATTATTTTTACCACTGTAACCAGCAGTTGTTGTATAATTATTCCTCTTTAAATCTAGGAGACCTTGTCTGGCATTTTGGGTAGAGAACTTAATTGCATGAAGGCTCTGGAGGATGGTTGATGCTGGATAGTGACTGTGCTATTGGTGTGTTACCTGCACCCAAAAAGGAGAATCCAGGCTCTAATCCATACCCCCAAGTCATGCCAGCTTGCTGGGTACCAAAGCACACCCCCACTCAACTTGGAGACTCCTGTGCTCAGACAAGGAGGATAAGGGACACCACATGACTAATTCTGCAATGACAGTGTATGTTTAAATTGGTAAAGGACAGCATTTTCTATCCTTTTTTAACCCAGGTCACAGTGCCGAAGGACTGCCTGATGTTTGAGGTTCCTTTCAGGTATTTTCTTCATTGAGATGCACTGTTCTTAAGGCTACTGTGGTTGCCAGCTTTGTCTTATGCCCTCAAGCACTGCTCTGCCTTTTAGTGTTGAGAAACTAGTATTCACATTCCCCTGGAACACCAGGCTGTGCTGCTTTCACAGCTCACAGAGGGCCTTTCCTCAACCTCAGGTACAAAAGCTCTGGCTGCTCCAAAGCCACTGACCAGGAGTCAGAAAAAGAGGAAAAGCACAGTTTTATATATATATATATATATATATATGTATATATATATATATATAAGCAAACTACAATCCTAAGCTTTAAACATCTCAGGTTTTAAGCTCTCTGCCTCAGATTCTCTGTAAAATGCAAATAACAGCATTGATGAGGTGTAGCTCATAAAAAAGTAAATATTTCTAACTTCCTAGAGCGTGTGTTGCAGCCAGTTGAAGTCAATGCAGGTTAAATTCAGTGGAAGGAAGTTATTTCCACCAGCTGATGGTACGTGACCATTCAAGCAGTTTACCAAGTGCCACGGCAGCAAAATTCCTTCTGTTTAAGACTGCCTGGTTGCCTGGCAGGAAAATGTGTTCTCAAATTGGTGTACTAACACTGGAATCACTTCTTGGTGACAGCCCTATTGACTGACAGCCTCCAGTAATGGCAATCTATTAATCTCTTGCTCTGTGGCCATAAAGCATTCTGTCCTCCTTCCATTAAAAGCCGAAGGTAAATAAATGCAGGTCCATCATTTTGCTGGCATTCTTGCTGTCTTCAAAGCCTCTGCTTTGTGAGAGGGACAAGCAGAAGAGCTAAAGGAAATGTCCCCATCGTTGGCATGAGGCCAGCCAAGGTGTGACACTGCAGGAGTGGGGCTGCTGAGGTGTCCTGGTCGTTCCAGTTTGCTGTGCACAACAGATCATGCTGCCTGGGGCAGGGCAGGGTGTGAAACCTGCTCTGGGCTTGGAGAGTGTTTGGGCCAGGTCAGGGCAGCCTGAAGTGCTGCCTGCCTTTGGGTGGCTGCCAGCACAACCTCTGGGGTTTTGCAGCACCTGAAAGAGAGCCTGGGAATACAACCTGCAGAGTGAGGAGAGCCCTCGGACTGCCCCTCAACCTTTTCTGCTTAAGTTACCATCCCCTGTGAAAGAGGATAGGAATTATTCACCCACACTGTGTCCAGGTGTTGATGTTTTACCTGGAAATGCATTGCAGGTCTTTTAAAGCACATATGACAAAGCCTGTCATCTCTCCTGCTCCCTCGCCTTCCTCTCTCCCCAGGTGTTTAGTTGGCAGAAGAACGTCTTTCAAATTCCACTATTTTATTTAAAAAGCTCGATTCAGGCTTTTTAAGCTGGTTGCAGTTAAGATTTAACAACAGGAATGTTCTTACAGAGGTGCCATATCCCTTTGAAATGGCTTTGCTGAAGAAAATCATCCGTATCCCTGCTGCAGCCGGCTGGACTGCGCTGCAGGGTTAACTTTCACTGTTACCTGTGGCCTTGTGCCTCCTGACACACTCAAGGCATGTGTGGAAGGACCAATAAAATATGTCCTGGAGTGTTTGGTGTATTTTTAGAGTTTGTCCCAGATTATTGGCCTTTGTCCCAGATTTCAGTGGTTAGGGTATAAGAATGCCCGGTGGGGCTGAGTGCTTCCTGCCTTGCTCTCAGGAAGGCTTTAATCAGGAAAAATACCCTCTCAGAGAAGGCAAATAATTAAGTTTTTGTGGCAAATCCTCTATGGCCATTAGCAGGAGATGATAAACACTCCAGACCACAGTATAAATAGAGCAAGGCAGATGCACCAAGATTGAAAGTGCAACATTATTGTGTTATGTGGTATTGAGTAATGAATTGGACATTGTAACAAGGTAGTTTTCCTTTTTTTCTTTATGGAGAGCAGAGTTGGCTTTTACACTGTAAAGTGCCAGTCTTGTGTGGAAATGCTGGTGTAACCCTCCTGGACAAAGCTCATCCCACATCCTGGCAGTGTGCAAGCAGGGAGCTAATGTTGGAAGGGATCTTCACATATCACCCCATCCATCCTCCTCCCTTTGGCAGTGGTTAATTGACCTATGGCATTCCTGTTAAATGCTCATCCAACCTCTTCCTGCAGTGCTCCAGCCTCCCAGGGCATTAAGAGTTTCACCTGCAGAACTTTGCTCCTCCTGTGTAACCTCGGCCTTTTCTGATGTAATTTGGTCCTTACTGAGCAGGTGGGAAACAATTCCTCCTTTTCTCTCTTCTTCAGCTTTTTCACATGGGAAGATTGTCTCTCTTCATCCTGCCAAAGCCAAACAATCCAATTCTTCTGCCCCTTCCTTGTATTTCTGGTTGTGCAGCATGACCCTCACTCCATCCCTTGGTTGCTTTCCCATATATCAGGGGCTAAATTTCCTTGCTGAAGTCCTGGACTCCCCATGCCAACATCTCTGTCATCCATGCCTCAGCTCTGGGGGATTCCTCTGGATTCATCCCTCCCAGTTGCATTGCAGGTCACTGGAGTGCTGGAGAGCTCTCTGATGGACTCATCCAAGCCATTTCTGGCTTTCATAATTTCTGTTCTTCCACCTTGGTCTTGCCTCTTTACCTTTCTACCAACTGTTTCTTGCCAAGCTGTGTCAGTGCACTTTCTGCATGGAACATTCCATGTGTCATAACAGATATGAAGTGTAAAAACTCTTAAGATTCCTGTAACTGGTCCATCAGTTTTGTAGGGACGTGAGAGTGACACATTGCCAGTGCAGATGCAGAAAAAGTCCTGCTGCACCCAGTCATGCCTATGAGAACTTGCTTTCCTTCCCAGTGCTCGCCAGTATTCAGCTCTTGGACATTTTGGCACGTTATCAGTGATAAATGTATTCACAAGTGAGAGCAGACAGCCCTGCAGGTTGTGATGCCAGGGTATTATGGGTTCTTGGCATCAGCAGTGCCTCTCTGTGGATTTCAGACGAATGAAACAGAAATATTTTTATAGCCAGCCTCAAGTTTTTATCTATTTGTAGGTGTCTTGGTGCTCCCTAAATAGGGATTAGGTCCTTTGGAAGGAATAATGCATTTTATGTCTTGACTTTCCTGGGCCTTTATGCATCCAGGCCTCTCTTGCTCCCAAAGGCCTCTGATATTGTCCTTTATTTTTGCCACTCATTTGTGTTGAGAAACAGGCACTGGCAGCTGGGAAATTATCAGTAATGCAGTGCACAAACAATCTGCTTTCTATTCTTATGGCCTATCCATGCTGTGGGATGGTGCACAGACCTTAATTATTCACCTACTTTTGTTCAAGTACTTGCAAATGGCTACTAGTACCAGGTGAGAAAAGAATTCAATAAAAATGGAGAGAGAAAAAGATTTAAAAAAAGCCAAAAAAAACCAAAAACAAAAACAAAAAAAAAAAAACAAACCCAATAGCTTAAGGCAAGGATGAGAAGGGTGAAGGACATATGGCAGAGGTACTGGTTGGGGTATTCTGGTATCCTGGGTTCCAGCTCAAGATTCTGCAGAATTTCTGATAGGCTTTGCTTTACTTATCTCTTAAGTCCAGATCAGAATGGGAACAACAGACTTTATCCACAGAAGTAATTAAAATGTTGCACTCCCTGGCAGGGGAGTTAAAATCAATTTCTCAAATGCAAGATGAAGAGCAATTGGCCAGGCTTCTGCCATGAGGAAAAAGATGCAGGATGTGATGCTTGGGAGTACAGCACAAACCCAGTGCTGCAGAAATCCAGCAGCTCTCCTGGGATGCCTCATCTCGGGGGGCACATTGCAGAAGACATGGGACAACCTCTCCATTTCACTTGGCAATGGTCTTGGCTCAAGGACAACTTCCACACCTCAGGAAGCATATGGCTTAGCTGGGCAGAGCCCAGAGAGGTGCATAAGGAGTGGCTGGAGGTGTAGAACACTTGCCATTGAGGTAAGTTAACATTGACAGAGAGAAGTGAGTGGCCTGAAAAGGGGACTGAGCTGAGACAAAACAAGTTGCCAAATACGTGCAAGGCTGAGAGGAGTGGCCCAATGTGTCCTTGTACCTTCTGCAAGCAGGGTGAGTAATGGGCTTCAGCTGCAGCAGGAGCAACACAGGTAAAAGATCAGGATAAACCTTTCAGTGTTTCAGATAGTTCAGCTCAGGGATGTTCCCACAGACCCTCGTGGAACTGGCACTGCAGGGAGTTGTTAGACAAAGCTCTTGCAGGGATGGTTGAGGTGTTGTTGGTTGTACTGGGAGCCTCTTAAAGGGATTTATCCATCTGGGTTTTTTTCCTATTTCTTCCAGTTGCCACTGAAATAATTGGAATTCAGTTCTTCAGCGTTTGGGAAGTCCTGGCACAATAGCAATCCCCTGTTTGTAATCAAGAGGATTGCAAGAGCAATCAAATGCATATTGAGCTGATGTGCAGCTCCCAGGATTGTGGGGGCACAGAATCAAGCTGAGAAGTACGTGTGCTATAACTGGAGAAGTTGCTTATTCTAAGGGATTGAAAATCCAGCTTTTCTTTCACAAGGAGATGCTCACGTGAGGAATATCACAGGTTATATTTAGTGTTACAAAGGCACAAGGGAAATCTCATTAGAGCCCAATGCCAATGATCAGTTAAAAAGGGAAGAGGAGCAATTTGTAAGCCCTCAAAAAAATAGTGTGTCTCTATTCTGCCCTGTCCTCACTGTCTGCTGCTGCTCAGCTTTCCTGAGAGAAGGGTCTGTGCCTGCCTGCTCAGTTAGCCCTGATACATCACGTTTTATTTGCTGGGAGACTTGAACAATGAGCAGCAAACACTCCTGTTCCTATTTTAAACACATGGAAACTACAGAACAGAGAAATAAAATGACTTGCAGAGAGTCACAGAGCAATTTCATGGCAGGGCTCGGACCAGAGTCCAGCTCCCTTGTTCCCAAACCCGTGTGCCAGCCTTTCTCTTCATTGACCCTTAATTTTAATCACCTTCCAATAAATTCTCTTGCCCCCTTCCAGTTGACTTCCATGGGAGTAATGCCAGATATCAAATAAAGTCACCCAGAATATCAATGCTAAAAAAGGCAGTATTAGATGCAAAGAAAGAACTAATGGAAGGGGAAAAGCAAATTTTACAAAAAAAGAATAAAAAGGAATAAGTTCTAGTGCCAGTTCTATGATATCATTCCCCTTTTAATTTGTGCCTGATCAAAATTAAAAAAAATAGATTGCTAATATTAATAAGTGAAATGAATCTTGAATTTTATAATAGCAGAGGAAATGAAAGGACCAAAGTAATATTGTGTTGTTAACTGAGATTTTAATAATGATTCTGTCCTCAGTTGGTGCATTTATTCCACAGAAAGTAAATCATTAATGAAGAGGAGGGGAAAACAGTTTTGTGGTGATGGATTTTTGAAAGAAAAGTTTAATTTTACTTAACTTGTGGAAACTCTGAAATAAGCTTGGAGCACTAAACCTAAGCTACCACCACCTCAACAACGATTTGTAGAGGTGGAATTCAGCCAAGGGGCTGTCGGTGCCTGGGGTGGGATGGAGAGGTGTCCAAGGTTCCATTCCAGGAGAGCTGAGGTGAGTGAGGAGGTGGGTTAGAGATGTTGGGACTCATCCCACATTTTCTGTGGAGTTTTGCAAGATCTGCTTCCACCATGCCCTCTGTGGTGGGGAGGGTGGACTCAAACTCCTCTCAGTTCTGCGAGGGTGTTTGACTTCCCAGGTGAAGAAAAAAGCCCTCCAAGGCTGATGTGCCCACTGCCCACCACTATCTTCAGCCACCTCCAAGCAGTCCCCAAAAAAGGGCTCCCTGGAGCAGCAGCCCATTCCACACTGAGCCCCCTGGTTTGGAATGTCAAACACAGGGAGGTTCATGGTCACACAACAGTGGAGAAGAAAAACATCTCTGTAGCTCAGCTTTGCTGCCTAAGAAAAAGCAAATACAGAACATGCATCCCTGTGTGTGTGTGTGAAGGAGATGGGGGAAAATGCACAATTCCCCTGATTCCTTAATGAGCACAGCACCCCGACGATGAATGTGGAAATTTGCAAATTAAACCACATTTCTGCATCTAAATTATCAAATCAATAAAGAGATGTAAACATTAAACAACATTATATGAGAGCCTGGAGTGTCACCACAAAAAATTAAGACTATGTAATTAAAAGTACAATGCAATTTATTTTTATATTGTTCTTCATTCAAATCAACAAATCTTATTACTTACCCAAAAATGTAAAGCAGGCTGCAAACTAATTCAAAAGATGAAGACAAAGTGGTTATTGAAAAACCTATGTTTCTTGTTCCCTTACATCTGGCAACAGTCATGATTTAATATTTTAACTACTGTAATAGGTTATACTGCTGAAGAAAAGTGCATTAATTACTATGGGAAACCTAAAGAAATCTAATTAAGAGCAATAAAATCACTCTTATTGACTGGGAAAAATAAAACTACGTAAAGGGAAATGAGGGATGAAAAAACTGACAACACACAAATACTAATAAATGTCTGTGCAGGGTACTGGGGGTGTGGATTTAAGTCTGGCTGGAGATCACAGTTTGGCTGAAGCTCTCCTCTCACCCACTGGAAGCACTTTCTAATTAGCTGGAGCTCAGGGAGCTGAGTTTGCTCTGAGTGCAGCCCAACATGTCCGTGCAGAGTCGGTCCCACTGCCTGTGTCTGACAAAACACACTGATGTCGGAGACTGAGCTGCACTTCTGGGTGTAGTGTGGAGAAATGGAATCATTGTCTCAAAAGGTGCCATACTTCCTGCAAAGTCAGAGAGGACACGGGTGAGAAAGCAGCCCTGCGTCCCAAATACTCCACGTGTCCTGCCTGGGAACACCACAGGGAAAAATCCCCGTAGGGAGAAACCGCCACAAGGCAAATCGGAATCTGCCTTTCAACCAGCCACAGCCCTTTGAAGTCATGTGAAAGGAAACTTTCTGTGGGAAATATCCAGCACCTTGTTTGCTCAGCGCCAACTAAAGCCATCTGTTGGCTTTACCGTAAGGAAGGACTTGCCCCCACCATCCATGCATTCACAGGATCCCCAGGGATGCAGGGCTGCTTTGGGAGCAGGTGCATCTTGCATCGGCCAGAAACAGCAGCCAAACGTGTTAGGAGGTGTTTGTGTTTTCCAGATGTGAAACTAGATGGGACTGTCTGCTTTTGTCATTGTGGGGATTGGATTCTGGGGCTGTGATTTCGAGATTTCATCCCTCATGATCTTGAACATTCTTGTGATGGCAAAACTTATTTTCTGGCCACCTTGACTGCTCTCATTCCTGAAGATCTCACCAATGTCAAAATGTCTGTGGGTGTTAAGAAGGCAGAGGATGCCATAGGGTCAACATCTACACTAAACACTTAAACAAAAACATGTGGTTTAATTACTTCAGCTGATATTAGTAGTATTAATGCCTTTTCAAGCCAGAGGTAACCCTTTGATCATGTATATTTACTTCGCACATAAAATAGACTGCAGCAGTTTGGCCAGTTCTCTGGTTCTGGATCCAGTAACTTCTACATCATTAATATCTGCAAATATGATAAATTAGTAGTATTAACTTTGCACAGTCCTTCCAGGATTGCAAATCTTCATCAAAATCAAGAGGAGTTGTCTGAGGAATAAGGATTTCTCGATTCAATGGGTGCACACTCTGTCAGAGAAGAAGAAATGAACTCTTTGTGACAGATGATGCTATTATGGATGTGTTCTTGCACAGAAAATCAGAAAAAGGGCACTGCAGCACCTCAGCTATATTTTGGAGGTATCACTGACACCCAAAGTTGCACAGTTTTGTGCTCAAAGGTAAGCATGTTCTCCTTTCCCACTTTCGCCCACAGGAAACAAGGTTGCAAAGCAAAAAGCATAGGCAGGGGTTGTTGGAAGGAGTTTTGATTGACTGGGGGTTATTTTGCAACACAGAAACATCTGAGCAGCAATGCCTTTTGATTAGCAATGAATTTTTATGTTGAGCCCTGCAAAACACACAAGGATTACTCAGGAAGAGTGTCACACAGACCATGTGCAATTATCTACACAAGGGTTGCAGAAACAGCCTTCAGATATAAAACAGGAATAAGCAAAGCTTAAATTCACTCTTTGAGAGGAAGATCGAAGGGGTTTTGATGTGGTAGCATCTGAAGGCCATTGTATTAGGACTGGCCATGCTATACATGCTCTACTAATCCAGGATCCTTCGTCATCAGGACTTTGTATAGTCTATGTGGAGCTCTGCGCTGCCAGACACCCAGAGCTGATGCAATCTCACCTCACACAGGGCTGTGGCTCTGGCCCATGCATGGAATTGGGGCCTTGGGGTCTTAGGGGCACAGAGGGGCTGTGAGCTGCTGCTCAGGGGTGGAATGTTCCAGCTACCTGAGTATGGGACTGCCTCTCTGCTGTGGCATCCTTCAGTCCAGCTGTAAATCTCTGTGCAGCGTGGGGTACAGGGAGAGCTGCACCACCAAATGCCTGAGGTGCACCAAGAGATGCACAGGGGAAGGTCTTAAGGGTGCCAGTGGGATTAGGCTCAACTCATTTCAGGAATTTACAGAGTAGGCTTCTAAGTGGGAGCTGTCACGCTGGGCTTTCCAGGCAGCCAGGAGAAATAAGTGGTTTATTATGCCATTCTTCTGCTCTCTTTTAAGCATCTCCTTTAGGAAGAGATGAATCACTGTGGACTCCATCAACAGTATTGACTGGTTCTCCACTGACTCGCAAGGGAGCCACAGGTGACCTGCCCAAGAGCAGATTTCTGCTTTATTGGGGTGAACCTGCCGAGAGCTTCGTGCCCATGGTGTAGGACTTGGCTGCTCTGAGCAGCTCAAACTGTGGCATTTCAGTCAATAACTGCTTCAGCAAGCTCAGTGTTTTTGGAGAAACGACACCCCTCAGAAGGAGTTTGCAATGTTAAGTAGATAAAAGAAACAGCAGGTGGGAAACAGAGGTGGCCTGTTTTCAGTAGGAAATAAAGTCTGTGCTTCCTGCTCCTGCACCACATGCCTCAAAACCTGTGTCTCTTTTGTAGCAGGTTTTTATATCTTCAAGGAGAGATTAGTTCAGGTGTGAACTCCTCATACTGATGATTAGTTCATGATGACTGCTGTCATCTCCCTCCAAACTGAAGGGGTCCTGTTGTAGCCATATCTCATTCCCCGTGGCTATTGCTGCTCCTTATCCTCAGAGCATCAGCTGCTTCTGAGCAAGTCTTGGGCCATCAGGAAATAAACTGTCTGGGTCATCAAGAAAGCGTGTGCCTAAAAGAGAGAGAAAAAAACCATCAGACTGTAGGAGCAAGAAGCAGAAAAGCAGCCCACACGTGTAAGAGTGGCAGCCTCTACAGTGTGGTGTGTGTCCACACGTCGTTTCAGAAGCCATCTCCCTTCGGCTGTGATCGCTCTCAACTGTTTGCAGTCTGTGTGCGGTGACGTGCGCGGAATATTACTACGAAAATGTGCATTCTTGTTAATAGGTATAGTTTAGGATGATTGTTAGCAGAGCATAAGGCCTTATTGATTGAAAGTGGCATATGGCAAGGATGTATAATGATTCACTTTGGCTGCTAGTTCGAAATCCTATTCACGGGTGAAAAAAAACCCCGCTCTCCTTTGCAGTCAGGCTTCATTCTTTCTGCAGCATGTTTTTCAAACTGGGCTATTTTACAAGTGATCCCTAGGAGAGATTTCCTGCTCTCCTGGGTGTGTGCTCAAAGCTCTTTTCAGTCTTGCAAGGGCAGGTCACAAGAACAAAAGCTGAAGTTATCATATGCTTCCCTTTGAGCAAAAGGTTGTCTTGCAGTTCTCTCTCTAAAACTTTTTGGATATTTTGTGCTTAGGAAAGGTGGTGGGCTTGAAAGTTTGATCACAATAAATACCAGAGATAGGTACGAAGCTGGTTTCCAGCAGCATTGCTTGGTGCCTGGTGGGAAAGGGTGTAAATCCTCACCTTCAGCAACAGCCTTGAGAGAATGGTTTTGGTATTTTTTCCAACTGCATTTTTGAAAGACAAAGATGCCAGCGCTCCAGCAAGCTGCAGGAAAAGCAAGCTCTTCTCTGGATCCAGCTTCTCTTCACCGGGGGAAAAAGCTGCGTGTTCCTACACGGCATTAGCAAATACAGAGTAATTAACCTGAGGTAAAATCCCAGTGAAGGCAAAGCAGACAAAGTATTAATAAATGTGAACTGACAGAGATAAGCCCTGAGGACCTCATCTATCTTCCCTGTGTGTTAGCAGGTCCAAGTGAAGCTGAAGTTGTCTCACCTGGTTTGCCTTGTGTGGACTGACAAGGTAAGCACAGACCTTGCACTGGGTAAAGGTGGCACCTTGTGAGTCCTGCATGCCCCCACCTCCCATCGCTGGTGCTTCTGAGGGATCTGTTGAGAGCTGTCCTGAAGGAGGAAAGCTCAGAGTGGCACTGTCCTGGTGCTCAAGAGCACATATGGCTGGAAGTGATCCCGGTGCTGACCCCAGCACCCCCTCACCCACCACTGCCAGGAGGGCAGTGCAGGGAAGGGTTTTGCCAGGTTGGCTGGGCATTGGAGGAGAAGGTGCTCCCAGCAACTCAGAGTTATCTGGCAACCTTCACTGAACAGGGAAAAGCTGCAGGGACTGATCCTAACCCAAATGGATTGGCTCATACAGGAAGATAACTTACTGACAGAGGAAAAGTGTGTGATCTGTGCCATTCCTATAGGCCTGCAAAACTGACCTTTATCTGGCTGATGTGCAGTGATATCTGGACACTTTTATTGGCAACAACACCAAAAACAATTCAAATGACATTCACTCCACTACTGGAGGAATAGCTCTTGTGTTTCCCCACCAGCAAATATTGAGCAGAGCCTTCGTATATGTCTTTTCTGGGAACTGATGCTTTCTAAGGATTGCTTACAAAGAATTAAGTAATCTATTTGATTGTCATCCAGAAGTCCTGGGCTTGCTAAATGATCTTGCACAATTCTTTTTATCCAGGAAGATACTCCTTCAAGATGGTCTCAAGGATTTGCCTGTGGTAGGCAAAACAGAGCTCCCTTGAATAAACTAGCTCTGAACAGGCAAATAAATGGAATGCCTTTCATTATACCTGTCACCAGTTTATTTACTCCATGTCCTCTTTCTGCCATAAAAGTCTTGAGTGATTTCAGCACAGTAAAACATCTGCACTCATTTTCAGAAAATAACAACAACTGCCAACGTATGAAATCACTATTTTCTCAGAACGCCTATTGTTCAGTGTCCGGCCCTTATTGTTTCTCATCTCCTGTGAGTGGTTTACAATCAAATCCACTTTATTTACAGTGGAAAGCAAAATATGTCAGAGCAAGACAATTGACTGTAAGCCTTCAGTCAATAACAGCTTATTTTTGCGCATGCTAAAATGTAGTTATTTCTTGTGTTCATTGAAACCAGTGGCAAAATTCCCATTTGGAGGTGTCAGTTCAGTCCTGTGCCAGGTGCTGGGCTCCTGCTGAGCCTAATCTGGTACACCTTACCATGCACCTTCTAAACCTGGATCCAGCATGCACAGACCATCTTTCCGTCAGTTCAGTCCTGTGCCAGGTGCTGGGCTCCTGCTGAGCCTAAGCTTACCATGCACCTTATAAACCTGGACCCAGCATGCACAGACCATCTTTCCATAGGCTCCTCAAGCCATCCTGCAGTGAGCACTCACAATCAAAGACTTGTATCAAACAATACTTTAGCATTGTTCAACTGGTTTGGTGCTTAGGGACTTTTGTAAGATTCTGAGCTGTCAGCAGACAAATCATCTCAATCCCAGTGTCTCAGTCTTTACTCTTGGTTTGTGGCCAACATCAACTCCCACTGAAGGCCTTTCTTATATAGTTTTCCAGTGAATGCTTTCCATGGGGTCATCACATCTCAGAGATAAACACTGAAAAGCTGAAGCATGCTATTAAGCTTCTTAAAACATTAGAAAGACAATCATTTTGACAGAAGAGATGTTAATCACACTTCTATAAAAGCTTTTCATCTTCAAAGCATTTAGCCAACATTAATTACATGTAATTGGCTTTTCTACGTACATCATGCAAAACACACCTTTCATGTCACTTGTCACTGCTATCTTACCCAGGATTTCTGAGACAAAGCTGTTCCTCTTCAGTTCAGCACAGCTTCCTGAAGCCACCTGAGGCCTCATCTTGCAACTCCCAAAGGGCAACATTTAAAACAGCAGTTGCACACAATATAGACACCTCAGCTGAACTGAGAGATCTGGGGAAAAAATAAAGCCATCCCACTCAGGTGCCTGCAAAGCCGTGTCTGCATTTCACTAATAAAATCATCTGAGGAGGCTCACTGAAGCTTTTCTGTCCCCTGGATGGGGATGTCCCTGCCTTCCCCAGGTCCCATAGCCACTCCTGTGTCTGCCCAAAATGTCCAGGACGCCCTAGCCAGAGCAAGGTGCTCTCTGGACTGCAGCAGCACTGCATTTGACAGGCTAGAGTGAAAAGAGAAGGGACCACATTTCCCATGGATACCTTGCCTTCAATCACCTTCCCAAGAAGTTGAGAACTTGGGTGCATTCCTTTCATCTCTCAGGGGATATCTGAAACCCCCATCTCCACCACCCTGCCTTGCTTTATTTCCATGGCCTTTTCCTTTAAACAAGTGCTCATTCAGCCACAAACGACTTGAAAAACTTTAGATTTTTATTCCAATTTACAGTGTGTGTGAGACAAGAAAAAAAACTTCCTTGCCCATTGAACTGTCAGGATTCAGCTAGGAAATGTGTCCTTGAAAGAGCTGGCTAGTATTCAAGCTCCCCGTAGCTCAGGGCTGAAAGAAAAGGATTTTGGAAACATAAGTCAAAAAACATAGATTTCACCAAAAAGGATAAATGAAGAAAATATCCAAGAAAAGGAAAACAAAAAAGTTTACAAGGACTAGATCACAGAGAATTTATCCTGGACATGGGCATTGGTTGGAGGATAAGGTTCACAACAGGTGAGAAACCAAACCCAAGCACTATCTGGGATAACAGCACCACACAGGCCAGGAGATAGGTGAAGGTCCTGATAAGTGTCTTCCCACTCTTTGGCTGCCTTTCAGAAGGCAATATTGAAGGTGATATTATGCTTGTTTTCATATTGAGTGTGGAGCCATTTGCAAGCTGATTAGCTCCATCACTGTTTATATATGTAGCTAATAGAGCTAAAATATGTGCTGTTAGTTCAATGGCTCATGAAGGTATGAAAGCTCCACCTGGCAGCCTGGCATTCCTGCATTGCCTTGAAGCAAATAAATGTGCTTTCCCAAATGTTCAGGACTTTCCTAACTTTTATTCTTAGCTCTCAGCTTTTATTCTTAACCCTAGAATAAAGCCCAGAGAATAAAACCCTAGAATAAAACGCTATGAAGCCCAGAGAATGAGTTTCCCATAGAGTTGTTTGGGTCTGGGATAATGAGTTCCAAGCCTTTTGAACAGTCTTGCACATTGAAAGACTCTTCATCCCTCATGAGAACCTGACAGAGAAAGGGAGACCTGCGTGGTGTGGTCAGGATGGGCAGAAAATCAGCTGTGCTCTGCAGTAGAGGATTCAAAGTGCCCGGGGACCTGACCTCAAATCCCAGAGAGGGAGATTTTTAGAAAATCATTGAAATGGCAGGTTCTAATGCAAGTCAAAAGTGCTCCTGAATCAACAAGATCCTCTAAAAATCCCACGCAGCGTCACCTGTGGCTGTTTATTTTGCAGACTTCTTCAGTACCTCATTCTCAAGATTATAACTCAGTTATTGGCCACACAGTTCTGCCAGACTACTCCCCCCCCCGGGAGTTAAGTAAATGGTTAAGTGTGTTATTGGTTCAGAGCTAGGACACTCTGCTCCTTGCTGGATTGAGCCCTGTAATCTATTCATATTTCCTTTTCAACTTCTGCAAGTAACCCCAAACAGGCTGGGAGCACTGAGTGCAGAGTTGCAGGAGATGACTGTGGCAATTTCTGAATGACAAGAGCATTTAAAAGAAATGTCAAGAGTCTGTGGGCTGCAAGCTTTTATGTTTCAAGGAGAAACAAGAACAAAGGAGGGACAATAAATCAAATGCAACAGCTTAGCATGCTCCATCTCTGAGAGTTAACCTCTTGAAAGCCACGGCCCCGACACAGCGAGGGCCACAATCCTTTGATGGGGTCCATTATTTTGTACAAAGTGATGGAAGCAGCAGGGTGGGCTCCTCCATGCATGCCCAGGGGCCACGTACACTGTGCTTTGCTTGACATGTGCTATGCATTTATGGGTTAACATCAAACATGAGCTGATTTATAATTTTTAATCAAAAAAGGATTATAACCTAATAAATCCTAATAACGTATTCTGTCTGGAGGTTATGTGGTGCAGTCATATAACATACTGGTAGCTTTGCTCTCCTGAGCCTGGAAGATGGTGTAAAGTTTTTGATTTGTAAGTAAACTGTTCCTTAGATATGCTTAAATGTATCAAGACCCTCCAAGCACCATGGTGCAAGTGATGATCCCCTTGGGTGGAGCCTTTCCTGCTGGCACAGGGTTGAAGTACTTGAATGAGACACACTTGGAAGCTTGCAGCATCTCTGTGGGATGAGTATCTCCTCTCGCTTTCAGAGGCCAAGTATTTCTGGTTAAGTGCTAATTGTTGGCAGTTAGCTAGTTGAATCTAAGCATTAAACACATCAAACACATCACTGATGTTAGCCAGAGCCCTAAGGAGTCCTCCAACCTCCAGAGGGTAAGAGCTGGTTTGTAAGGCCACAGCATTTTTTGAAGTTAAAAAATTATGACCACACTGGGAAAGACTTAACCCTCACTACTGGATTTCCTGGGTTTTGGTTCTCCCACACAGATAGACAGGTATTATCCTGGGGAATCTGTGAGTAAGCCAGACCTGACAATTGTCAGAGGGGATTTCTGAGCCTTCTGTTCCCAAAGAATGATCATCTTCCCTCCCTTCCATACTCTGCCTCCCAGCAAAAGGCTGTCCTGGAAGAACATTTACTTCCCATGAGACCTAATTAACATTACAAGACTAATGGAGACTAAGCATAAAGAATTTTTAAAAAGTCCTTTGGCTGCAGAGCCATTTTTAAAGCTGCTTCTCCCTTCTCTTTGTTTTCACACAATGGCTAACCACCACAGTGGGGATAGGGCAGGGGTCAAGAGGTCCAAGGTGTTTTCAAGTTAGTTTTGACTGTCTTGCTGTTACCTCATGCTCTTCTGCTATGTTTGCACCCATCTGCTGGTTTTTTCAGCTTCCTCCTAAAGCTGCCTTCTAGCCAGGGGTGTTCCCTTTGTGTGAGTGCAAGTGCGTGTCCTGATAAGGCTGGATGGGTGGTCAGGAGAAAGACCTCAACAGAAACTCTCAGTCTTGCCACTTCTTCACCCCTGCTGAAGGATAATGTCACCTGGAGCCTGATCCCAGCCTTAGGAAACTCCAAAAGAGTTTGGAGCTATTCCTTTAACACCGCTTTACTATTAAGGAACGATTTCCAAGCCAGTCAGATAAAGAAAGCCATCAGAATCAACCAAGTCTGTGTCAGTAGAATTGCTCTCACTCAGGTGTCACAGAATCACAGAATCAGGCTGGGAAAAAAACCTCTGAGACCATTGACTGCAACCTTTGACTGACCACCACCATGTCAACGCCACCACGGCACTGAGTGCCATGTCCAGCCATTCCCTGAACACCCCCAGTGATGGTCACTCCACCACTTCCCTGGGCAGCCCATTCCAATGTTTAACAACCCTTGCTGAGAAGAAATTTCTCCTCAAATCCAACCTGAATGTCCCCTGGTGCAGCTCGATGCTGTGTCCTCTCATCCTGTCAAAAATGAGAATGTGGAGAAGAGGAGAGGATATTTCTCAGAGGTGATCCACTTACAACCCTTTGGTTAGGATTTTTTTTTCTAGTACAGCTGCAATCTTGCAGATATATATCTGGAAAAGGCAACTTTATGAGCTTTTTTTTCCACTAGGCTACAGTTAAAGCTCTTACTTTCTCCAGGGTTCAGCTAAAACTAGCCTGGGCTGACAGTCTTCAATTGCAATCTTTTGTGACACTCAACTAACAGTGCTTCCCAATAGGCTTGGGCATGGAATTCATACACTTTCATCCTAATTTTACCAAAGCATCCTAAAATACTGCTCCTGCCACACTCTCTGTGTGAAGAGGACACACAAAGAGCTCTTCTCTCTCCCTGGCTCAGAGGAAATGGTTGCCTTCAGTTTTTATTGTACCAGCATTGCCTGTATTCCTATAATAAAAGCATCTGCCTTGTATTTTCAGTCTTCTTCTGGGAAATAGCAGCTGTGCTTTCACTATTTCGCTGAAATTCAGATGAAAAGGGGTGTCTGTCTCCCCACCTAGGCCCAGACATCCTCACCATTTCTTTCCTTGCGCTGTTTGAAAACATCTCCTGCCCTTCACTTCTTAGTGGTTCCAGTACAGAAGCAATAAACAGAGCTAAGAGTGCTGCTCCTAACAGCCCAGGAGCCAGCCAGGCTGTGCACAGATGAAGATGTTAGATCTGAACCCATTTGCTGGGAAAGGGGGATGCCTGTGTGAACAAACAAAAGCTCAGCCAAGTTCTCAAATCAAAAATTTTTCTGAAATCTCTGAGTGAGATTTATCTAAAACTGTGTATTGAAACTCCAGATTTCCAAGAACAGGATTTGTTGGATGTGACAGAATCCACCCCAAATTCCTGCAATTTAAAGACTGTTGCAATTAAAAATTAAATTTAAAAAAAAATCTTAGTTTAATGCAAAGTCCAACTGCAAACAAAGAAATGAAAAGCAGAGAAGTGTGCCTAATTCAGACAAAGTGCTACAGAGAGTAGCCTCTTTCACTGCAGCCATCCCCCTTCACCAGCATCTTTCTGGAATGTAAAAACTGGAGTTTGGAGAGCAGGTAATTCACAGATTCAACTCAGCTTTTAATTCTGCTTTGCTCTCAGCACATCTTGACCCTAACCCTGGTCCAAAAGGATGGAGGGATGTTACTAATGGCTGCATTCCACGGGTAGAGCTCTAATCTCCTCTCCCCTCCAGCCAGTCTGTATCTGCAGCATCTGACTGTGCCCTTAACAGGCAGCTGGATGAGCCCATCTATTACCACCACAATCTTGGCCAAAGCCCACAGGTTTCAAGCCTAAAATGGGGAGCTGCCACAGTTTGGATTAAAGACAGCAAAGGCTGTCTTGGTGGAGCTGCAATAGATCTTTCCTCTGAGGGTGAGATGGCAAGGGAGCCGTGCAGAGCGCACCTGGGGCTTCTGCCACCCAGCTGCCCAGCCCAGGCTCTCAGAGTTCCTGCACAGCCCGAGCTTTGGGGAGCTGGGGATGCAGAACAATTCCTGCATTCCTGCTGGGTGAGACACAGATAGTTGGGAATTCTCAGGGAGGTTGGCTCTTTACCTGTGGATATCCCTCAGGAAAGCAGCTGCAAGAACTCGCGCTGCAGTTTTGGGTTTACAGTCAAAGTCTGGGAGTGCATTGCAGGTCTTAAGGAGTCGTTACCATTTTTTATGAAGGCAAACACCCATTAAGGACTTCTTTAATTGCACATAAACCCTGATCTTTGTTGCTCCAATTTTATAAAATGTGCTCATCTCTCATTGTCGTAACCCATCAGAGGTTACAGAATTGTCCCCAGTTCTTCTAAGACCTGATTTTTCAGTTGCTTTTTAGGGTGTCCTGGGACTGCTATGAAAAATGAGCCTTTAGCCTTGCTAATAAAGAAGTGATAATAATTAGAAAATCTCCTGGCCAGTGCAGATTTTATAACACCATAGATACCACAGTATTAACATTCTGTTTGTCCACCTGTTAGAAGAAACAGATCTGAAGAGTCATAACTCTAAAACAGTGGGTGACAATTTAATGAAAAATTGAGCTCTGCATTTAATTTCCTTTTAAGTTCAGTTGAGCATTCTGTGAGATCAAAGGGGCTTTGTGGCTGGCAAATGATCTATGATATCAGAGAAACAGATTATAACCCAGGCACAGTTTGGTATTTAAGTAAGTATCTGCTTTTAATACCGATGTTTAAAGTAGGCTAATGGAACTAAAGCACAAGGATAATTTCCTATGATACAACTCTATAATCCAGTTTAATATATCAGTTGAACACTAAAAGCATATTTTGAATTTATTTCAGTGTTTTGGCCCCCCTGTGGAAAGTGTCCTGAGACACCATAAAACATTTTTAACACAACAAAAGGTCCTGCCTTTGTTTGTAAGATTTTGGAGCAGGGACTGCACTTATGCACTTGTAGAATGCCTGGAGAAATGAATTTCAGTGAATTCAGTGTATGAAGAATAGTGAAACAACAGCAAAACTGCAGGTCAGTGAGGACTTACTTTTAGAGTGGGTTCTGGAGTTCTGCTTGGACAGTTGCTATCTTCCCCCTTCATGTCCATGCTACATAATTGTGGGCAGTGGGCTTGAAAAAAGATAATGAAAAGAAATAAAGCTATTTAAAGTTTAAAGGTGCTTCTGTTTTATTTGGGTTCCTTGGTTCTGTTTTTTGCTTTTTTTCAAACAAATCCCTACAGCAGCAGATATTCCATATTTTCCTTTTCAGAAATGATCATGCTCCAAATTACCCTAGCCAGGGTTTTCCCTCCATGACTTAGAGAAGATGCTGCTGCAGCCTCTCTTCTGCTGCTTGAACTCTTCGTCCTCCTTACTACCTTAAATTTATGGACAGTTAATTCTTGTTTGTTCTCCTGGTAGTGCTGTCCTTCAGGCTAACAGGTCTATTCCCCCTTAATGTTTACCTTCCTGATAGGCCTGTGTGCCATCCCTATGTACATCTGTCTTTCCCAGGCAGGAGGAGTCACATCTTGCAGAGCAGTTTGGTGTTTTCCTGGTCAGTGGTCCTTCCTGTCTCCATCTGAATCCATCAGTTTTGAGCACCAGGGATGAGAACTGTGCAGGTTGCTCCAGAGGAGGCTGCACCAGCCACGTGTACAGTGGCATTAATGCAGCTGCAGCTTGGCTGGAAATGTCTCCTGATGCATCACAGGCTGGTGTTCGCCTGACATGATGTGATGTGATGTTGGTAGCTCAGACATCTCATGATTAACCCATGCATCTGGGTCTGCAATCTCAGCAAATCCACAGAATCTTTGATTATGTCAGGAATTAAAGCAAAGTTCATTCAGGGTTTATAGTTTCACCCCTTTGTTGCTATTTTAATCTATGAGGTTATCCAGACATTCCTGTAGGATATCTGGAGCCCATCCAGGACTGATAATGCCTCCCAGCTTGGTGTCACCAACACATTTCTTTCCCTTCCTTCCACCTTTGGTGCCAAGATCTATCTGTATCTTTTGTCCCCTAAGAGGAAGTCACTGTTCAACTCAAGTTAATTCCTTGTCCTTCTCATAGTCTACTGCTTATTCTTGTTTTTGCCAGCTAACTTATATTTTTTATGTGCCCTTGCATAAAAAATGAGAGATTTATGTGGGATGGGGCATGATGATGAAAACTCCAGTCAAACTGGCACCAAATTTGAAGTCAGATCCATTTTACCAATGCCCACAAGGACTAAGCTGCTGGACATCTTTGGTCTGGAATATTTGTTGTCTTTTCTGTGAAAACAGCAACAAACCCCCTCATGTTTCCCTGATTAGAGGCACATTGGAGATTTTGATTTCCTTGTTTCTGATTTGTAGAAGTGATCATTTTGAGGCTCTTGTGTGATTAAAGCAGCTCTTTGGGGTGGCTCAGGCAGGGCTATCATGGCTAGTTTGGGATGCTGTTGATGCTGTGTAGTTCTGCTACTTGTGGCCTTGCAAGGAACACGGTTGGTATTTTCAAACCAATTCAGAGAATATGCTGAAAAATCTACAGGACCTGAAACCTGGTTCCTGTGCTCTGAAAGTCTAAGTTTTCAGCCATAATGCTTTCACATCCCAAATTCTGTTTCTCATATCCCCAAATGAAGGAGGAGGCATCTAATTAACCACAAAAGTGCATGATTTGGTTGTTAAAATAGGTATGTGGGAAATGGATGTAGGGATATCCAGGACACTGGGGGCAAGTCAGTACCATATAAAATCTACTTGCACTCCTCTGCAGTAGCATGTGGGAGAAGTTTGGTAATTTCTGATGGCACTGGACAGATATCTTCAGGGAACTGAACATGCTTCTTGTGGCTAACTGAAAGAATTTGCTTTGAGGAGCATTGTTGGACAAATGGATACAAACCTACTGCAAAACAAAGAATGAAGTTTGTGAAGAAGCTGAAGAATAATGATTTGAGGTCTGCAGGCATCCTGTAATGCAGAATAATTGGGAGATGGGTCCTGGGATTAGGGCAAGAAGGAGAACAAAGACCCCAGACTGTGTCCCAAAGATTTCTTTAACATCATTGACCCTACTGACCCATTTTTAACAGAGTTCCCTGTTCTGAAGCTGGACAGATTGAGGTCAGCAGCTTTGCTTGGACAGGAGGAGCAGGAGAAACACAAGGGAAAGTGTCTTAGGATAAATTAAAATATAGAAGTATCAAAACTTGGCCATCAGTTGTAGAATAATAGGATAGGTGCTTCAGTTTTCACCCCATTAATCCAGTTGTTCCACTGGATAAGCAACTCTGCCTTGCAGTTAATCTTCAAATAAATATGCTCTTAAAATCCAGTGGGTATTTATCTAATATAGGATAACTGTCTTACTGAAGCTAAATTAAATGCTTTTGGATAAACTTAATTTGGCCTTCTGTTGAGATGGTTTTCATGAGATGGAGAGGAAATGCTTAACTCATGTTTGGAGTAAGACTGGTGGCACTCACTGGTGGCCAAATACTCTGTCTGCTCATGTTATGTCCACTGTGGCAGAACTGGGTTTTAACTCCTCACAGGAATGGTCAGTCCCTCCTTAAATCTCTTGAGACCTTGACCACTACAACACCTGGTGGAACTGAGCTCCACAAACCCACCACATTTCCCATGATGACATCTAACCTTGAATTCCCTGCCTTCTACTCTTTTATCTTGCACTATGCAAAATAAACCCCGAACATGAGCTCCCTTCCCTTTGGAGCCCTCACGTCCTCCAGCCCAGCAGGATTTCTGGCTCCTTCCTGATGCTCCCAGCTCTCCCATCACCCTGCCTGATGCCTTCCCAGTGGGCTCAGCAGCCCCTCTGCCTGCAGGCTCTGGCACTTTCACACCTCCCAGGTTCCTCTCACCACTCCCCCTCTTTCCCTTGCCACAGGCCTGACAGCAGGAGCTGTTATCACAGCCCTTCTATTTAGCTCCCTTGCACGGTAAACACCACTTATCTTTTCAATCTCTCTCCATATAAGATTTTTTTCCCCCCCAAGTCTCAAATTATTCTTGTCATCCTTATCTGAACATCCTTTAATTCCCTTGGCAGTGACTTATAGCATTCCAGATGAGAGAGAAGCCTTGGTTTTATACCACACTGAAATTTACTCCATCCCATTTCTTACACATCCTAACCTTTTGTTTGCCTGTTTGACAGAAGCTGCACCCGAGCTGAAAACTTAAGTGAGAAGGGTGCAATAATGATTCAGAGATATTTCCTGTTGGTCAGTGCTGTTACTAAGATAATTCATTGCTTCTAAAGCTTTCTGCAAGGGCATTCCCCCTCTGAGCTCATATTTCCAATGCAATACTCCAGATAGGAAGCTGCAAACTACCTCCCATTGCTGCCAGCAGTTCAGGTCCTCCAGGGTGGAGGAGGCACCTGTAATTAGTGGCTGCAGAGATAAACATTCACTAGCCCCAACAGAAGACAAGTATTGAGCCAATATAAGTTAACATAACTCAGAAATTTTTTCCCTAATTAAAATCTTTGTGATTAGTGGAAGTTTTTGTAAACCTTCTGAAGTCCCTTTGAATTACCCTGAGACACCCTGCCATCTATCACTGCAGCAGTCTTATGATAGTGCTGCATCTGCAACTGATAAGCATTCTCATATTCCTTGCTACCCCTTGTGTATGGATTATTTTCCATTCAACAGCAATGGTTTAACTGAAGGATAGCAGGGCAAGGTCTCTCACCTTGATGAGGGTTTATGTGGTGCCTAACAAAGTAAGACCTTGATCCACAGCTAAGCCCACAAAATAAGGCTGCTAATACTGACTTGTCAGGTCCTTTCACACTGTCCTCTTGCCTATTTCAGTTATGACCTTCAGAAATTCTTTATTGCCTATTGTGGACACAGGAGTGATGTTAGCCATAAATTTTACCACCTTGCTTTTCCATCTTTTTCCTGTATCGCTCTTTCTTCCCATTTAGTTTGTGTCTTCTTGCCTGTCAGTCCTACATTTCGAGTTATTTTGGATTCAAGTGTTCCCTTGTTGAATATGTGGTCTAATATGCTATGCACTCTTCAAAAAATAAATATAAATTAATAGTATCTTTATCACACAAACCAGCCCACTGAAGTTAAGAGAACTCTTGATGGAAAGGGGCCCAAGGTAAATAACAGTAGTAGAATGTGTCCCTAAGAGTTTGTCTTAATTAAAAGTATAACTACACACATTAAAAATTTACAACTGAAAAGGTTATGAATGTGTAATGTTTAATAACAGTAATGCAAAAAGGTGATATTTAGTTTCCAGCGCTCGCATGAATGCTCATCCTCTGAATTTAGAAATAACTGTGGCTGTGTGGTTTGATCTGTAATTAAGATTTAATTAATCCCTAAAGCTCAGTTCAACTTAGATTAGACCTATATTGATTTGAAATTCTTTACAGTTGCACTCCTGGTACAGCAAACTCACCTGCTCCTCACGGAGCTGCTCATAGCCTTAGCAATGCATTTGAGGGGTCTGTCTGACCTTTAACAAGGGTGTCACCAAGAATCCTACAGAGAAAGTGTCCACAGCAAGGGAAAATCACCCAGCTCACTTTGTTCTGTATGCCATAATGAGCAATTACTGATGTGATATCACTTCCAGAACGTGCTTCTTAACTCTTGGGGCTGCATGGTAGGAAACATGAACCGATGTTCATCAAAGTTGGTGAGAACTCTTTTCCCCTCGATCACAAACACACAGTTGTGGGTCTGACCACGAGTTTATCCTCTCACAGAGGAGGCAAAATCCCCACAATGGCACAAGGCTTTCATTACCAGTGGTTACCACAACTGGAGGAGATAAGGGCACACCTGTATGAAGGTAAATTCAGCTCTTTCCTATGAGGGTGGTGAGGACCTGGCAGAGGTTTCCCAGAGAAGTTGTGTGTGTCCCATTCCTGAAAGTGTTTCAGGCTAGGCTGGACAGGGCTCTGAGTAACCTGGGATAGTGGAAGGTGTCCCTGCCCACCCCAGGGGGGCTGGAATTTGATGATCTTTAAGGTCTCTTCCAACCTAAGCCTTTTATGACCCTATGACTTCCCAAGACCGGAACTGGCCTAAAATCTTCATGCAACTTCTGTTGAAAATCTCCCTGATGGAGGGTGCAATTCCCATGGGGATCCCTCACTTGGTCATCACAAGACCAAGAAATCTTGAGCCTGGCTTGTGCAAATCCAACTTCTCTGGCTTGAGCAGAGCTGCAGATGATTGTAATGGCTTTACCCAACGACCCTGGGAGTCAGTCACTCAGAACAAACACACCAAGCTGCAGATCTTGGCTATGCTAAAAAGAAATAGGGAACAATAAAATGCTTCTCCTAGACAGGAGTCACCTCACAATAAGATCAGGGAATCACAGAAAGGGACTTGTTACCCTGGCTGAGGACTTGGAGAGCAGCTCCCTCTCCAGGGTCTGCAAGAGCCTCTCATCTACCTGCTGGTGGCAGAGTTTTGGCCTGAGTCTCTTCTGCCATGCCTAACCTTGCTGCCTCGGACAGAGATGTGCTGAGCCCAAAGGCTACCTGAACACTCAAAAAATCCTCACACAGATGCTTGCCCTGTGCCTAACAAGCAGCTCTTCTTATCCAGCTTCTGAATGAAACCATCTGTTAAACAACTCCCCTGCTCCACATCAGCTCTACAGGGGCTCTGGAATTACGACTGCAGTGAACCAAGGCAGCCAGGCTTAAAATGCATTATTAGGAGAATTCATGGAGACTCCATAATATCCAGAGAAATTCTGCTTTCTAGAATTGTTTGGTTGAATATTTGTTTTCAGGACCTGCTGGCTACCTATTAGCAGTGAATTACCCTGAAGTGGCACTTCTGAAATAGCAAATTAACCTCCACAGGGCAGACAGCATCCTGCCCACAAGAGGATACCTGGAAAATGAGCAACATTTGTTTTCCATGTAAGACTGCCTGGTAATGAATGGCAGCTTGTTACAGCCATTACAGACAGAGCAAAAGGGTGTTGGACTCATGACTGTTGCAGTGTGGTTTTTTTCCCCTGGGTGCCTCCATATTTTAAAGGAGGCTTCAGAACAAGGTAGAAAAAGCCAGACTCACTGTTCAGTGGTGACAGCTGGTGGGTAAAGATGGTCCAAAGGCAAAATCCTGAGCTCCATCCCCCAGTGTGTAAGGAGGGGAATTTCAAAGGCACCCACCTGAGAGTGTCCTGGCTTTGAAGATGTAGTAACATTCATCTGTCACTGCAATTGCAGATACAAAACATGGAGTAAGAGTCATGGTCCCTCCTGTTTAAATGAGCTGGCACCCCTGCAGGTGGAGGTGATGGCTTTCTTTCAGCTCCTAGAAATGGGAAACACTGTGTAAACAAGACTAGAGGCTGCATTGTGCAGGTTCCTGAGGTCTGAGCTCTTTGTTTCTGTTCCTAAGGAAGGGGCACAGCTGCAGAAGTGAAGAACATGAAGACTACAGCAGCTTCTTTAATCCTGCTGATGATTCACACAGTGGCTGAGCCTCAGGGAGAACAGGAGAGATGGTTCTAGGGAAATCATATAGACAATATGTACTGCCTGAGTTATAAAAGGAAAACTCTGCTTACTGCAGACAAATCAAAGCAGTGCAGCTTTATACAAAATGCAACGTGCCATGCAGTCTGCTGCTGGAGGTACAAAGGGGAAGATTGCTTGTAGGACAGGGCTGATCTCACCTTGTACCCCAGCAATTTAACCTGGGCAGGCAGAGAGCTACATCCCCAATAACAGGGCAAAATTATTTTTAGATTTATTTTTTCCCTCACATGATAACCAGAAGACATGGTTAAGGAGGTGTCATTGCCTTTCAAACTCTCAATCTAAAAAGCCTGTTCAGTTTGGGAGGGTGATTTAGTTGTTCACAGCTCAGGTTATCTGAAGTCCTGTGAGGATCAAAGCATTCAAGCCTAAAGAGTTTCAGTTTGGGTTTCCTCTATTCCCATGCAGTCTGAAAAGGATGCTGTTACAGGGTTTTCAGTTTATGGCTCGTGCTGCTTGAGGCGTCTGTCTGAAACAAGCTGCCCTATTCACAGATATTGCATCCATGGTGGCTTTCCCTTGCTGAAAGGTTGACAATTTCTGACCTGAAAGGTTGACAATTTCTGCCACTACTCAGGATGGGGGCAGCTGGGGTCTGAAAGGAATAATTAGCATGAAGAGAAGAGCAGGCAGTCTAGGCCTCCAGATATCTCCAAATTTCTCTTGAAGACAATTGGCAGAGCCTCCTTAAAAGCTGCCATCAAGATTAAACCCAGACTTTGGTCCATCAGTTTTGATGATGTTGAGACTGAGATCCTGTTAGCCACTGGCTCTGGAGGTGGCCTTTAAGGTCTGTACCCCTTCCTGCACCATATGATTCCTGAAGATCAGCTGACATAGACTTTAAATCCAACAGGAACCTTCCCCCTCACCAAAACCACTTCCATACCATCAGCAGATCTCCTGGTTACCTTGACAATGTGAAAGCAGCTAAAGATCCCAATGCCACATTTTAACAACACTCCTAAACCCTGTGCACACTCGACACAGACACACCATCATAGTTACAGACCTGCAGGAACACACACCTGAAAATCTGGGTAACATCCTTCCAGGAAGACCCCAGAACTTCCATCATCTCCCCCTTGATCTTTTGTTGTGTATTCAGTAAGTCCCATTCACTGGAAAGAGTTTTGCATGTAGCTCTCTTTGATTATCACAGTGCCAGATACCCACGTGGGCTATTTCAAGGCCACCTTCCACCACAGAAGAAATCCAGCCTGGAAAACAACCTGGGGGGTAGCTGGAACTCCGCCCACAGAGGTTTTCCTCTGAACACATTGAACAATATCTATGTCCCTGAATGGACATAGATATTGACTTTGTGTCCTGTTCCAGGTGTTTTCTCTAAAATTTCATACCAAGTCCCCTGCACTTGCCAGAGCAGTTCAGATCAAGAGAGAGGAATTTGTGCAGAAGAGAAGGCACAGTGTCATTTGGCAACAAAAACAACATTCACAAAAAGAGTCAGTTCCCAAGCACTTTCATGTGCCACTATCACAAGTATCTATGCTGACCAAAATAGACTCAGAGGGAACAGAAAAAAAAGGGACATCATGGAAGTTCCATTCCCACTTCTGTCTCTGTGCCATTTAAGTCATCAAAACTTTCTCAAAGTGTAATGAAGCTGGGAAAGCAACGAGATAAAAAGCCATTTCTAGGAAAGGAAGACCAAAAAGCTTCCAAAATGACAAATTCCTCATTTTCTTAATTCATTTTCTCACTGGGAATTTGGAGCTGCAGAACATGTACCCATCGGTGATGAGAGCAAAGGTAATAAACATTGCCATGTAACCTTGGCTGTTCCCTGCAAAATGCAGTTACCCAGAAGCCCAGCCACCTAACATAAAAGGAAACTATCCACTTTAATTAGCAGAGCAATCAAAAGACTCTTACACAGGAAAGCATTTATCACCAAATAGAAAATGAATGATACTTTAAAATTAGAATATGCAGAATTCATAGCCAAAGGCACTCAGGGGAAAAAGAGCTTTGCACCAAACCAGACGGGGATTTTTTTTTTGGCTTCAGTCTAATGAACTTTAACAATAGATATCAAATTCTGTCTGGCAGCACATTTTAGCAATGGATCTGATTTTTCAGAACTACTAAGCAAACCTCACCAGTTACAGGAAGAGGAGACTAGCATTTAGAAAACCCTTACTAACCTGTATGCAGATCTCAAACCCAGATGCTTGGAAATCCAGTTTGTAAAAAAATCTTTGCCTATACCTTCAAAATATAGCACAAATAAGCAGCAGGGAAAATTAATTTTAATTTTTCATGTTGATAAGAATTACTTTGTGTCCTATTTAAGTGCTGTGCTGAAAGAAACCAGGAAACACCACATTTCATTATCAGGAATTTGGGCAAAGCTTGAATTGGAAGATGGCAGCAACCTTCTCTTGGTCTTCCTCTACTTAACAAAAAAATTGAAATGCCCAAAAGTCAGGGAAGAGCTAGATAAAAATATCTTCCTATAATCTTGGAAGCTTACAGGGATATTGAAGTATAGAGGACTGGAGATGTTTTGAAAACTTTAGAAGATGCTGTCACTAAGAGGCCAGTCTTCCTAGAAATCATTAAAAAGCAAAATGCAGAGTTCTCCACTGGTTGTATAAATCTTGTCTTGCAAGGGAGCTGAAAGCTATGGGGACTAAGCTTTAGCTCAGCCAAAACGCAGTTCCATACCAAGGCATTTCCATAATTACTGCAAAAAGACTAGTAAGTCAGCCTGCTACAGGCTTCCAAGTACAGATGGGATTATTTGATTGCAACATTTCAAAATGCACAAGCTTTGGTTCATATCAACAGCAATTCACCCAATTCTAACTTAAGTCTGCAAAGTAAGAATCCCACAAATTGCATCTAACAGGAAAGCTGGTCTAAAAGGTAAGTAAGGTCTTAATGACAGATTTACTCACAGTAGCTGTTGAGCCATTAAAGAGCATAAAGAGAACGAGACAGGGTGTGGGTCCTGATAAACAGAAGGGAGACAAATCAGGAAGTCAACCCATATTCAGCCTATTTGTTTTTGCTGTCTTCAAAGGGCCTTTAAGGTCTGTGATTTTTACAGACCCACTGGAGTTTTCATGATCTGCTGACTGTAACTTTTAGAACTATGATATACAAAAGTTACTTTGTCCAGGGAACGTAAATTTGGGTCCCCAGAGTATTGCTGCAGCTGCATATTCCTCAGTTCTGAGAGTGAGCAATGGATATCTGTGCTTTTGGTTACTGTTGAACTCCCAAATCTTTTTTACCAACCTTTATAAGCAGGCACACACATGGCTTAGCTGCAACAGATTTGCTGGATCAGAAAGTGCTAATGCAGAACTGTGTAAACAAGAAATTCACGATCCAACAAGAAGGTCCTTGTCTGAACCCAGCCTCACTTCACATCTCCACACAGCCAAGCCACCCTAATTCCATCTACTTCCAGTTGGTACTTGCCTTTTGCTTTTGGTATCCAGGATGTTCTGTGCTTCAAAGACACTGTAACCACCAAGATAATTCCCGAAGCTCTGTGCACTAAAGATATAAATTTGTCTGCAGAGATTTTAGAAGCACTTAAAACCCCCTGTATATTACCATGCTGTTTGTGCAAAAAGCCCTCTTAATGCTTAAGTGCCCTTGGATGCCAAACTAGCATGGCCAGCACAGATAGGAACAGGATAATCTAAATCATCCCTTGTTACATCCTGGTGGAACAATGACTTCCTCGTGGCCCAGCAGAAGATTTGAACAACTTTGTTCAGCTTGCTTGAGAAAAGTGTCTCTCCAGTAGCAGTCATAAGCTATGGAATAGGGAGGGTGGTGTCTGGGTAGAGCCTTGCAGAGCAGGTCTAGTGCCATCTGCCAGGAATGGCCTCAGAATTACTCAGGATGACAAATCCATCACCATTTTTCCCTTCATGGTTTCAATGCAAGTGGATCTGGAGGTGGCCTTTTCAATGGTCATATCCTATCGCTGATTTTTATTGCTTCCAGATCTAGATTTAAATGCCCCAAGAAATAGAGTCGCCACTGGAAATCATTCCATAGTTTAAGAAATTGGCTTGTGAAGAAATTACTTTGATTTCTAGGATGGCATTTAGACTTTAGACTCTTGTGAACACTATAAAATGGACATGTGGGGTAATGGGAGATGCCAGATCTACTTCTGAATGGTCTGGCTTGACTGTGCAGCACCACATTGGTGCCCTGGTTTGAATCAAGCCTCCAGTACCCACAGGAGCATGGAGATCTGCCCAAGCTCATTAGGCCTCCATCTCAGTTGCAGTCACTGCTCCTGATTTGGTAGAAGCACTCTTTCCAAACTTCTACTCTGCCTTAACAATGTCTCCAAGGTTGTCTGTGTAGGACAGTACAAAGGACATGCCTTTGCAGCAAAACCAGATGCAGCTGTAGCTGGAATGATTCCTATCTCATTGAAAAGTGTTGTAAGTATCTCCATTGTGAGTTAGCAAGGGTTTGATAATGGCCTGAAATGAAGACAAGAGTCATCCATGAAAGAAATGTTGAAAATGTTGTACAGGCCAAACGCAGCCATGGAAGCATCAGTCTGACTATTTACAGCATTAAAGGAAACACTGAGCTTCTGGTGATGGTTTGCAAACATGGAAAGGAAAAGAGAAATACCCTTTTCAGGGAGGACTGGAGGCAGCTCTGCTGCAGGCAAGGCTGGGGGTGTCCCTACACACAGCCAGCACAGCTCCTGCAGTTCTGTGGAACTGTGGTCCAAGGAAGTGGGCACCTTTTGGCAGCACCTACCCCTCAAGCTGGACCTGTGCAGAAAATGGATCACCAGTTCCAGATAACCTGCATTTACCCTGAGCCCAAAAGTTTCTTGCCAGCCTTGGTGAAGGAACTCGTCTCTGGAAAAAGGGATTGATAACACAAGGAAATAAATGGGATTTATGAAGTCACTCCCTCTGCAGGGAGATGCAGTTGGTTGAGAGCAGTGTGGAACATATTGTTCTTTGGCTTTGGCATCTCTAAGACCATTCTGCCCATTTGGTCTCACCTCCCTCATAATACAGACTGCAGACTCTCCCTATGGGAATCACGAATCAGACTCTTGACTTTTAGCTAATTTAGTGTATTTTCTAGGAACACATCCAGACTTGATTTAAAGCTGTCAGATGATGGGGAATTTAGGTAAGTTGTTCCAGGAGCTAAAAATGCCTATGGTTAAGTGTGTATGCTCATTTTTAGTTTGAATTTTGAGATATTCAACTTTCAGCTACCGTATTTCATCATGGATTTGATCTCTTCTGTTGGGGGGAAAACAACCCTATCCCAAATATAAGTTGTAAGTATATAGCACATGGTACTAATGCTGCTTGTAGTAATTCCACTCATGAGGAAAATTTACTCCACTTTGAAAGTGAAATGGGCCTCCTTGTACTTACTGAGCCAGGAGAGTTGATGCATCCTTTACCTCACTGAGCAACAGCTTCCCCTGGTAGCCTTTAATCTGCAAGATGAAAGAGCCTTCTAATACTGTATCAGGAAATTTACCTGCACAGTGTGATTAAGTCTCAAGTAAATTTCAGTTTGCTAAGTTAAACAGAATAAACCTCTTTTCCCCTCCCTCCTCTTTTATGGCTGATGCAGAAGCCACGGGATGTTCCAAATTCCAGAAAACCCTGATTATCTTCTGTCCAAAAGGCATTTATTTCTTTCTTTCTCAAGTCAGAAATTGCTAAAGATGTACATATTGAGATATGCTGCAGACAGGGATTATTATTTTTTTTTTCTACACTACATAAAATAAGGAGACATGAACAGAATGTCTATTAGGAACACATATAATATGAAAGCATAAAAATCTTGTTGTTAAAGACTTTTATAAGACGCTGTAGGATCGCAGGCTATTTACTCTGACATCTCTGCAAAAGTTGCTGAAGCTGCCAATATTAAAAAAAAAAAATAAAAACCTTAGCAAAAACAGTGTCTTTAGGGATTTCTGCAGTGATAGTTCGTTATTTATGACTCCATTTAAAAAATTTAACTCAACACATTTGTTTACTTATGATGGGATTGGCTTCCCCCATCCCACATGCCTTTGTAGGGGAACAAAGGAGTGCCAAGAGCTAGCCCTATAGCAAGCAGCCTCTTGGGATGAGTTAGTGCTCTCTCTCCAGCATTTTTCCCATTATGCCCAGGGCAGGGAGAGAGTCACAGCCTGGCATGTAGGAAGCTAAGAGGAAATTAATCCCTCAGGCTCATCTGGGGGGCCCATACTCAGCCCTCGTGACAAGTGAGGCAGCGTTCAGTGCTGCTGGATGGGCACAAGGTCAACTTCCAGCACTGGAGGTGGTGGGGACAAAAAATCTTCAACAAGGGAAAAACAGTCACAACCTGAATCCACAACAGCCAGCAAACCCTGACCCTAACAGGAGCCCCATCACCCCCAGAATTAATACTCCCTTTTCACCCCACAATGGATGCAAATCCCTACCACAGCCAGGAAGAGAGAGATGTACTTGCGCCTTGCCCCCAGTCAGAAAAACCTCCGGTGATTTGGGGGAAAATAGAGCCAAAATGTAGGTGGGAAGGCAAAACCAAGCCACTATGGGACAGGGAATGGCAGAGATGTGCTCAGGCAGAAGGCAGCAGATCACCAAAACCTGCAATAGCTCATCAGCATGGAAAGAACTGACTGCCGTCATCATTCCGTGCTTGAAACATCCAGAAATGCCCAAACAGAGGCACCCCAAATCCTGCTGTTAATGCTTCCTGTACCTTAAATACCCTTGCTGTTTGCAGTAGTAAACGAGTGCACATTTTTTACATTAAAGATGGAATGAAAAGGTTTTGAACGCGCTGGATTTCTGCCTGGCTGCAGGACTGGATTGTGTTAGAGAAACTTCACAGAGCTTTAAAAGGGATTGTGTAAGGGCAGCCATGCCCCTCCGAAAAATAAATGTCTCTCCGGCCTGAGTTTTGTTTCCCATTGTCTCCCTTCAGCAGCCCAGTAATCCCAGTGCTTTGCTGTTTTGCTTTGTGCTATTCAGAAGGAAACCCCTTACACAATGAGACCCCTTTGGCACAGGCAGGACATCGGGGTGTTGAGCTGTGAAGAGCTCTGTCAGTTGTAAGCCCGGACAGAACCAGCACGGGGTGTTTTTGTCCCCAGAATTTGATTGAAACAGGGAGGAAAAAAAAGGAAGGAAAAGGGGAAAGAAAAAGAATGCATTGGCCAGAAGAGTATGTGCAGACCTCTGAAGTCTCAATAATGGTACAAATGTCCCATTTCCAAGTGCCACTTGCAAGTGCAGCCATATGGATGAGTGAGGGAAGCTGGAAATGCCAGTGCTCACTTCCACACATGCCTCCCAGGCTTGCAGAACCCCTGGCCCCAGGGAGCAGAGGATGCTGAGCCCTGCCTGAGCATCCCACAGCCTGGACATGCCATCAGGGACAGCATCAGCACACAATGCTCATTTTCCATCCATTCTCTTTGAGGATGTGTTTTTGCCACGCCAGGGCTGAATGTGAAACTTGAATGTCTCCTTAGAGCAGTGATGATTTACCATGTTGGAATAAGTCTGTAAAGTGGCTTTTACAGAGCAGCAGGCCTCCAGCCAAGGGGCGTTTTTTTTTTTTTTTTGTACATACTTCTGAATGGCAGAAATTGGCATTCATCTCTCCAGGCAGGTTTCTGAAATGTATACTGTCCTTTAAATGATTCCTTAATATTTAATATCATGGTAGGATGAAGTCTGATTTTATGGTTAAAAATGTCAATTTTCACAGCTGATTGAACTTGTTTAAATGGCAAGCAGTTTACTTGTATTGAAAACCGTATAAACAAATCAACTTATTTACTGACATTAAAAGAAGAGGGTACTTTATACTCCAAAGCCTTTCAGTTTTTGAAACTGAAAATGAGCTCAGATGACTAAGTTCATTTTGCAGTTTCCCCCCAATGGCAGATTGATTGTAGTTTATAAAACAAGCCCATGTATCTGGCAGCAAAAGGAATTGCTTAAGATGCTAAGCCACCCTTTCAAAAGTTCTCCGTAATTAATTATCAGCTACTTGCAAGTCCATTCTGTTTTTCCTTTTGTTTGTATTACTTTAATGGTGACTATAACATAGATATAATGAGAAAAGCTGTGTCTTATAAACATACAAATAAATCTTAAGACTTTAAGAAGGATTAGGCAAGCTAAAAAAAAACCAAAACCCACCCTGAAATCCAGATGCGTGGAATCACAGAATCAGCTTTGTTAATGCATTCCTAACTCTGAAGCCAATTAAAGCATTCATGGACATGAAGGAACCACAGTTCATACTGGCACAGATTTCCTCTGCCTCTTCATAAAAATAGCTGGAAGATCCAGTCCGATGTCTGTGCTCCTAAAGAAAAAAAAAAAAAAAAAAAAAAAGAAAAGAAAAAAAAGAAAGGTATTTTATTTTGATTCAAGGGATCAGGGAATATAAAGAGATCTGGATGTGGCTAGCAAGCCTCCTGCCTCAATAACTGGTCTAAGGATTTTCCCAAAAGTTCTGGTGGATGGAGGAGTTTGAAATCTATCCATTAGAGGGCAATGCACTATCCATAGTGATGTCCTGGAGACAGAGCAGCAGCAGGAGCTTCAGGAGGGGGCAAAGAGAAGGGAAGAAGTGGCAGGCAAAGAGAAAACCCAAGAACGAGGGCTTGGGTGGTGCCTGGAAGATGTGCTGGATGATGTGAGCCAAAAGCAAACGAAGAGAGGGTAACATGGAGCACCAGACCCCCGACAACATCTGGCTGATGGGACCCACAGAGGTGTCCTCAAAGGAGGGCAGCCCAAGAGGAGGCTTCTTCTCAGGACAGTTGCCATTGCCATCTGGGTGACCCTCATGCAGTATTCACAGGAATGACCAGTGGGAACTTGGGGTTCCACTGATAACTGACATTAGTCTTTAATATCTAAAAGGCCTTAAACTTTTGAGCTTGCAAGGGGAGCCACCATCTGCCTCTGAAAGCTGAAAAAAGTGAAAAATGTTCATCTCTACCAAAGTGTTCCCAGGGACATGTTGTTTTTAAGGAGCTTGTTTGCCTTCCAGTTCTTGCCCCCTGGGCAACTACAGAATTTGCTGTCTGAGGCAGCCACTAAGGCTCCCCTTGAAAATATCAATTCCCCATCACCTTCTCACAGTGCCGATGGATCCGCTTCTTTGGAGACTTTCGTGGAAGCAGCCCCAAGATGAGGAAACCACTCCAACCTGCAATGCCTGGAGATGCCCCCAACACCCAGGTCCACAGCCTGGCTCAAACCCCTTCCAGGAGCCATCAGTGCTGTCCCCCCTCCCTGGCTGGAGCCTGCTGGGCTGTTCTCAGCAGGCAGCTGGGATGTGACCTCCTTTTCTTTTCAGAAGAGGCTTGGCCCATGTGGATGACAGCACGGCCCTGCCACTTGGCAGGGAGATGGGAGGATGGATGGCAGCCTGCTGTGGGTGCTGGTCCAGGCACAGCCTCAGGAAGCACTGTCTGGGAGCTAAGGAGCAGCACTGTGAGCCTTGCTCACCAGCCACCTTTTTATTGCACAGAGCTCTGAATGATGGGGCAGAAATTGCTCAGTGAAGAGAGAGTGAAGAAGGCGTTTGGATATCACTGGGACAGCTGCTTTCAAGAGAAGAGTAATTTGTCTAATATACAATCTGTCACCCTCCATTCCTGCTGGAAAAGTGAGGAGCTGCTGGAAACTAACCACACATATGGTGACATTGCTCCATCATTAGCTTGGGTAGGAGACAAATCTCCCTGCATGGCTTTGGCATGCTGCACTGCAAACACTTATCTCTTGGGCTCGTGTTAAAGACTGGCCAAGATGGACCCTTCTTTCCACCTGCTTTCCCTCACAGGCTGTGTTGTCACCACACAGCCTCCATCAGGGAATAAATGTTTTTTCTAACTCCAAGCAACTTGTCCCTGGAAAAGTTAACTGGTTACACTAGGGACCTCTATGCCATGTATTTGATGAAGCAAAGCCCAGGGTATATATGTACATATAAATCAGCAGTTTTGGCTTCCAGTGTAACTCCTCCCTGAATCAAAAAACACCTCTGGAAGTGGCATCCTGTGTTTTAGAGTGTGCAGAAGTCAAGTCGCCTTCTGGGTGGTTGTGGATATTTCCTCTGGTTCTTCCTTCACTGCAGTGTTTTCCTAATAGCTGTCTCCAAATGGAGCTCTTCCCACTCTCTGGGATTTCCTCAGGCTTCATTTTGAAGGACCAAGGAGGGTGAGGAGTATTTATTACACTAATAATAATAATTAAATAACTACTAATTCAATTACCATGTCTAATAATGGCGATAACTGCCTGCAAATTGTTCTTTCAGGGCTCTCCCTACAGCAACAGAAATTTTATGGTGGCTCTTCCGAAGACGCCTGAGGACCACTACATAAATATTAATGGGAAGGGGGGTTCTGGGTCTTCCTGACAGCACTGAAATACTCAACCCCACTGGACAGAGGCTCGTGCACAGCAGTTTTGAGGTGGTGTAACTCTAATATCAGCAGAGTTATTTCAGATTTACACCACGGCAGGCGGGAGCAGAGTCAGGCTCTCACCATTTAGCAGAGCCTATAAAACAGTGACGCATCCACCTGACTTCCAGCGAGCCTCGACACCTCCGCGACAATATTTATTCCCAGCCCTCCTGACTTTCCTCTGGCATTCAGATGTACGGCCAGCCTCCGCTAAATATTTTATTTATATTGTGTGTGGCTGGAACAAGTTTATGCTGGGTGAGGGGTGGGGTGTGTTTGAGCACACGCCGTCTACAAGGCCGTTCTGTGCGCGGCAGCGGCGGGCGCTGCCTGCGCTCCCCTCGGCAGCTGCAGTCGGTCCCAGGTGTGCACAAACACCCTCACCTAGTGTCCATCTGCCAAAGACAGCAGCAAAGCTTTAAAATGGCTGTGGGATGCAGATCCCAAAAGAGAAACACCCCCCAAAAGGAGATGTTTCAGGAGGACTAGCGGGCTCCTGTCTCCTTTTGCAACCAGCAGATTTTGTTTCTGAAGGTGCAAGGGCATGAGACCACTTTGGAAGCAAAATAAACTTGAGGACTAAATGAATGACGTTTTCTTGGAAAAATGGACCAGTCACAATGAAGTAAAATAACATAATCTTTCCATGCCACCAGTGTTCCCCAGCCTTGCTCCTCTCTCAAACCACAGGACAGCCTTGCTGTTTCCCTAGGAAAACAGCTCCCAGGTCATTATTCTGATGCACAAACATGCTGCCAGGTCTACGGAGCTGGCTCAGCTGCCTGGATCGTGGATGAAATTTTATTCCAATAACACTGAGGCGGGTTTCTCTTTATGCTAATCCCCTGTGCTTCAGGGTGTCACAGTGCAGGGGAAGCAGAAAATCATGCTTTATGAGTGTGATCAGTCTGCAGACTCAGTATCACTTCCCTCCCAATCTCACCTGCCACAGTCAGCCAGAGATCATAAATACACCCCTAATGCCACGATTAGCATACGCTCTTGAAAGAAAATTGTGCTTGTAGCAAGAGTCCCCAAGGGCCAGTATCAACAGAGAGACATTACAGACAGAAACTGGAGATCAGGGCTGAGCTTTCAAGTCTGTGCTCCCTCACTAGGCAATGGTCTTTGCAGAGATAATTCCTGCTTTTATCAAGAACAGACATTGCAAAAGGACTGCACATGGTGACTCTGCTTTGACTTATGGTTAGACCATCTTTTTGGTGGGGCAATAATCAATGCCAGGCTTTCAGCTGAATAATTATGAAAACCCCCAAACCAACCGCCCTATTATTTAGCTTAATATTCTTGCTCTTCTCCATTAGTTTTATAAACTGCTCCTGGCAAAGGGAACCAACTCTCCTGCCAGCTCTGATGAGATAGATTGACAGGGTCCCTGCACGAAGCAAGAAGGACAGATGAAGGAGAGGAGAAAGTAAAGGTGAGGAACAAACCTGGTCCTTGATCTGGGTGTTGCCATCACAAAGCAAGGTCCCATTTTGCACACCATTGTTTCTAGGAGTAGAGCTGGGCACCTGCTGAGGGGTTTGCAGCTGGGGTACAATGCACTGTAAACCCCCCCTTGCAGCTTTGGAGGAGTGTGGGTTTGTCTACTGCCTGCTCTAACAAGCCTTTGATCTTCCTGAGACTTCTAATGGGATCCAATTGCAACCATAATCACAAATAAGTGAAAAATATAAAATAGGTAACAAAAGCCGCATAAATGTGTTGCCACTTGAAGGTTTCAAATTCCTCCCTTACTCAGCATGGTGCACCAAAATAAATGGAAACAGCAGACCTGCTGAGGAGGAATAGTGACATTGTGTGGTGCCTGATTTGTGATGCAATGGGGATGCTGGGGGGCAGTGGGGACAAATTTTCACTTTATATTCTGCTCAAATGAGACAAAGATTACAGTTAGGAGTCAAGTACTATCAAATTATTTATTGAATTCTGTTGGGGTGGAGAAGGTATTTGCTCTTTTTTCCAGAAAAAAATATTGATTTTAAGGATGGCTTTGATATCAATTAGGCTCAACATGAGAGACAGGCAGTCACTTTGTATAGGGAATTTAATTAAAAGCTCTGTACTTAGTCAGAAGAGTGTTCTAAGGATAAAATTGTTTTCCCCTTTGGGTCAATTTTCTGTTATGTTTGTATAATGCAATTAAAGAAGGACCTATGCCAAGCAATACTCATGCCTGGTATCAAACTGTCCATGCATAATGACTGACTTCTTGGACTTCCAGTCCACAATAGATTAACAAGTGTTAGCTGCATTTAGATGTGGTTATCTTTTATTTTATTGCTACAAGAACACATTCTCACAGGTGCACACCTCTTATAAGGCCCTACAAGGACTGCTTAGGCACAAGTAAGGAAATTATGAGAAGGGTGGAATTCTACAAAACTCTTTTCTTTTGAAAAATTAGAAGTAAAAACTGACTTGATCTGAAACAGTTGAAGTTCACAGATAGTTACTAATGAGGGGGCCATTGCAGAGATTGCAAATAAGATTAATATTTAATATAAAATAAGGCACATAAATGGGCAGATTTTTTGGTAAAGAGCTATAAGGGGCACAAATCTAATGTCTGTTTGTTGGCCTGGAGCTGAATCACTAACCCTGGCTACATGAAGGTCTTGCACAGACTTCCCATCACTTCAGTGAGTTTTGGAGCATTTGTTGTCTGGTTTTCCCTGCAAAGGAGCTCAGGAAGGATCACAACAATCAACTGGCAAGAGGCTGACCCAGAGCTGGCCTTGCAGGATGCTGAAGACTGAAAGTGCTGCAGTCCTGTGACCTCTCTGCAGACTCCTCTTGCCACTCTGAATATGAACAAGGAGATTGTGACCTTGACTTGCTTATACACGTGGAAGTTTGGGGCTATGGGGATATACTCATAGAACCCTAGAATTGTTTGGGTTGGAACCTTAAAGATCACCCATTTCCAACCACTGCTGTGGGCAGGGACACTTTTCACTATCCCAGGTTGCTCCAAGCCCCTTCCAACTTGGCCTTGAACACTTCCAGGGATGGGATATCCACATCTTCTCTGGAAAACCTGTTCCAATGTCTCACCAACCTCACAGAGAAGAATCTTTTCCTAATATCTAAACTAAACCTACCCTCTTTTAGTTTAAAGCTGCTCCCCCTTGTCCCATTGCTACATGCAGTAGTCCAAAGTCCCTGCCCAGCTCTCTTGGAGCCCCATTAGGCACTGGAAGGGATTCTAAGGTCTCCCCAGAGCTTTCTCTTCTCCAGGATGAACAATCCCAATTTTTTCAGCCTAATTCTATAGGAGAGGTGAATATCCAGCCCCATTATCATCTTTGTGGACTCTTCTGGATTATTTCCAACAGGTCCAGGTCTTTCTTGTGTTGAGGGCCCCAGAGCTGAGCACAGCACTGCAGGTGGGGTCTCACAAGAGTGGAGCAAAGGAGGAGAATCAGGGCTGGCCACCCTTCTTTTGAGGAGACAGTAGGATTTCTGGGCTGCAAGAACACATTGCCTTGATTCTAAATTTGTATAATTTTATATATATGTATATATATATATGTGTATATATATATATATACAGGATTCTGATTCTACATCTATATATATGATTCTGAAAGTGTTTTGAATACAGCTAGTTTCCTTTTTGCATATGGTATCCTTTTCTTAAAAACTATTTCTATCTCCTCTATTTTAACACCTTATTAGTGATGCAACAACTAACACTTAAGCCTGGACAAGGGGGAAAGGGTGCCCAAAGCCCTTCTGATTTTCTGGGAAAGTCACAGTCAACTACCTTTTGTTTGTTGGAGGATACACAGCAACTCCAGGCTGTTCCTGTTGCAGGATAAGGCAGGATACCCAGGAAAACTCAGCCCTGCTCTGAGTCTGCTCCCAGTGAAGCTGGTGGGAGACCCTTCATCTCAGCAGAGTCAGAGCTGCACTGCAGAAGAACTGAGAATCCCAGCTGTAACTTCAGAGGAAAAGTGCAAAGCCAGACACGCAGAGGAAAGAAGCCAAAAGAAGCTGGCATGGTGGAGGATGATTCCTGCCTTGTATACTGCAGTGTTGGGTACTAGGGAAAATAAACACATCAGACAGATATGTAAACAGAGAGGAGAATCACAGACAGACACAGGAATACACAGGGCTGATGCCAAACCTGCTGAAGTCAACGAGAACCCAAGGATGGATGTAGCAGATGACTTCAGAGCAGGTTCAGCTAACAGAAGGGATAAGGAAAAAGACCCTGCTCATCAGAGTGTCTGCTCAGACAGCTCAAGCAGACACTGAGCCTCTCAGAGCAATGCACAACCATGTCCTTTATCCCCTTGTGCTCTGTTGCAGCACGTGCAGTCCTCACATGTCCTCCTGGAGAGGCAGAAAGCCCAAAAGAGCCTCCTGCAGCACTGGAACCCTCCCCACACGGCTTGCAGCATCCTCTGCAGATCCTCTGTGCTGGAGAGGGTTTCTCTCAGATGGAGTTTGTTACACATGATAAAGCTGGTGTATATTTGCTCTGATGCAATTATGGTTTTACAGCAAGAGGCTGCAAATCACTCAGGAGCCCGGCTTCCCAGTGGTGGCTGGGATTTTGGGAGCAGATAGGCAGCAAAACACCTTGGGGGATGTTCAACTCTCTTGCCTTCCACTCCGTCAGGAATTTTCAGCCTGTGCTGCACCAACTCCACTCCCTCACTGCTACAGCAGCAACAAGTTTCAGGACCCTTTGCACCCATCAAAGAACGTATGGAGGCTGTGACCCCACAGGAGGCCCCATGTTCCAAGTGATTTCTCACTTGAATGCCATATGGATATGTCAGCACATGCAGCCTTTTTTTTTTTTTTCTCTTCCCCTCCAATTTCCATCTGCTAAGAGAGAGCTGGACTGTAGGGCTTTGCAAGTAGTAGATGAAAAATGTTAAAAAACTGAAAAAAAACCCACAGTGTTGCTCAGGGGACATAAAAATAATGTTGTTTGTTGGATCTGATTTTTCTGCTGTACCCAAGGAAAATGTCTTTTCTTCTCTCCTTGTACCCTGTTCAGTAAATCCTTCAGTCTAGCAGAAGCAGTTGCCTCAGAGACACACCCAGACACACACAATTCCTTCAGTTTTAGGGGGGGCCTTCCAAACTTCGCCTTTTTATGAGCTGAAATGTGGCTGGTTCACTGGCTTCCACTGATTTCTCCAGAACCAAAAGATAGCCTGTTGTTCCAGCTACACAGGACAACAGCAACATCTCAGTTATTAGTATTCTGATATTTCTTTTGGGTCCTATAATCATTATTTGCACTCACTTGCGTTATTTCACAAAAAATGTGGACATCTTCACATCAGACTTATTATGCTTTCCCATCATAACCTGGATCCTGAAGCAAACTTAAGCCATGGATTGATGACACACCACTTCTGGCTTTGGGGTCAAAGTTCTGGATCTAAAAGACCACATGGCAGAGAGAACGGGTTTGGTAGGGGCTTATTAGCTGTTCAGAACTATTCAGAGATTCACCCCATATGAGGGATTGCTCTGTTGTTAGTCTTCCCACAATCATCTCTCCCATTCCTGCAAGTTCATGGGAGGTATGCAGCTCTCCAGACTCAGGTCTGTAGATGTGTCTGATCTGGCCTTGCAGAGATCTGACACTGGGGACCATGGAAGCATGATTTTAAATTTGCAGCAGCAGAGTTCCCCTTCACAAGATGTCCTTCTAACACGTTAAGTTTCAAATATTTTGTAAAAGGAGAGGTGTGGGAGCAGGGGCAGCACCTGAAGGCATTTGCAGTGGAGCGCACTTAACCAGCCTTGGAAATGAAGGAAAGATGAGCAGATTTCTAATGACAGGCAATATGCTGGGTGATAAAAGTGTGAGATGAGCCACTGCCACCCAGACTGCACTAAAGAAAGATGCCTGTTACTCTCCAGAAAGGAGAGATTCATTTACCCAATCATCATATGCAGGTAAAACAGGCAAAGGAGGTTGCACAAGACAAAACAGACCAGCACAGAAGCCCTCCCTTGTGGAATAAAGTTCAACAACACAAATGGAGCATTGTTTATCTGCTTTCAGTGCATTTTAGCTGTGCCCTCTAATCAGAGATCTGGCTAAAAGGGAAAACCTCTCACTACCAGCAGTCTTGGGAGCTAGAAATTCCCCATGATTGTGGTTGAGTGTTATGGGTTAGGACTTACTGGTGGGAAGGAGCACCAAGAGTCCCATCAGCCAGTGGGACCTGCCCTACCCTTCCCACCCCTCACTGCTGAGCTCAGCTGTATCCCTGCTGCACAGAAATGCTGCCTGACACATCCAGTCCCCATCCCACTGATGGGAGAACACATCCTTTTTCCTATTTAATTCCTCCACACACACAACTCCACACAACTCACCCTCTCAGTGTGGGATGTCCCACACTGGGGGATGGAGCTGCTGACACACAGGTGCTTGCAGTGCCCAGGCTGCACCTCCACATCCATTCCCCCAACACTCAGACCATTTCTGCTCCCTGAGCCTGCAGCAGCAAGAACAGATTTACCCTCCTTGGAATAGCCAGGAAACCAACACTGAGAAGCAAGCCCTGTCATGCTGTTTTAAAAAGCACATTTCTACCAGGCTCACATGCCAGCCTGTGTATTGTGCTCCCTCTTTCTGCTACCCAGTAAGGAATCCTGCAGAGACAATGATGGTCCCTGTGTCTTCAAGCAGTGCAGATCCTGCTGGCAGCAGTGCTGCATCCAGCACCCAGCAGAGCATCCTTCCTGCTCCCTGTGCCCACCAGCCAGGGAGGCTCAGCCCCCCAGCCCTACTGCCTCCCCCCTCGGGGTCACAGCAGCTCCTCATCCCTACACCAAGCTCTGTGCTCCTCATATGGCACCTCAATTTCTCTGCCCTCCAAGCCTGCAAGGATCGTGTTGGGAAACAGCAGCAGGCCCTACCCGAGCCCACGCAAGGCAATGGGAGCTCTCACACTAAATTAGGTCCCCAAGGCATATGCCTCAATGGCCAATAACCTTTTAAATGAATTATTTTCCTGTGCTGGTTTCAGGAGGCCCAGCTAGTACAGTTATTTCAAAAGACACTGCTACAGGCATGATCTTAACATTTAATTACATAACATTTTAATAAGCGCTCGAGAGCATTTGGATATGTCTCCCACCCTTTCTGATTCTGCCAGGTTTGTTTCTCCTAAAATAAATTTGAGCAAACAGTGCAAATCAGGGTCTAGTTCTTTCCAGCTACTAAGATATCCTTAAATTTCCCCAATGAGTACAGATTCTCTGCAATAGACAGATCCTCATTCATTTTGGGAAGAAACTGGGACGGAGAGAGTGGGGGAGAAGAAAAGACAGAGAGGGGAAAAAAAGGAGGCTTATGTTTCAAAGATCACTACAGGCCAAATATTCTCAGGCACCCCAGCTTTTACAGAGAAATCCTTAACAGTATAAAAATGGAAACACTTCAAAGATAAAATAAATAATTTAATAATAGTCTGCTTCTCCAAAGGGTTTTGAACAAGTTTTAGATTTGCCAGTGAATGTTTCCCTTAGGCTGTAGGCCAGTGGAAAAAAAAAGACACACTCTGTGCCTCTTCTTTCGTAAAATGTACTTTGTGTTATTTTATTTCTTGATAAGATTCAGAAACAATTCTTTCCCCTCTCACACTGCCTTCACAGAAAAAAAAAAAAAAAAAAAAAAGTTTATTTTTTTTTTAAGAAAAGCCAAGGATTGTACAGATGCAAATGATCCCTTTCATACAACATACACTAAAATAATTGTTGAGATAGATCCAAACCCATCCAGCTTGCATATTTTCCTTTCTAGTTTTCTCACTTACAATCACCCACTGAGAAGAACACCAGATTCTTCAGCCAGGTGTGTTTAAAGAGAAGCCATTTGAAGACCCCAAGAGCCTTTTGTGTAATTAAGAGAGCATTTATAAGCAAGACTCTGCAGTATTTATAGGCTTGTAGGGAAAATGCACAAGAGTATACTGTGGCATTAGTGGTTGCAACATACTTGATAGGTCAAAGAGGCTGCTATTCAAGTAAAAAAAAAAACATTTATTTGGCAATCACATGAACAGTAGGAAGGACTGGGCTGCATTAGTGTTCTCTTCAGTCACTACACTTGGCCTCTGCATTCTACATTGTTTCATCTCAGTTTAAATACCATTTCTTGCAAATATTACAAGGTAAAAGGGATGAGAGGCTGCCTTGGTTTTCATGGCTGGGTGTTGTGTTTTGCTTGTCTTCACTGATAAGTCTAGCCTTTAGGAATCCCAGAACCCTGTATCAAAGTCTGGAGCAGGGAGGATTGCCCTCAGGAGAGTAGGATCAGGTTAGGGAACACCTGAAGCACCTGAAAATACAGAAATCCCTGGAACCTTGTGGTGTGCACCCAGGAGCACTGAAGGACCTGGCCAAATGTCACTCTATATTATTTTTGGAAGGTCATGGCAACTGGGACTGGTTCCTGAGCACTGGAAGAAAGCAAATGTCACCAAGGTCTTCAGCACAGTCCCGTCAGCCCTGCCTTGATCCTTGGGATGATGATGATGATGGAGCAAATCCTCATGGAAGCCTTTTCCAAACACTTAAAGAACAAGAAGGTAGTGGATAAATTTCTAATGTGAGGTGTACAGAAAATGGAACCAAATTTTTCTCAGTGCTGTCCAGGGACAGGACAACAGGCATTGGGCATACACTGAAATATGTACAACTCCATTTAAATTAAATAAAAGCTTTTTTTACAGTGATGGTGGTCAAGCATTGAATCAGTCTGCCAGACACTGTGTGCCAGAGATACCAAACCTGTTCCTCAGCTGGAACAGGTCCTGGGCAACCTGTGGCCCTTTGCTGGGTGGGGTACACTGTCCCCAGCCTTTGCAGAGCAATCCCCACCTCACTGAGGGCAGGGAGCTCTCTCCCACCAGAAGTGGACCAGCTGCTTCTGTGGTTTTGGGCGTTACGGGCTGTGCTGCAGACTCCAACAATGATGACAATACAACCAGTCCTTTCCAACGATTTCACCACCTCTTTATTTTATTCTGTGGTTTTCCCATGTTATCTGAGCACAGATGCCTGTGATTTCTTTTCCTGATCCATTACCCTCTCTGTGTTAACCTCTTCCTACCCAGTAGTTTTCCTTTACCAATGTGTGTTTAGCCATATCTAGGAAGTATAAACCTTAAGACACATTAATTTACATATACCCAAATTCAAGGCTGATAGTGAGGCCCATACTTAGTCCAAAAGAGAGGAAACCAGAGGAAGGAAAGTGATGAATGATGAACAAAAGGTAAAATATCTCCCTTGCACCATAACCCTTTTTTCACTTTTCTATGGGAATTCAGCATTATGCAGATTGCCTTTGAACAAGGTTTTTGCAAATGGGATGCTGACACAGGGCAGCAGGATCTTCCTGCAGATATCCAGTCCCTCAGTGCTGGAGGTGTCAGAGCAGGAGATTCATAGGCTTTGTAATAGCAGATTGGGGAAGGAAGAGGTTGTATTATGGCAAAAGCAAATGAGATTGCTGGCCTAAGAATTTGGGTAATGGCTTGGCCCTCTTGAACTAGCACAAATCAAGGATTATTCTGTTGCCATCCAGTGAGATATGTGGCTGTAAAACTGGTACAAGTGGAGAAACAAGCTCTACATCTTCCTGACACTGTGTCAGTAAAAAACATTTTGACTTATTTTGTCTGTGCCACCCTGATATTTACCACCATAACTGCTTCCTTTGACTTTTTTTTATTACTGGTTCACTTTAAGCTGTTCTATATAGATACACAATATTACCTTTAATGTGCAAGATCATCCTTCGGTCAACACATCATTCACCAGTGAGATGACATTTGGGCAAAATGGGGAATTTTCACTTTTCCCTTTCCTGTCTCCTGCTTCCTACCAAGCACGGGATTTACATGGAGATAACATACTGGGCCTGATCCTTATCCTTATTGCAGCCTTGGCATTGATCTGGATTTACACAGATGTAGCAGAACAGAACTGATCTTGCTGTCTGTCTCTTTTTCATGCACACACATCACGATTTAGGATTTTGTTCTGACTTCAAAGCAAATGCAGGATGTAGATTAATATGCTCTACCTCAAAGGAAGTTGTCACCAGGCACACAAAGTGCTTCTTCTTTTATGATAACTCATAATTTATCAAAGAAAATCAAATCAATTTGTTGGTAAAAGAAACATGTTTTTCACAAATTTAGACCACGAAGGAGGTTTCGATGACAAAGCAAGAGAAGGCTGAATTAATCAGACTTGGCATCTAACACTTAGTGGGGAAGAGGACAAAGCTCAGCTGGAACATTTATTCTCCTGGGAGCTCAGTCCCCAGATGGCAGCCTTGTCCCCTGGTGCCACTGGCCCTCTCCTCCCATCTCCCTGCTGCTCTTTGCCCTCTGAAGATCAATAACTGCAGGGGGTGGATGTAAAGCTCGAGTACACCCTGGTGCAAATAACTGCTCGGGGTACAGGTCACTGCAGATGGAGCCAGCAGCTGATCCATGCAGAACAGTCCATGTCCCTGTGCTTCCAGGCTAGTGTCCCCTGCCACAGGCACAAAAATGAAGACCAATTTCATAACATACCCAGAAGCTGTCCCTCAAAGCTGGGCAGAGTTTTTCTCTCACCTCCCGGTGTTTCAGACTCAGGGTTTCCATTAGTGACCTCTCCATTTAGTTCAGAATCAACGAACTTTCTGCAAACACAAAACAAATAAAAAAGCTGGAAGAAGAATAGGACAGATGACACCATCAAATGAAAGGAAGAGCAGAGCAGCATCCTAGAGCTTAAAGAGAAAGGTGATAGCTAAAATAGTCACTTCTAGTACACATCCAATCCCAGGGCTGGATCCCAAGGGACATTGTGTGCAGACAGACAATACAAAGATTGTTATGAACAAGGATTACTTCACCACCTCCTGCAGCCACTTCAGAAGAGAGTTAAAGGTAAGGCTTGAAAAGTGCCTCAAAAAGCTGTAGCATGTCTGAGGGCAAAAAGTGTTATATTTATAAACCAACAGAACTGAAAGCGCTGGTGCTGGAAGAAAGATACTGAGTCTCAGTCTCAGGGCAGGTTCAGGTAGAGCTTAACTATTCCTGATGTTTTCTAACCTGTTTTTTTTTTTTTTTTTAAAACCTCTAAACTCTCCAGCAATGAAGATGCTACACCTTCCCCAGGAGAGATCCAAACAGGGATTGCCAGGAGGCAGCAGGGAGCAGACCCACCTGTTTTGTTGCAGAAGAAGGGTTTAGCTGTGCACAAGAAAGCTGTGCTGGGCCACCTCTCCTCAGGGCCCCAGAGCATTTCATTTACTAGCACAGGTATAGCCCTCTTCTAAGAAAGCCTTTTTATATTTGCAAGCAATCTCCTCACCTTTTTAGCAACATTTTTTTGTGGTTCTAATGGATTTTCTCTGGCTTGGAGGACCAGAGCTGCACACTGCACAAAAGATGTGGTCACACCTTTAGTTCAGCATGCAGTTTTTGGAAAGGTTTCCTTTGTCTGTTGAGACCACCCGATAAGTAGTTGGCAACATTGGGCAGTATTGCTGGAGTCTTGATAAGCTTAAATTTAATAAATGCACATATTCTTGGGATCTCAATAATTGAAAGAGTCTGGTTACAGCAATCTAAGAGAAGAAAGAATGATTTTCCCTGCTGGCATGGTTTTATGTAATTGTATTATTACTTGTTCCTTTTTGAAACCAAGTCAAATGAAATGTGCCCTCTCATGATGCATTTTTAACATGCTGATATAATTCCTTAAGTACAATATTCATGGCACCAAAATGCTCTTCAGTATTAATTACTGTGACAGTGACACAGACTTTTTTTGTCAAATGCCTTTGCAGCTTAGCTGGTCAAGGCTCCTTTTCATCATTCATACTCTGCTCTCTCCACAGTAACTCCTGCTAAGCTTGTGATGCAGCCTGAACTTAGCAGATGGGCCAGGTTACATCATGGAAGAGCAGAAATACGAAACTCTGAATCTCCAAAGTCTGCTCTGGAGACAGACACGATGTAAGATCCTTGTCAGGGTGAGCATAAACCACATCCTCTCAAATTTGTTCTTATTAATAAGAAGTAACATGACCAGCTGTAATTTATATATGCTGGTTGGTCATGATTTTCTTTGTACAAGCAGCCAACATATGCTTTCAGTCTAACATCACCTAGTTCAAAGAAAACAATAAAAAAGGACAAGTGTCAAAGGACCGTGAACATCAGCTCAGCAAGTGTGTCTTGTCTGTAGCACGCAGCGGCCGTGCCAAGGTTTTAGTGACAACCTCTTGCCACATAGGCAGAGCTCTGGAGCTGCAGAGGAGTGGTTTGTGGAAGTCAAGATGCTGTAATTTCAGCCAGAGCCTGGAGCAGTTTCTCTCCCCTTCCATGATGATAATCACTACTGTGCAGTTCTTAAACTTTAGGCAGCAATAATAAGGCCAAGATCATTTTTGTGCCAAGATCAGTTTTGTTTGTTTTAAAATGGGAGTTCAAGTCTCTTCACTATTTTCCTTCTGCAAGATCAAGCCTGCTGATTATCTTTCACTTGTCTGGGCTTGGGACTCTAGCCATTCACTTTTTTCTCCCCCAGTGCAAGTTTCTAGTCTGTGATTATTTGTGGCGAGTCCTTCTTCAAAAACATCCACATTTACACATAGTAATAATGTTTGTATTCTTCCACCTCCTCTCTGGGCTTCATTTCAATGCTCAAGTGTTGCTTAAAGCAACAAACAACATGCAGATATGTTAAAAAAGTCTTGGGTGTTTTGTTCTCCTCCTTTCCTTGTGCTGGTGTTGATTTGCCTTGTGAAAATATTCGCCTCCTGATTTTGTCTTTCAACATGTTTAGCAGTGTCTTCCAAATTGCCCTGTGTGAAGGTGAAAAGCATAATCTCTGTGTTATTAAAGCTCAGCTCTCTCAGAGGGGTCTCTTTCCCTCAGCTGAACTAGTTGATGCTTCCAGAGGCAGGCAGCACCCTGGGGCATAGCAGCAATGAGAGAGTGAAATTTCAGCATTGATGTATCTAAGGAGTAAGTAAACAAAGCAGTGCCCAAATAACATGTCAGAACTCCATTTTCTCAGGCTTATCTTTGGCTGGACCTCTGCAAAGCACTACTAATTCTGCAGTATAAATTCCAGGCAGTTCAGGAATAGTTCCCAAGCATTTCCAATGATGCCAGGGCCACTGATGTGGACAGTTTTAGGAAAAAATCTGCACATGCCCACCATGTCAGGTTCAGAAGTTCCACTGAACTAATCCTTCTGAATGTAGTCAGTCATGCCAAAATGCTTTCCAGACAGAGATGAAAACTCAGGAGAAAAAGATTTAAATAAAAGCTATAGCATGCTAATCTTCTGCTTCTCGATCTCCACCCACTGTTACATATATCCACCTTAAAATTTTTGTTCCTTAAATGCTTCTAAGTTACAAGAAGCTCCTGTCAACTGCACAATCTGAATCTATATAATAAATACTAAAAGAAAAAATCAAAACCAGAGTAAAAATATCAACTTTGCTGACAGCAATGACTTTTACACACCTCTTAGAACCCTGTGTTCCTTATATCCCTTTGTGCCATCCACCCTCTCCTCAAGAGGACAGAGTAAGGAAGCACGTCTGTGACTCAGAGTGTAAAAGTCAAAAACACCAAACAGTTTTTAAGCAGTGCACTCCTTTTTCCAATCTCAAATGCAAGAAGGTCATTTGCAGTCCTCAGGGTTCTGAGATTATTTATGAAGCAACAGCCACTACACTCATTGTACCTCCTGCTCTCAATGGGACTCATCGTTCAGAGCTGTTGAGCAGTTGGGAACAATTACAGAGGATAAACTGAATGAAATATGTGATGCTGTGAATGTGTCAAGATTTCAACCAGTGGAATTTACATACATGAATAAATATCGAATACTGTTTAGTAATGACACCCCTGCATAGCCTCTCTACTGAGCATCCTGCAATGTAAAAATAATTGCCACCTTTATTATCAGTTACCAGCCCTAACAGCAAGCAAGAAGCAGCTTCAAATCTGTGAGACAAAGGGGGAATTAGGAGATGTATCTCCATTAGCTTGTGCAAATAGTAAAAGCTCCCTCTCAGCCTCGTTTTTCAGCAGGGAAAGTAAGTGGACTGTAGTTTTCTCTTTGCCTAAATTTAGACTATGACGAACAGAAACATAAGCATGTTGTGGATTAAGACAAATTTCCCCAAGATGTTGTTGTAGAAGTATTAGGACCAAAAAGAGGGATTCTAAAAGTTATTCACAGAAGAGGAGAGATCTCCAGACACACAGTGATTTCACAATCCTAGCTGGGGCCTCAATGTTCAGGGAGGCTAATTTCCACCATGACTCAAGCCCCAAATAACTCTTTTGCTCAGCCAAGCACTTCCTTGGCTTGCTGAACCTGGCTGAGTGTCCATCGGGTACGAACGCAACATCTGAACGGGAATCACCCAGACACGTGCCAGGAAAGGCACCCAAACTTTCCCCAAAAAACATGTGGTTTGCAGGACAGAAAGCCTTGTGGGGTCTCAAAAGCTCATAGCTTTTCAAAGGGTAGAGTTTTGCCTACAGCTCCTCATCCAAACTGAAGTGGCCGTGGGTTGCTTTTCATTTTGGGCTTGGTCACAAATTACCCTGAGTCCTTGCATCACAAAGAGGGAAGGAGATGTATAACACAATATGAATGTGTTCAATGTCCCAGGCCACATTGCTTCCCAGCAGTGTAAGCTTAGCAATAAGGGTAACATGTAGAAGAAAAGGACAAAAATGAATCAGATTTTATGATAAAGATCACATGGTCCCAATTCAGGGCAGTGTTGCTGTCCAGGGTAAGCTGGAGAACATTCCTGATATAAAAGCAGCCAGTCAGTAGTGGCCAAGATAGGACTTAAGCAAAATGCCCAGTGGGCTGAAAATGGCTTGAAATCAGTTTCTAAAAGAGGTGTGGCCCTTGAAAATGCAGAGAAATGCATTTGCTGTTTCTGAGTTCTTGGATGGCTCTTGACCATTTTGGAGGGAACTTTAGCCCCAGTGTAAAGTTAAACACTCATCTTTGAGCTGTCCTAATGCAGGGCTGTGGGTTTGGTCCAAGGCTTTGCTGTGTGTTTCCTGCACAAGGAACTCCAAGTTCATGCATCTAACTGGGGATTCAGGGTGTTCTGGCAAAAATTATTCTGCTCTTCTCCCATACCATCCATCCCTGCTCCTTCACCTACTGCAGGGTCTTCTGTACCAGGTTTGTTTCCTATGATGAGCCTTAGCTCTTCCAGGAGCTCTTTGCCCAGGAGACTTTCCCGTTTCTGAGAACAGGAAGGCAAAATGGGTGGATGGAAACATTTGTTCATTCCTGTTTTTCCTCCCCTTTCACATCCCAGTGTCAGTCCTAAGGCTCTGAAAGCCACATCATGTTCTCTTAATCATCTCTTGCAAGCTCGTTAATTCATCAATTGCTATTGTTTGGTCCTGCTATTAAATGCAATTAATTACAAGAGCTGATGAAGCAACCCAGTTGGGTTTCCCTCCCCGTGGCTGTGTTGGTGTGTAGAGATCTCTCAGGAGCACACCAGCACCAGCCCCTGGGCTACACCAACCTCTGCTGAGGTCTTTCTGCCCTGGCAGCAGCTCTTGTGGAGGCAATAAATGGAAGGATTACAAGTTTTTCAGCCACAGGTTGGAGTTTATTGCAAAACTCCCCCAAATCTGACATGACATCTACTGGCTTTGAACTGCAAGGTGAGAAACACCCATGTGGCTGCTTTGTCCATCAGAAGTGTCACCTGCAGGTTTAAACATGGAAACATTGGTTTATCTTGATGAGGACATCCTCATCAAACCTTTAAACAATTTTCCTATGAGCCACACTCCCTCTCTGGTTAAAAAAAGTAACTTTTGTCCTTTTTCTTGCCCCAATGAGCACAGAGGTTAAGGAATTTTCTGTTTCTACTGGTAGCTATAATGTAGAGATACAGATATTTTATAGATTTGTACATGTACTTTACTGTGCAACCTTCAGCTTCAGCAGGATGGGCTTGACCTGATTTTTGTGCCAGAGATACACGATGGATCAGTGAAAAGTAATGAGGGTCTGGACAGTTTTAAATGCCCCAGTGTGACAAAATCAGGATCATGAGGAAAGGCACCTATTTGACTCCTGGGCTGGGAATACATACAGGTCCCAGGTAATTATTCAAGTTTCCAAAGGACTTCCTAGCAACATCTGGGTCTGGGGATTTCTTTCCATTTTGATGAATGTTTGGTTGGGTAGAATCCAAAGGCAGTTTACAGAGTGAAACTTCCTACTTGCCACAAGCTGTTGGCATTTTCATGTCCTGTTTATATGTCAGCTGGATACTCAGAAGTATAGTTTAGGTTTTGAGGGAGGGGTGTGCTGTTTTAGAAGCACAGTTTTCACAGAAGAGTGCTCTGTGATTTCTGAAAATCACCTCTCTAAGGTGTTTTAATGTGCACACACACAAATAATGGCATCAACCCCACTGAAATCACTGCATTTGTAAATCTTGGCCAACTCTGTGCTTAGTAAATATTTTAATGGTATTTTATTTTATTTTTTCTTTCTTAATTTTTTTTTTTTTTTTTTTTTTTTACATTCTGACACATGCAACCACCATCTATGCTAGACTACAGAGACAGACAAAGGATTTTATGGGCCACACACAGGATCTTTCACCCCTAACATTTTCTTTCATCCCAGTCTGGTCCAAAAAAGGCTTGGAACATATTTGCATGATGGTGTCTCACCCTGCCTGGAGTCTATTCTGTCACTATTCTGGCAACAAGCAGAGTTGTCAATCTGGCACTTTATACCAGCTCGGGGTACACTTAAAAATGTGTAAACAACAGCAAGATAGAAAAACTTCCTTCAGCATTTATTTAGCAGATAGAGAGGATGGGAGATGCCCTGTTCATTTCAGTGAGCAATATGCATTTTATGACCTTCTCATGATGCTTTTATGCCTATTATGATCAGTTTGGCTTTTTTACCAAATAAAGAAAAGCTAATGTAAAGAGCTAACATTCAAATAACATTTAAAACTGAGATAAAGTGACAAAGCTCTGATGGGTTGACATTATGACTGGCATTTTGTCCTTTGTTGGGAGTGGCAAAAGGATAGAAATGCAAGGGAAAGAAAAAAAAATTAATAATTTTCAACCTTCCATTTAATTATGGGAGACTCTGTCAATTAGTGTCACAATTTGTAACTTTACCGTGCTGCTGTTGACAACCTCCATGTGCTACGTGGTCTCTGCATGGAAGATTTGAGCCCAGAGACTCCCTGGGTGGAGGAAATGTTTTTTAATCATAACACTATTGTACTTTGCAGTTCTGTAGAGTGGAAGAAGTTAACCTCTGTTTGAAACTTCATTTTTATCCCTGGTTTCTTGGACAAGTGGCTATTCCTGCCTTTAAAATGGGGGTGAGGATCCCTGGCTAAGAAAGGGTAAAATAATGATGACTCTAGAGATATTGATAACTCTGGAAAAAGTGATATTGATCCATGTGTTTTCCCTTCCTCCCCTGCTTTCATAATTGAACAGTTATGAAATAAAGTGTTCTTTCCCCCTTCTGTACTTGGAACATGGTGATTTATCAACATAGACAGTCTGAGGCCCAGCAGATAAAATGCAAAGCGTGAACTGAAGTAAATAACTGAAGTTCACAGCATGAACTAAATCACATTTTATTACCTTTAATATTTCAATTGCTTCGTAGATGAGAAGCAGAGACCAGGATGCATTCAGGAGCTCTAAACCTCCCTCTCCTTTGTATGGCTTCAGCCATTCTCCTCCTTCTCCTGGGGGGCCATCCATCTCTGCATGGAAAAGCAGGGATCTAAATCCACCCTCCTCAGGAACCAGCTCTGGGAGGTGGCAGTTTCAGGATTCCTCACAGAGCAGATCATTAGAGAATCTAAGTTGGAAATTTAATCTCCTCGAGCTGCTTCTGTAACAGAGGGAGTCAGGACTCCCCAGCAAGGCATTCTGATCCCACACATCCCACATTTTTCCCCAGTGGGTGCATTTTTCTCTCTGACATTTATGGAAAGCATCTAAGACACTTCAGCCATCCTATCAACAAACTGACATGCTTGGCAAGATCAAAAATCATCTTTTCTCCTGCCATTCTCCCAGTAGCTCATTAACTAATATCAGCTGTGATTTCCATTTTGAATCTGGCTGACCCTGAGGAATCTCTTAGTGTTTCAATGCATTCTTTCCTCTCCAGCAGACCATCTCTAATGTGTTCAATCCTCTTCCATAAATCAGTGTCTCCCGCGTGGGTCAATTCAGACTGAAGCCTGCAGCTGCATGCAGGCTGGATGGCAGCAGAACTTCTCACCTGGCTCTTCCATGGGCCCTCCAGAGAAGGGAAACACATGGGAATTAAAAGCACACTGGATGAAAAACTGAGGGCTGTAGCTCATTAGCAGAGACCATGACTAAATTACTTGCTGCTGGAATTTAAGCACTGAGCAGTTTGCTCACTTTCTACCAGTTCTCACTCCTGAATCCTTCCTTTTTGTGCTCTACCACCACCAAGTCAATTATTCTATCCACAGATAAACAACCACAGGAAATGTTTATTAAACTGATTTTCACACTTCAGCACCTGAAAGAATCACCACATTAAACTTTGATACATGATTGCTGAACATTTAAAGCACTTCTACTACAAAAGTTTCCATTTTTCATGTGTAGGAATTGGTTCAATTCTCATTCCTAAAAAAACTGGTTTGGGCAAACCAATTACTTAAAATGACTGACTTTTGCACCAAGGAAAAAAAGAAGGACAGTTATAGCACAATATACTTGGGAAAATCCTTTGTCTTACAAACAAACAACTGCAAAATTTAATACAACTGCTCTCTCAAAAGGCTTTACAATTTCACACACGAGTTTATTGGCAGTGTCTACTGAATGAATATGAGGATGATTCTTTTAAAAGAGTTTCCTGGAAAATGCCACCTTTGGTTGATATTTTTCTTTTCCAGGAATTCTGAGAGTTTACACAAAAGATTCAATGGATCTATACACACAGAGAAGTGAACATGTTATTTTCAAACCACTCTGCTGCTACTTTCTCACCATTTTATGCTTTTTACTCAGCCATTCCGATCATCTTTTCATTATCAGACAAATCCTTAAGAATTTCCTCTGGCGACTTATCCGCTGCAATAAGAGAATGTTTTCCTAGAGCAAGGATGAATCAACATTAGGTAAAAGCTTCAGGATTTTACTGAGGCTTTAAAAGGCTGGAGAGCACCAAGCTAAAGCACATGTGCCTTTTGAGCCCCAATCTCCTTTAACCCACCACACTAAATGCAGTCACCCTTGTTTTACATCCAGTCTTCCAAGAAGAAAAGCTTGTGGGGTTGCCAAGTGTTTGTAAATCCAGCTGAAGTCATTAGACTGAAGGATTTCAGCAATTCTGAAACTCAGGTTGTGTCTTCCTTCCTTTTGCTTCCCTGATTGCTATAAGGAGATCTTCACACCTGTAGCAGCTGCTGCCTTATGCACATCTCTCAGCATGCAGACTGGGAGCTGGGCACTGCTGCCATCCCAATCCAGGTGTCCCTAAAGCCAGTGCAATTGTTTGGGGTGTGCTCTCACCCATCAACCCTTTGTTTTCATGGGTTTGGACAGCTCATCAACGAAAGCCAGGTCAAAGTTCTCCAGTGCCATCTGCCAAAAGCAGGTTTCCATGTAGGCTGGTCCTGTGCCTGGCTCCTGTGTCTCAGGGAGGAGCAAAGGAGCAGCCCTGGAGCTGCTGGAATTGCAGCAAGGAATGGGGAGACATGGGTCCCTCCATCCTCTCCTGCCCACTGAATTGCCAGCAATAGATGAATTCTTCCCTCAGGAGGTTTCTTTCCACTCACACCAGTGGCACCTTTTTCCCTTCACGAAATCACTCATTGCCCCAGTCCTAATGTGTCTTTTCTTCCCCAGCTCACCTTCCTCCAAGGAGAAAATTATTGCAGTGATGAACAGATTTCCCAAGCAGGGGTATAGCTGAAAAACAGCATAGAGGCTGAAAAATTGCATTATGTATTAAGCATTATGATATTTTAACAGGGCTCAGTATCACTTTGCTTCCAATCACCCAGAGATCCAGCTATTCTGCTCTGGGAGCACCAGTAAATATTTGATCTGTTCAATCTGCAGTCAGGCAACCAAACAAGGACTGACTGTTCCACCAGTCTCCTTATTTCCTTATCCCATGCTCTTTGGAGGGATTCTTAAGTCAACAGACTCTCTCTTCCCTCACTTCTTCCCTCCTTCTCTCTCAGATAATGGATCTCAGCCCTGATTTCACTGTTAAACTCCATGGCATGATGGAAAATGCCAGCCACAGATGTTGCCTACACTTCGTTATATTGTATGTGCATAACAAATTCCTCACCAAAAATTTCCAGGGTTGCATTATAACTTATCCCATAATGTAGGAGAGGAGTTAAAGCCCGGGGATGGGAGCTAAGGAATTCTCAGACACACAAACATCCCTGTGCACAAATCCTCTGAGCTGTTCCTTAGCATGGAGAACAGTTTATACCCTAAAGTTGTGGTAGGAGTGATAATAATTTCCCACAATACAAATTCCCCACAGTACAAATTTAGCAATTCATTCTCCTTTGAGTGGTCAAAAGAAGCTCAGCAACTGTAAGATTTTATAATTAAAGAGCTGGAATAAGGCTTGAGAGAGGTAGGCTGATTTCTCTTCTTCAAACTTGCATATTCTCGATAAACACTTCACTTTCCCAGACAATGCTGGCTGATGTGACTCGTGATTTTGAATGTTCCTCTTGACATACACAGCTTTTCAGAGCTTGAAAGCACCTGGAAAGTTAAATTCTCTGCCTGGCATCTGCAGGAATCCACTAGGGTAAAAATGAAGAAATTCAAAGCATCTGGCCATGGGAAATGCCACACCAGCATCACAGCAGCTCTGCCCAGAAAAAGATTAAATGTGCCATTGAATTAGGACCAGCAAAGCATACAGGCTTCATGTCTACCCATAAATAAAATCACAGCTTCATGTCCTGGGCTGTCTGCAGTGACCCACATGGCTGCCCTGTTCCTGGGGTGTTTTTGGCCCATGCTCTCTGTCCCTGTCCCTGTCAGGGGTTTGTGCACCTGGCCATGGGCAGGAAGCAGTTTGGACACAGCCACTCTGAGGCTGGAAGGAGAAAAGAGGGGAAAAGGGTTTAGGAATACAGGTATAAAGTGTGTCACTGCTCCTGGCTTCAGGTGAGAGAGCAATCCCCTCTTGTTACCAGCTTCAGCCACAGCCACCATCCATGGGTTTGGGCATGGGCTTCTGGAGCCCAGAGAGTCCCACTGGGTGTCCAGAGGTGCTGGATCAGGATGTTCTCTTTGGAAAGCTCAAGCATGGCCAAGCAAGAGGTGGTGTGGTCAGAATGACCAAGAAAGAAGTGTTGAGGTCAGAAAGTACATCTGGGCCGAGATCAAGGATTTTAGGTCTTTACATTCCTCAAAAGAGACTTTAAAGTTCATATTTCTGCTGTGTCTCTGTTCCCTCTCTATGAAGGAACAAGCTACAAGTACATAAATAAATGAAGCTTCTGTTAGATACTTCCCATCAGGAGACAAAAAGTTAAAAAGCTGGGAGATGTTACACGTACAGACAGCTGGTACATTCTTTTGCTGTCAGTTCTCTCCAGCAATCAATATTATGAAATGTTATGATTATTATCAAATATAATTATGTTAATTTTGAAGCTGTTATGAGCCCCATCTACTGCCGTCATTACACTTTGAATAAATGATCTGAGTTTTAAAAAATAACAAAAAAAAAAAAGTGTTTAAGACAAAACTCCCTGCCTAGCTGTTAACTAGCAAGGAAGATTTAGGTAGGCAGACGGATCCGCTCCTTGTGGTGTTCAGCTTGATAAATCATGGCTTTCCTCCAAAGAGAGGCAGAGTTCAGTATTTCACACCATGACAGGTTCTCTCTGTACTTTGTGGATAAGGTTGCTTGGATCAGAACCAAACTTGCAGCTATTCACGGAAGGTGGTGGAGTTTCTGAAGAGGCATGTCTATTGTGGGATGGGGCTGCTTGCTGCAGGCAAGAGGAGCCCCCAGCCCCACAGTGCCAGGCACTGCATAAACACAGGGGAGAGGCAAGGCAGCTACAGATAAAAGCTGTATGGAGAAGCTGGAGGAAGAGTGGAGCTGAGGTCTTGTTGGCCGGTCCTGTGCTCCCTACCCAGCGGACCAGATGTTTCACCAAAAAGCTTCTCAGACCTCTAGCAGGCAAACATCACAGTAGTTGCAGGAGTGGTAAGAACATGCCAGGTTTTCTTAATGGCTACAGTTTTTGAGATCAGGAATATCTGACCATGAGAAATTGCAGAGGGGAATTTTAGGATATCATCAAGAGCAAAGCTCGTTGTCCCAAAGCTGCACTTCTCCACCCCATGGGATCTGAAGCTTCGTGGTGCTGTTTCTGCTGCTCTCCAGCTCACCTGGATTTCGTTTTACACTTGTTAAGCTCAGCTGTGTTTTGTCAGGACGGTGGTGGAACCCAGGGGCTGCTGGTGCTGATTTATGGCTCAGAGGTGCAGAAGCCAGGTGCAGACTTGCCAGGGGGTTCAGATCTGCTTTCCCCTCTGCTCTCCCCCCGTCCAGGGCTCCCTGCAGCCAGCTCTTCCCTGGGCATGTGAGGCAGGAATGCCTGAGCAGCCTCCTGGGGATCGGTGCTGCATCCACCTCTCATAAGCTGGATGAATCTCACAGTTTCCTGGTATTTGCATGCCAATGCAGAAAAAACACAAGAGGGTAAGGCTGAGATTTGCTGCTGAGAGTCTGGGATTTGCAAGAATGCCAGATTCAGAGACACTCCAAAGGGCAAACAGGGGGTAAAGGCACAAAGGTTAAACAAGCAAAAATAAAACCAAATTTTTGCACCAAACCCTGTGAGCAAAAACCATCCAGCTAACTTCAGCTCTGAGGTGCAAGCATGAGGCTTGCTTCCCAGGATTAATAAAGATACACTCTGCTATTTCAGACCAAGAACTAAATAAAGCCACTCCTGCTCCTCTCCTCTCACATGCTAACAAAATTAATGGCAATGATTTTTTTTTGAGCCAATCACTCATTAGCCTCTTTTCCCTGCTCCCTAAACCTCCATAAACACAAGCAGAAATCCTCCCTGAGAGACATCTCGGCTGCAGTCAGGTTTTGCTTCTCCCCGGGCCCGTGTGAGATTATAATGCTTCTCAAGGTGTTCCCTTCCTCATAATGAAGCTCCATCTGTTCTACAGATGGTAAAGATCACAAGAACCAGCACTAAATATCCCTCCCCCACCGAAGAGTTTTTACCTTATGGTAATGTTGCTCTTTGTTTTCCCTGCCTTTCCCCGGAGCACGGGGACACCTCCATTGCCCCGGCCAGGCTCTGTGCTGGGGGCTCCCTCTGCACAAGGAGGGCTTCATAGGTTTTGCCCAGGGGAAAGGAAAGCTTTTCCACTGAATTTTCAGGAAACTGCACAGTGGCTACCTTTAAATACTTTTCATCACATCTCCTCTCAACTGCTGCTCGCACCAGCCCCAGCTTTGGCCCCAGCAGACACTTCCCTCCCAAGGGCAAACTGGAATATGTCATGGTAAGGACCTTACAGGTAAGACACAAAAGGAATTCAGGAGGTCACATCCTCAAGGATAGGAAAGAAATTTATAGGTGTTAACTGCTAGTCTCTGCCCTACACATATTTGCATGCCTTTGGAATGCATGCAGAAATGCATGCAGGAAAAGATTTTTTAGAATTTTTTTTTGGATACCTGCATGAGCTTTTGAGCCTGTAGAGAGGCCAGCAGGGCAGAGCTCCTGGGTGTGCTGCAAGTTTTGTCTTCTGGTGTAACCTTGCTGAGCACCCAGACATTGAAGTAGAGAAAATGGAGTCATCCTTGATGATCTTGCCCTCCATACATAATCCAAAGAATTAAATTCACTTAGCTAGATAAACAAGTTTTAGTTCTGAAACAGGATAACCACAGAGGATCCTTAGACAATCCTCTAAGGCAGCTGGCAATGGACTAACTTCATTTATGTGGTTTAACATTTGCCTAGCAGAAAATACTACTACTTTTCTCTCCTTGACAGGTAGATAATCCTAAGAGGTTTGACTACCACATTAACATCCAAACCACAAATGATGGGTAATCTGAAAAGCTGGATTTTCTGACACACATGCACCCTTTACATCTGCTTTCTACATCAGAGCTTGAATTAGTTCTAATGTTGTATTTGTATTAAATATGTGGATTAATGGAGCTCAGCAAGAGTGCTGAATTAGCTCTTCCTGTCTCCAGTGGATTTGGACTGCAGCACTCCATGCAGAGACAGATGTGCTGCTCATTATATTTTGTGTTTTGCACTTGGAAAAACTGTGGCTCACTACAAAACCAACAGTTGCCTGCTCAAAAGAAGTGATGCCAGACATGTCTTAGAGCTAAGTAAATTTGGAAGTGGCAGGGACAAAGTCCTACAGGGAAACATTTTGAGACTGTTGGCTCAGAGTGTAGCCCACCAACAGTGCCACTGCTCAGGGAGAACTGACCCCTTTCATGCATAGCAAAAGACCAAAGGCCTAATCCAGGAAGATTTAATGGCACTGGGGAACCCAAACAATGAAGATATTTTGTGTTAATGTGCTGGCCCTGTCCCAGCTCAGGTAATTATTCCCACTTATCTAAATTTCTTCCTCCATTTTCCCTACCATTTAGCAATTTTCTTCCTTTCCTGTCCAAAACAGCAGTTGAACAGCCCAGCTATCTGCTGGATACTCACTGTCCTTTGAATCATGGCTACAAGTCTCCTCTGTGCAGTTTGAAAGGCACCTTGGCACCTTAGAAATTGGGCAAAGGAGAGAAGCAATGTGCAAGTGATGGGTTGTCTTTGTTATCGGTCTTGCAACTGTGGCACAAGATCTTAGAAGCTGAGAACAGGTAAAGCAGCATTTCCCTAAGTTCAGAGCTCTCAGAAAAGAAAGGAAAAATAACAATGAATTTTGCCATAACCAGTTTCCCTTGGCAAAAAGCTTGCTGAAATAATGGTGTTAGCAAGCCTGTGACCCAGAGAGAACACACATGCTCATGACTGAGGTGATGGTGACACCCCTGGCTACCTGGCCATGGTGTGGAAGTCACAGTGCAGAGCTGGGCTTCAACATCACTTAGGTAGAACCCAGAGGTACATCAAGCTCTCAACAAACACACTGGGACACCACAGGTCTGGAATTGCACTGGACTGCAGATGTTGATGCTTGAATCAGGGCCATGGTCAAGGTGACAGCAATGCCATCCCCTGCACTGAAGGCCTGGAGCGGTCTGTAGGCACAGGCACTGAGCTGAAGAGTATCTGCAGATGGGGAATGGGGAAAGGGAAAACCTGTCTTCCAAGCCTTCTGCAAAACTGAGCCTGCAGCTCCTCGTTCTATAGGTTACAACGAGTCTGAGGTGACAGCCTCTCCTTTTCCTTCTTTTAAATATAGATGAGCATACAGGATTCACAGGATCAAGCAAGAGGGGCTTTGGCTTTGTAGCCCAGCAGTTGGGAGGGACAGATCTGCATTGGCGTGACTCATTCCCTAAAAATATCTGCGTTTCTCCATTGACTGTGCAGGGAGCCCAGGGTGACCAGCTTGGTGTAGATGTGTGCTGTGGAGAAGTCTGAAATTAGACGAAGTAAATCCCGTCCCCAAAGCCAGCCTGGTAGGAGGCAGTGTGGGATGGTGTAATGCAAGAGTCTACATGTGAGCTGGAAGTCTGCACTCCCACTGCCAGCTCCGGGGATCTGCTTAACGTGGTCGGCGGAGCCTAGGAAGCGATTTGTCTCACTGTAAAGCAGACTCCTACGTCTGGTCAGTGAATCACTCTCTGCACACCCACATTTCTGCAAGATGGATCCTATCCCTGAAGTTAGAAGAGATGAATCTCAACCCTATGTCTTGTTCCTCTTTTTTGTGTCTGCTGCTGAGTTTCCAATGTGCTATAGCACTAAATCAGCTGCTCGAGTTAGGTTTTACTTCACTTTTCCTCCATCTCCAACTGAACCATGATAAAAACATTTTTGTGTTTATTTTTCAAATTCAATTTCCAAGCTGAAATCAAGCTCAAAATCTTCCAATCCTTCCTCAGTTTGAGTGAAGCCCTTCAGTATCTACACACCTCAACAGTGCATCAGGACTTTCTTCCCCATCCAATTTCTATGTTAAGCTTTTAAAACTCTCCATTTTTACAGTGAGCTCAACCTGGCTTGCCCTTTTGGACTGAAATTGAAATAACACACATCTTTTCAGAATTTCTTCTTTCCCATCTGGATACTACAGAACGTTGCAAGGCGAAAGTTTCTCTTAGACAATTGCATGTCAGGTGCACAAATTACAGAACTAATACAGGCTGTGATTACATTTTGTGTATGGGTTTTCAAGGCATATGATAATGAATATTGATAGAAACTATTTCTCCAGTAAATTATTATTTTCTCAATAGCTGGTGTAAATAAACCCACTTGGATATGAAACAGATTTTTTGATGTCTATATCAAACAAACACAGTGATGTATTTCCACAAGAAAAGGCACACCTGCCAGTATACAACAGTAGAAATGTAAATATTTGCAACTTTTGTGATAATTAAATCCAATCCTCACAGGCCCAGCTCGCAGTATCTGAAGAGAGGATTTAGGTTCGTTAGCTAACAAAGAAGGAAGAAGCACAAAAGCAGAGAGACTGAAATGAAACTTGAGGAATCAGCCTGAGAAGGCAGAGTCTGCTTTGACCACCTTCAGGTTCTTGTAAGCAGATGTCACAGGTGAGTTGGTCACTCAGAAAATCACTGCCACACAGTCAATGAAGACAAACAAGTACCTAAGGCAGGATTCTCGCATCCATTTTAAATGCCTAATTATGATGAAATGAATCATTGGGTCCCTGGGCTAGATCTCCACTGACCAGAGAGAGAGCCGAGGGTGACCAGCCAAGATCCAGGCAATTAGTCTGATGTGCATAAGCTATAAGAACCTACCATGCCATTTTATACCTTAGAAGGTATAAGAGCTCATCTTATAATCATGCCTTTTAGATTAAATGCAAATGTTGCCAATTTTAAAATAAGGGAAGAGTCCCCAGACTTTGTTTGTTTATCTATTTGAGGGACCGTATCCCAGTCAACTTCATCTTCCACTCCCTTTTATTGCACTGTAGTCAGAGTATCTGGAGCTGTAGCCCCCTCTGAATTGCTTCACTTAGCAAGTAACTGTTGGGTAAGGATGGTGTTATAGAATTGGAGAATAGTGGAGTGGTTTGGGCTGGAAGGGACCTTAAAGACCACCTGGTTCCACCCCCATGCCATGGGCAGGGACACCTTGCACTAGCCCAGGTTGCTCAGAGCCCCACCCAACCTGGCCTTGACAGGCATTGGGCAAGAACATCAACTTTAGGAGGATATCAAGAGAAAAATTCATAAAGGGAAGAGAAGGCAAGGCAGGGCATGGGAGGAAAAGGAAAGAGAAAGGAAATTTGTGTGTAAATGCCAGTGCTTTCTGCCAAAGTGGAAGTCTTCTTGAGGAAGCAGATGTTATCCCTGAAGAGCTGTGTTTACTGAAACATTAAAAATAAAAAGGAGTTTTGACAGATTGTTTCTGGCCTCCTACTGTTTAGTTGCAGTCAAATCTGTCAGTAAGAAGTGGACAGGAGACTTGAGGGAATATCTGCAGACATCTATTCTGAGGAGATCAAAGGGAGCTTCACTGATGAATTTGCTGTCCTACTGACTCATTTTTTCAGAATTTCTAGACACATGGAAGGGTGTTAAAAAGATGAAGGGGTAAAAAAAAAAAAAGAACAACGTGCTGCTCTTCAAAAAATTACAAAACTTAGTCTATTACATCCTCCAAACCTGGCTTCAATATCTTTTAAAGGGAACAAATATTGAAAGACATTAAAAAGCCGTAACAGATGTAATAGCTCTTACACTGTCTATACTTGTGGGTTATGGCCTTTTTAAAGCATCTAATCATCCAGCTAAGCCACCGTGTGCTCTTCTCATGCTCTCAGTGTTGCTTCTTTCCCTTTCCTTCTTTCTCTGCTGCATCTTTGCTGCATTATCTTCTACTAGATCACAATCTCTTCAAGGCAGGAACCTTCTCTTAGCGTTTGTATAAGCAGGAGAGGCATTTGTCATGACTGGAACCTTGAGGTGCTGTCATGGGACACAAGAAGGAGCAGGAGGAAAAGTGGGGTTAAAGAAGAGGAAATAAAACCCAGACAAACTGGGCTGAGGAAGGTTTTTGTTTGATTACACTGTTAAAGTGTCTGACATGCTGAGCTTGGATTCTGCATGGTCACTAATTCTCTGTGCCTGGTTCCTTACCCAATTCAAAGAAATACAGGAAATAAAAAGCAAGTACTCCAGAGCAGGCTGCTATTTTCTAAATGAATTCAAGAAGCTCAGGTGAACTTTGCATTAAACCAATTTATCTTCATGAGCAGAGAAGCAGAGCACCACTGTCCTGGTTTGGCACAATGCTTAGGCTCGTGGTTCAATTTAAGAACGGGAGCAGGATCCTGAAGTTAATGGGATTAATCAGAGGTTGTGTACGCTGGGCAATACAAGGCATGTCTTGCTTGAAATCACTGCAAAGTGTCACCAAGATGAGCCTTTCTGAGGGAAAACATTTTCATTCTCCATCAGGTTCCTTTTCCTCGAAATGAAGAGGAAGAAGAACAATTGCTCTTGACTTTCTCGGACCCTGAAGTGCCTTTCACAGTCATTATCTACCTTTTAAGAAGTGCAAATGAGGCAAATAAAAGCAAAGACCAGACCCCAAAAACCATTTTAATATCAGATGCCTGCCCTAACCCCACTCATGCCACCAAGGCTGCTCTGTGCTGGATACCTACCTGGCCCAGGTTCATAGGTCTGAGTACTCCTAATTCACTTCAACAAGACCCAGATTCTCAAAAATAAGGCAGTTTTACAACTATTTTCTCTCAGTGACAGCCATGAGGGTTAAGACCTTTAAGAGGAGCCTTCCCTACATGAGGTGCTGAAATACACGAGCTCACATCACCCAGGTAAGTGGCTTAAAATTGGCCACTTTTCAGGAATATAAGTTCAATGAGTCCAAAACATTCTTGTTCTGCAGCCTGATTTGAACACTTGGGAACACCTAATGTGTTTGGGGGCCCTATCTGCTTTTAGTCCTGATTACACAATTGATATTTAGTGGTATTTTTTAAAAACAAATTACTCCCTGAATACAAACCCAAGCTTCACTGGCATGATTCTATTTTTCCTGCTGAATAGTGCAAAAAGAGGAAAAGAAGAGGAGCAATACAAATCAAAAGGAAAATCCAGACCCATTTCTCTGGTGTTACATGGATTATTTAAGGAACATGTTGCTTTTTTTGGTAGGAGAGGAATTCAGTGACAGATTAGCCCTGTGTCAGTGAGACACACACATGGCTCAGTTCTAATGCTGCTTAATTGCCAATACAAAAGATATTATCTCTACTAAAGCATGAACCCAAAGCTCTGATCTTCAGGAAACTGGTAGGCAAAGCTGTGGGAGGATAAAAAAAAAAAAAAAAAAAAAATCCCATCTTGTTTGCTAAATCAGTTGGTGGATGTGGTAACGTAGGGACTGAACTCTCCAAAAGCCATGCTGGAAATCGTACAGTCACTTTTCCCCAGGCTGAGCTCAAGACTGTGTGGTCTGTCCTGTGAAAAGTAGATGAGAAATCCAAAAATAAACCAGCTGACAGTAAGTTGTGATCAGCAAATCATACATATGTAAATCGTCTCTGACCCTGAGAAGAGCTGCCTCCGCAATATGATAAGGTCTGAAACCTGATTGAAATTTTTCATAAAGGGCATTATTTTGGAGGTGATTCTTAAACAAGCAAAGCAGGCAGATCATCAGTCAATTTACTCAATAGACAGAAAAATAGGTCACTGGTTAGAGGGACTTTGGCCAAACAAATTTATTTTGAATTCAGACACTGAATTTTTTTGTATCCCGGAGCCCTCTTTAATGGTAGTGTAGTTCTGGGGCACAATTATATAATTATTATTGTACTATAATGCACAGGAAATTCTTTGTGCTATTGCCCCTGTCATTGCAATCTAGCTGATAAAGGCCTCTCACAATGCAATATTAATAATATCACAGTATGCTGGATGCTGTATGGTGTCACTGTCCTTCATTGTGTCCTTTTAGCCTTGGTGAGATGATGGAGCAGAATGACACAACCCACCCCCATGGCTAATGCATTTTGGCCATTAGTGTTTTTACTTTTTAATAAAGAAAACTGAAACAACAGAAAGACTCAGAGTTTGTTCCCACATTTCTTAGCTACCAGAGAGTCTTTTTTTTTGTTCTTTTTTTTTTTTTCCAAGAAGCCTGAGGGTTTTATATTAACTAACAGCCAAAATTATTTCTGTTTTGCTGTGAACAACACCAGGAGCTTCCTCTCTGCTCCACATGTGAAAGCTGCTCATGTAGCTTGGAGGAGGAGGAGGAAATCTGAGTCTTCAAAGATCCTCTGTTTGTGCTGGTGCCTCCTCACTCACAATATTCAGATCAGACCCATCTTCATAAGATGTCTTTCTCCTGACTTCAAATCTCAGAGTCAAGCACTTCTTTGCTGTTTTCCCAAGAGCTGACCATCTGAGAGGCTGCAGATATTTCAGCAGCAGCATGCTCCCTTGGAAGAAGGATCACAACAAACTTCAAGGCTGCCCTTGCTGTGGCTATGCCAAGATACTCTCAACAGCTGAGGATCTCACCTATTTCCATTCAAATATCCTAGATATACCATGGGATGGGCCAGTTTGGATGGGAAAGATTGAGTCACAAAGGTCAGTCTGTCCCCTTTAACAAGAAAGTCTTAATGCATGCACCTTCAGAGTCATCTGGGAAGCCATGGAAATCCCATTGTCCCCATCCTTCTGTGTGCCCACCATTTTGCCTGTCTCCTTGCCCAGCAGCTGGACCTCATCTGCCTTGCTGCCATCCCTACAACTAAATTATATTTCACCTCTCATCAGCTGTGACCCAAACTGCCTAAAGATCCCTCCCAAATTGCCTCATCTCCCACCTTCCTGGCCTGGGGCAGATGCAGAAATTTCATCCCTTTCCACCATCAGCCTCAACCCTTCTCAGTGTTGACTTATTGCTCTGAAAAGAAGGAATATCTTTTACCTGCCTGAACCATTCTAGCTGCTACATCTTTTTTTTTTTTTTGTTCTCTCTGACCCACCTTAACTATTACCCTCAAAAACCCCAGAGGGGGAGAAGGTGGAAGATGATTGTGAAGGAACTACTCTGGGTGCAGAGGAAGGAGGACATCTCCATGTCCTTGCTCACAATCCTGCCCTGCATATGCTTTCTTGTGTGAGGTCTCTCTTCCACCCCAGGATGGTGGGTGTTTCTGCACACTGTCCCTTCAAGTGTTTGTATGTTGTGCTAAGTAAGCCATCCTTCCTAAATTAGCCCTGTAGCTTTTCCCCACCCTGTCTCCAGGTACATCTTCTTCCTTCCCATTTCTTTCTCCCACCTACAAAGAGAACATTCCTGATTTAGTACTCTCCCTGCTCCTGCCTGTGGGGGTGTGTGTAGGGTTCGCAAATGGAAAGGACAACTCCAAGACACAAGTATTCCACTGTTTTTGGGCCAAGACTGACAGAGGAGAAGGAAGGTTCAGGCTGAACCTTGCTTTCAGGTTCAGCTGAGGCCAAGCAGCTCTCAATTAATCTCCTGTTCACGACAAGGGTTGCAGCATCTGTTGGATACACAGAGCTTCCCTTGTCTTTCCAAGAGAAACAGGCTGTCCTGAGTCCCTTCTGTGCTCTGCCTTAGCTCCAAGCAGCCTTGCTTGCCTTCACACGGCACAGACCAAGAACCAGTGACCTTATAAGCCCCAACCACACTTGCAATGGTGGAATGCTCCAAAAAGACTCTCTTCAGCTGTGCCCGGCAAGCAAAGAGAGAGCTGGGAATGCCATGGGTGCTGCATCCAGCCACCTGAGTGACCACAGAGCTGTGCACCTCTGGTCTCCACCCCAATACCCAGAAATTAACTCACACATGCAGATCAGGTTCTCTCCAGTGTCCATGACCACACACTGCACTGAAGTGTTACCCAGATCTGCTCAATGTTCTGGCTACTGTTTAACTCAATTTTTTATAAACTCTGCAAAAATGTACATGAGAAGTCAGACTATGCACAGGTTATAGTGTAGAACTGCTGAGGATTCTCCATGTGTGGAGACATGAGGTTTGACTCTATTTCAGAAGGTTGATTTATTATATTATGATATATATTATATTAAAATACTACATAAAAACTATACTAAAAGAACAGAGAGAAAAAGATCATCAGAAGGCTTGAAAGAACAAGAATAGAATGTATAACAAAATCTTGTGACTGCTCACAGCCTGGACACAAGTGACTGTGATTGGTCATCCAATTGAAAACTATGTCTATCTACATAGACCAATAGAAGATACACCTGTGGGATTCTACAGCAGCAGATAGTTATCGTTTACATTTCTTTCCTGAGGTTCCCAGCTCCTCAGGAGGGAAAAATCCTAGCAAAGGATTTTTTCATAAAATATCATAGTTACATAGAACTTCCTTTGGTAACCCCAGTCCAAGACTTAGTTGATGCTCTACAGAATCAGTTCCAAGCACGTTCAGAGTAAGACCTGTATCTGCCTTCAGACAGGAATTAGATTCACAGTTGGTGAGTTTATACAGGCAATGAAAAGGAAAAACTCTAAAATAACCTGCTCACTGTAAAAAGACTTGAAGAAATTTCCAATGAAAGCATTTCCAGGTGGAACATAGCTTGGAATCTGTTTTTATAACAACTAGCACTGGGGTAGTAGACATTTAACACCCACAAGAATTTAAAGGAGTTGTTTTATCTGCTGGAAGAAAACTGTGCTATTCCACTAGTGTGATCAAACAAACTGAAATTTATAGGATGAAGGAAGAAAGCTATTTGAATTGGATCAAAATCACCTAAAAGTTCAAAAGGGTTGGATGTACAAGACATATAGGAGCAGGACATGCAAAGGTCTGAGTTTTGATGCTTTGTGTCATTGAGACTGGAATCTTGACATAAGTCCTTTTTTCAATCTAACATTTTGTTCACAAGTGTATCTGTAGCTGGTGCCTATAATCCAGTATTCAAGTAACGTTAGTGTAAGAAGGTTTATAAAAAAACACTCGACCACTAAAGCTCCATTGTCACTAGACAAATCCCCCAAATCCTTATCAAATTCAGTGCCTATTATACAGCATATGTAAGAATATTACAGCTTCTTTCACCCTGGCTTCCGGTAACTACCCAGACTTTAAATTTGAGACTCATTTATTTATTACCTCTAGGTAGACATATTAAGCTCATTGCTATTCTCATTAACAAACAGTGGTTTTCCTGTACATTACTTCAGCGACCAACTATTTTTATAATTAGCTGCAAATTTTAGCTCAAAGTCCTGTTTTAAGCTGTTTTAACAAATTCAGGCCCTTGGTCTTGATCCAAGTGAAAATCCAGTGAAATTGGTTGGAGTGGCTTGCATGGACTTCAAGGGGTTTTGGAGCAGCTCCTATGAACATGCCATAATTTGTTCTTAGAAATGTGGTTATTTGTAATCTCATCCATGGATAAGCAATACTGTTTTAACAGAAGCTAATACTGCCTATTACTAATTTAAACCAATGCTTTTCATTAAAATGTTCTGCTTTCCATTTCCTATAACTCTGCAAATTTTTGGCTGTATAAGAAAAGGTTTTCCACATTGAGTGTTTGCCTCAGGTGGATTCTTTTCAATCTAATCAAAAGCAGTCCAGGGTTTTCTAAGAACACTCTTGGGGAAAAAGAGTAGGTGAAAGTCCAGCTTACTAATATTAAATATCACTATCCATTTTTCCCACTCCCCCAAAACTTCCCATCACCTTTTGCCTTAGGATGAGAAACGTGATATTTGGGAGGAAGGATGTCATTTGTCATAGCATCTTTTACACCCCATAATTCGCTGTGATTTTTCAATGTACTGTTGTTTCTTGATATGTTGTTCCAATCTCTGTCTAGAGGAGAGTAGATTTTGGAAGATAATATTTTTACTTCACACTATGTTCATTCACTTTGTATTTTGGTCTAGGTGAATCACAGAGCTGGCAAACTCTGTGATACTCATGCCCTGGACGGACAGCAGAGGAAAGAAAAGCCACCTTCCTGAAGAGCCTGTGAGTCCTCTGAATCCCTTTCCCTTCCCAGAATGGGCTGTATGTTTTAAGAAGCACTCACTTTCTTATTTTGCCAAGTGTTTTTTCTATCAAAACCTGAGGCTGTCATTCCTCTGACTGCACTCATCTGCCAGAAAGCAAAATCTCCAGAGAGCTGGATTTGACATCACTAAATAACATATCTAAAATCATATTTCAATACCAATTTGTTGTTCTCTGGACATCAGTGGGATACCCTTTTCCACAGAGTTTCATGGTAACTCAGCTAGGGTTCCTTTCCTGTATCAGATTTTCACATCAGTAGGCTTGGCCTTGAACATATGTTGTCCTTTATGATATGGTGGCTGGACAGAGAGAAAATTTTGGAAGGCAAGCACACTCAAACAAAAGGAGACACCTCCATGTTCACCTGACATGAGCAGGAGGCACAGGGAAAACAAGTGGTCAAAAGATGACATTTCACTTCTTCTCCTGAGTAAAGCAGAGAAAAGCCAGGACCCTGCACAGACACTGTGCCACAGGGCTAAGATGGAGAGGCAGATGTTTATGGGTCTGTTATCACTCCAGCTAAAATGAATCCAGTGTCTGAAAAACCCTGTTGGAAATCCAGTTGGGTGTTCATTGCACCACAGCCTCGGGAACAGTGTTCAAATGCGAGGGATCACTAAGGTCCAGTGGGATTTTTGCAATTCATATTTTTATCCTGCTGGCAAAAGATCACTGCAAATCTTGAAAGAGGAGGAACTCTCTGATGTCCTGGCCATCGCTCTACCTTCACAGGCTCCACATCCACCTGTGAGCCCTTGCTGGGCTGACAGCCCAAGAGGCACATTGCATGGCTGCTACCACACCAATCCATTACTTTGCAAAGCACACAATGAGTGTACAGCTCCAAAGAAAGCCAAACTATTCCCTGCTGTGTGGTGCTGAATATGTCAAAAGCAAAGAAAAAAAAAAAAAAAGGAAAAAAAAAAAAGAAAAAAAGAAGGAAAATAAAAAAGGAAAAGCAAGAGTATTCCACTACAAGCACAAAAATGTTTACTGCTGTTGCTGTTGCACAGCTCTGCACCCAATGTGAGACAATTCCTCTCTCATTAAGTCATGATGAATGATAGACATGGCCAGAGGCTAAAACTGGTTCTTAGATCAAGTGTTGTGAGAAATGCCTCTCTACCACCAGGCAGGTGAGATCATTTCTTTTTCCCATTATACCAGTTTCTTCTCTCTGTTCCTGAGTAACACAGCATGATTTGATAGTTTCTGCCTCTAAACTATTGACGTATATTTGCTTTGAGAGGGGCCTCCTAAAGCGTGAAGAATGGGCCAGAGAGCTCCTAACTACTCACAAAGAGTGTGGCTGTTAGGCTGGAGCCTTTGTAGTACTTAACTCTTTGCCAGGTGTTATAGAATTAGGGGACTCCAACTGGTCTTGTAGGATTTTCTTCAGTAGAAGGGAGAAAGCAGCTTTCCTGCATTCTCATTCCATCAGCTGCAGCCTCTCTTGAGCTCTAGATGTTCTTTATCTGCCTCTACCTCTTCAGACCTTGTGCTTGCACATTCCCAGGTGAAAAACCACCTGCAGCAGTGCTGCAAAGTGTCCTTCAGAGAGGACAGCAACAGCTTCTTCATTGAAGGAGCCACTCAGGAGGGTTTGGTGGACTGATGCTAAGGAGAACAGGATTTTGTTTCTGGTGCTATTTCCAAGTGATTTTGACCATAAGCAAACTGTTCCTTCCCTGCATTTCTCTCAGTCAATGCCTTGTTTATTGGGGCCCTGACTCTGCAGATTTCCTCATGTATCAGGTTTCTGTGTGCAATATTAAGCAGAGCTGTGTATTTTTGGAGGATTGAGGCCTGAAGTCTGCAAAGGAATGTCTTCACAATTAAGCAGAAGAGGTGTAGGGAGGAAGCCACAGTGCTGATCCCTTAATCACCAGTCTTTGTCCCCTTCCTTGCTAGTGGTGTCCAGACCTTAAAACTTGCAAGCACGAAGAATATCAAATTTTTCATTCTTAGCTGAAAACTTAGAAAGGAATAAAATTTCTGCTTGTTAATAAAGTCCACATGAGATTTGACCTTTTTTGAGACAAGGAAAGAGATAGTTATGCAAATCTGTGTTTGTAAACCTTGGATGCTTGACCTGGACATATTAGTATGGATTGCTCACAAGTGACAAAACAGAGCTGGAGGTGAAAGGGCAAATTCTAAACCTTACATTATTTGAGGAAAAAAACAATTCAATTAAAAAATACCTTGCAATCCCTTGGAGAGGAATGTGAGTTGCAGAATTTGGGTCTGGATCTCAGACTCTCCAAGAGTTCCAGGATATTTATTCCTGTCAAGAGTTTTGGCTTGGATTGTTGGCGGGAAGAGTCAGCCATGAATTTTGGATCTAACTTCAGACTATACTATCATAAGTTCCAAAGAACTGGATGTTCTCATCTAGGAATTCATATTTTTTTCTTTAAAAAATGATTCACTCAGCATGACTAAGGGCATGTCTGCATGGATGGACGAACAACTCCTTCCCACTCATCCCACCAGCCAGCTCTTCTCCAGGGGTCATATATGGCCACCTTGGCATGGTGCTGCATGTGGGTTAGTAGAAGTACTACCAAACAGTCAGATGCCTCAAGTAAATGCTGTGAAGTGAAGAACAGCATTTGCTTCCTTTTAGATCTGACCTTAATATCAGAAAATAGAGAATTTTCTTTTAGGCATTTAACAAGAAAAATAAATTAATCTGAAATATCTGTGTGTATTCATACATATTCTGAGACGATACACTCAAAAAATCCCTTTGATATACCCTCTGATTCTGATCCTATAAAATTCCTGTCCACTTGAGTGGAATCCTACCTGTAAGTGCTTTGCTGGGTCAGGGCCACTGCCAGAGAGTGGAAAGTGTTTCCTATATTATTCTAATTGCACAGCAAAAGGGATTGTAATTAATATCTTCATTGCATTCCAGCATACTCAACCTGTGACACAAACCAAGCTGTAGAGAAAGTGTCTATATTTTTGTTGGGTTTTTTGTTTCAGAGTGCTTTACCTATTAGAAGTTTAGTAAGTCTCTTGCTAACACCAAAAAGGTCAGATATAAAGATAGATGCAATGCATATGCAGAAGACAGCACTGCTCATAATTGGAGCTTCACAGTTTCAAACAGAAACTTTTCAGCTTAAGGGTAGAGGACCCATCACCTGAGAAAAAACAGATCTTGCAAAGAAACACATAAAGCTCTTCATCTCTAATTCAGTTAAGGGTAGAGGACCCATCACCTAAGAAAAAATAGATCTTGCAAAGAAACACATAGAGCTCTTCATCTCTAATTCCAGTGTGCACAAGGTATACCAGAGGTAGTGACTGAGTGTCCTAAAGTAAACACCAAAAGTCTCTGTGACTTGAAATAAAGCCATTGCATTCTCCTAGCCAGACATTTCAAAAGTATTTCATTTCCCAAAGCAATACTTGTGAACCCCATAGACCATATATTAAGGCACAAACATATAAACAATTTTTAGTTATCTACAAAAGGATCTAGGTAGGTCAAATCAGGATTCAAGTGAGACCTAAACACTTGAAATTCATCAGAAGTCCCAAACCGGCTGTGTATACACCAAGATTGCCTTTTACTGGAGCTAAGGGCACTAAGCCTCAAAGCTTGCTGGCTGCATGGGTGTGCTCCCCAACCACCACCAGACATTCTTGATTTAATACATGATGGCTGTCTCTTATTTTGCTGGAGGTACAAAGATGTGATCAGGGCTGCAGCAAAGACAGTGACATGGGGTGGTGGAGTCTCTCTGTCAGTGTTTGTGGTGATAAATTTTCTAGCAATTAAATTCTCATCCTCAGTGGGATGCCTTGGATGCTTCCCAAGGGCTAGGTAAAGACTGGGGAAAGGAGTGACTGGTGGTCAAAGGAAAAGACCTGGGCTTGGGTCCCTGCTATAGACCTTTCCACTGTTCCTCCCTTGATGAGTTGAGGGAAATGACATGGGATTGCCAGGAACCAGGCCTGGAGCCCAGCTCTGATTTCCTCCAGCCCAGAGCCCTTACGGTCAGGCTAAAGTTAGATTTTTTTCCTTCCCCTCTGGCCAGCCCTGTGAGTCTGCCAGTCCTGGCTGTTCTGCAGCCCTAGGAGAGCAGTGAAGGCAGAGATTGTCCCAGCATTGTTGGGCACTGATTGGGGTGGACAGAAGGGATCCATGCCTCTCCTGCTGAGCTGACCAGAGTGCTCCTCCTGGCTGGATTTGTTAAAGCTGGCTGGTGGCACACAGGGCTGAGATGTTTTAGGAGAACTGAGCAATATCACCTCCATTCTTCCCCAGGATAAGGCAGCTACAATTCCAATGAAACAACATAATAAACATCAAGCAGTGAAGCTTGGCCAGTGGCTTTCCACTCTCATATCAAGAGTGGACAGGGGAAGCTCATCTAGTTCATGCATGCTCTTCATGCAGGAACAGCTCAGGGAATGGATGCAGTGCCAGGGAAGAACTGCACACATCAGGGAAGCTGTCATGCCAGATTAGGCTTACCTCTTCTGTCACTCAAAATCAGGGAGCAGAGCCCCTGACTCCCAGATTCTCAGTGCCCCTGAACACCAGGGGAATTTGGTTTTCCCCTTTAATTCCCAATAGTGTCTGCCAGGTTGAATGAAAGGACTGAAGTTCTCAGAATTCAGCCTAAAACTGGTCAACCTCAATGGTAATTATGCATCATCAAGCATCTTCATGGTGAGAGAACACCAGGTTCTAATGGGCTTTTCAGCAAAGAAATTTTGTCTGCTAGATTCAACATGTGGAGGTTCAATTTATTTTGAACAGAAAAATGCCCATGTTCTTTTCCTAAAAGTCAAGTAATGTGAAAATTTAGCAGAATATCAAGAAAAAAATGGAAGATTCTCCATGGATGGTGTTATTCCAGAAAAAATGAGATTTTTTTTCAGGAAGAGCTGATGTACCACTTAGCTGGATGTACCACTAGGATATACCACTAGTAGAGTAACAATTTTTAATTTTGTTTTCATGAGCTGTTCTAAAGGTTTTCTGGCCTTAAAAATGAATAAAATTTGTTCTCAGGTTCTACAGCCATTCAAAGTTCAATGGTCTTATGAAAATCAGGCAAATTTCAGTTGATTATCTTTAGATTTTAGGTGTCTGCCAGTGAAAACAAACATTTGAAAACATTGGCCTTACACAGAAGCAAACCTCAGTGCTTTCCTAGATTGGAAGGTCATGATTTGTGCTTGGTGGGCAGGTAATACCTTCTAATATTAATTTCCATTCTAAATTGTATCATGTGCAAATATTTCCACATTTCCTGAAGACCACTATTTGAAAGCTATTTTTGAGTATTTCATTTAAGAAAACACATTCTGAATTGTTCCAAAACAAAATTTCTATTTATAAATTTATTTTGTTCCTTTCACATTATTCCTTGACAGCTCATTAGTTGCCGTGGTTTATTCCTGTCATATAATGGGGTCACAGCAGCATTATCAAAGTGTGTATTTTTGTTCTTAGAGCCTGAGAAGCAGTTGTGATTTAATATTGATTGAGGCATCCTATTTAGCAGCCCATCTTCTCAGAGTTGTAATGAAATAGCTTTGTGCTTCGAACAAGGAGAAAAGATGAGATTTCTGTGTACTCTTGGAATAGTGACTGTTTTCAGTTTCTTGGAAGAGATTTCTGAGTATCACAATAAGTGGTACAGAAAAGGCATGTTTTTCTTAACCAATTGAGGTGCATAAATTGTGCTTCTCTCTTCTGAGTGTTCCAGTGGAGCTGTTCTGTTTTTCCCACTGAATTTGATCAGGACAGTCTAAGCATGGGAGGTGGCTCACCCCAGTGCAAAGAAAGACTGAAAATACTTAGGATATGCCCCTGTGGGCTCCATGCTGTAGGCATAGCTAGATTTTGGAATGGCTCTGCCCAACAATCTCACCACTGCAATTCAGCCAGCCCTGTTTTGACCACTCTGTAGAGAAATCCAAAAAAACACTTGTGTTGGGAATTTCTGAAGATTTCTGGACATTCAGGTCATTTAGCTGTTGCCCACCCTTCAATTGCCAGGTCAAATGAAATCCTCATCTCCTCAAATCCTTCCTTTAATTCAAGGTTCATTCCTGTTTCACATGTTAACTATGACTTTTTATTTGCAGGAGGGGCAGAATTCCACCATTGAACTGAAAGTCATTGAAGTCACTTCTCTGGGCAATCAATCTGGTTCCTGAAACTGGATCTCATTTGAAACCTGGACAATCATTTACCTGAGTGGGAGAGATGAGATGCAGAATTTGGGCTTGGCCAACATCAGGGTGATTATTTTGGAGCAGATTAGCCCTGTTTAAGCTGAGTCCAGCTCTGATCCTCCCAAAGGCTCAGCATCCTGGAGTCTACGAGTCTGCTTTGATTCTGCCTTTATTCACATCCATCTTGAGGAACATTCGCTCAAATAATATCATCACAGTTCCCACACTGGCCATGATCAGAAAGATAGTGAATTTGTGGACTCTTAACCTTACCCAGCAGGTTTCCATATTATGTTGTAAGCAGCATGCATAACAACATACATTGAGAACACTAAAAGTATACTGCTGTTGAGAAAATACAGCATTTTTCAGAATTTACCCTTCCCCCTTTCCCATAAAAATTTAAAATTAAAAAAAAAAAAAAAAAAAAGAAACCAATGAAAAGAAAAAGAATTGGCAGCAGAGTGAAAATCAAGATTAAGTGTTTATCTTCAGAATGCATATGGTTTAGGTAGCTACAATGTGACCTTCTACTCAGATCTGACCTATGAAGAACACAGCTAAATTATGTATAATGGTTTTGTGATGAAATGCAATGCCAATTATAGGAGTGAGATGAGGCCATAAACATACTGCACATAAAAATCAGAGAAGGAACTTAAATCCCAGTCCCAGAACCAAAAGATTAGTGCTGTAACCACTGACTGTAGTCAAAGCTTCCTTCTGGAAATGAAGGTTACATTTCTTCTTGTATCCCTGCTGTGTGGTCAGGAGAGTAATTTAAATGCTTTCAATAATATGGAGGTTCGAGTTTTCATCCTTTTTCTTTAGGAAGTCTTCTACTTTTAGTGCAATATTTTTCAATCAAAATTCAGGCAATTTACTTGTAAGGCTAAAAATGGATAATGACTTTTCGGTCAATTGCTTTTGACTGTCAATATGAAGCCTGCATTACCATTCCACAATATCATTAAACAATCAATAGCAATTAGTGTCTAGTCAAGCCTGGTGTTTTAATCATTTAAATCAAAATGCCCATAATTGTTATTGTATGTAAATATTTGAAGATGTTTGTAGTGGAGATGAATTTTACCCATCTTGCCAAGAGAACTAGATTTAGACGGAGCAAAGGCAGGCTTTAAGCCTCATTTCTCTTCTTGCTGAGACTGGGATAAAAAGGTTTGGGGCCTTTCCATATCTTGGGCCTATCAAGGGCCATATAAGTTTGTTGGTGAGTGACCACTGTGTGCTGGGGCTGTCAGAGCTTTTCTTTGCCTAATTTCACAGAGGTTCAGGAAACCCAGAGACTGCGCAGCGCATTCAAGCCATGGCTGAATTTATTCTCCATGTCACAGATTAGCACAGGCTTTTTGTACACAGGAGAGCTCCTGGCTCACAGAAGCCATTGTGGATTATTTTGGGCTAAAATATCTCCAGGGCACCACACAAGGACCTGGAACTCAGGGCACTGGATCTTGGGTACTCAGTATCTCAGCTTACACAGGGGTATTTTCTGTAATCATTCTGCAGAACATGTGATAGGATTTCACATTTAGGGACATTTTGCTGATGGTGCTTTGTGCTTGTAGCAGTGATCCTTAAGCAAATGACAGAGCAGCTCTCCCCACTGCTGGCTTTACCCAGAGTTGTCTCAGCTGAGCACAGGGAGTTACATCCAGGGCTGCTACAAAACTCACCGAAATCAGGCAGAGAATGAATTTGTCCTGTTGAACAGACCAAGAATCTTTCCAAGTAACAGCGTGTGGATTGCTTTTTAATGGGGTGGAATAAAGCCTCACAAACCACAGTTGCAGGGGTCAGCTTTGTGCCCCACAACCTGCCACATCCATGTTTATAAATCCACATTTATTTGAACACTTCCAGGAATGGTGACTGTACCTCTTCCCTGAGCAGTCTGTTCTAATGCTTTGCAACAGCAAAGAAAATTTTTCTAATATGCAATTTAAACCTTGCCTGCACAACTTGAGGCTCTTCTTTATCATCTTATTGCTTGTTCCTTGGGAAAAGGGACTGATCCCCACCTGGCTACAGCCTCCTCCAGGTAGTTGTAGAGTGATAAGGTCCCCCCTGAGCCTCCTCCAGGCTAAACAACTCCAGCTCCCTCAGTTGCTTCTCATCAGACTTGTGCTCCAGACCCTTCACCAGCTCCATCGCCCTTCTCTGGACCCACTCCAGTGCCTCAATGTTTTTGTTGTCATGAGTGGCCCAAAAATATGAATAACAAGTTCACCCAATCTGATCCATCACCCATTCTCCTAGACAGCAGCTCCCAGCGATGTAGGAATGATTTTCCATAGTCAGACACCATTCAAGCTCATGGGTCCCATTTTGGAATCTGTGTGGGAAACAACAGCAGGAGAAGGTGTTTGGAGTTGCATCATTAATAGCTTCAGATGATTAAAAAGTCATTAAAAGGGTATTAACTGGATAAATAGGAGTTTGGAAGAAAGATACAAGAGTCATAATGTTCATGATTTGGGTGTAACAGGACACATTAACAATTGCAGCATTTGATTAACAGGGTGATTTATAGTCAAGGGACTTTAGGAAACACAGAATGGTCTATGAATTCTGCTGCAAACTAACCTGACCACTGCAATCATTAGAAGGCCAAAGAGATAGGTAAGAAAATCAGGAAACAGAACAGAAAACAACACAGGAAAAGCATGGATCACCCCAGTCTATTGCTGGGGCTCCCACGCAACCAGGGCTGTTCCATGAAGGTGAACCAGGCTGCTGCCACAGGCAGTACCTTCATTTTCCAGTTCATACAAGCAATAGAGATTAACAAAGTGCTGCAGGAACATTAAAAACAACCCCATGTCATGCACATCTGTTCAGAATATGGAAATACAGAATCTGTTTTCTTTAGATTCAGGTCCCGGAAGCCTAAATATTTTAAACCTGCTTCTTGGCATTCTAAGCCACCAGTAGCAGTTTATTGTCCTGGTTACTAATCCAGGCTCCAGCCTGGGAAAGGCTTGCACGTATGTTTAACAATAGGCTCAGGTTGTCCCAATTAAGTCCATGTGTTCAGGGGGTGAAGTCCTTGCAGGATCAGGGCCTTAAACCTCCTGGACTTTTTGTCTCTGTCACAGCTCTACCTCAAAGAAAGAACAGGAGGTTCTTTGTTCTTACCTGGGTAAATGATAAGGCAAATCCCAGAAAACAATTTGCACACATAACAAGAAAGTGTTCAGCTCCATAGTGGGCATTTTGTGTTTGACATTTCAGTTCAGTGGCGTCTCCGTGGCTCAGATGTCCCTAATGTCACATGGACACTTTCTAGGAGGACTCTCTGTTGCAATCTAAGCATCCCTCTGTCAGACACATCATTGCTGGGAGTAATTTAGTCCTGGCTGCCTGCGAAACCCAGTTTTGTTCTTCTGGGATGTCTGAAAAAATTATTCCATGTATAGTATGAATAACCAGTGACTACCTGGAAGCATAAAATTGCTGACCAGAAGGGAATCTCTGCACAACTCGGATTCCCAGTTCTCCCATTGCACACAATTCGTCCTGGCTTTGGTAGCTCATGAACAATCAGGTTTTAAATGTTACTTTATTCAGATTATTTTCTTGTGTAAACCATCAAACTGCAGCCTGAAATAGGTTCAGCAGAACCGATGCAAAATATCAAAGCCAGCCTCCTACACCCTCAAAGTGTTAAGAGCAGAGCCTGCCTTTGGAATCTGAGCCCAATTTCCAAAATACCACACCAAAGGAAGACGCAGCACCAGGATACAATGCCACCAAACAGAGAGGTTCAGAAAAAAAAAAAAAAAAAACCAAAAAAACAAACAGAAAAAGCCATTTTACATTTCAATAACAACAGGTTTTGTGTTCAAAACACCTCTCAGAAACTTAACATAGCTACAATTAGACTTTTATTCATTGAATATCATGATTATATTATGCTTAGTGACTAAATTAACAGTAGTATTCATGAGACTCCTGGACCAAAGAGAAAAGAAGACCTGGTTAAAATGTTTCACCTCCCAGTGTTGCTAACACTTTTGCCACTTTACTTTTGCTTTCTTCTTCCCCATTCCTCTGCCTCTATTTCTCTGCAGCATGTGCAGTATCTCTTTACCATTTTGGCATCTGGGGGTATCAGAAATGAGCCTGAAAGTCTGTTGAATATCTCCCAGAATTAGTTTCCTAATAGACGTTTCAGCTAAAATTTTTCATCTGGTTCCAGTCAGCATCCAGGTTTTTTAAAAGACAAGCCAGCAGTACTGGACAATCAGTTCTCAAAGCTAAAGGCTCTCCAATAACATAGCAACAGAGGAAGAATTTTAATAGAACCCACAGGAATTTAGAGACTACTTTTTTTGCTTATAGATTTTTTTTTTCTTTTTCTTTTTCCTTTTTTTTTTTTTTTTTGTGTAAAGACAGGTTTTCCCTTTTGGTGAACTCAAGCAACAGGCAATTTCCATTCATCTCTTGAGTTCAGCTATTCAGACTAATGGCCCAGATGCACACACATTGTTTGATTTTTCAGTGAAGTCACTGCCCAGTTTCAAGGCTGTCCATAGGGTTCCAGCAGTGCTATCACACCAAATTCTGGGACACTCTACCTTAAAAACCAGCAGTGCAGCAGGACTGACATGTGCAGCCACAACCAATTTCCCAGGTCACTCCACTAAAGCGCTTTGTCATTCCTAGAAGTGGACTGCTCCCATGCAGAGTGATGTCAGGACCCCTAAAGGAGCTGCTTCCACAGAAACACAGGGGGAGGAGGGGACATGAAGATCCCTTAAATCAGAGCGGGGGGAAAAAAGATGCAGTGAAAGATTTTCAACAATTTTCTAATATAAAACAGCTCTGCAAAATGAGAAAAGTGGCTGTGGGAAGCAGTCAGAAATCTGCTCTTTATCCCATCTCAGCACTGCTAAATGGTGAGAAACTTGGCAGCGGGCCCACACTTTTACTTATCTTCTAAGTCTAAAATCATGCTGCTTTATTCTCCCTTCTTATTTCTGCGCTAGGCGTTGTGCATAGAAGGGAAAACACTGCCTTAGGTTTAAATTCAGCAGTAGAGACTGTGGCATTTGGGTATTTTATTCCAACAAAATGAGCTTTTCTTCCAAGGTGAAGTGTACAATGTAACATTACTTAATTGCCCACACCGCTTGGTGGATGCTGACATGTATTGTAGAAATGTTAACTGTTTTACATTTCAATGCATTCCCTCTCCCAGCCCTGCTTTGCTGGGTTGAATCTGGCCAGCTGCCAGATAGGAAGCTTATTTTTCACTGGCGATCATAACTCTGGCTGGTTGTAGCAAATAACGTAACCGGCGGTGTTAGGAGGTTTATACAGGAAGCCCTGCTGTGCTGCCTTAATTGGGATCACTCTGCTAGCGATGGAGTAAAAAGGCATTAAGCTAAGATAAATGAACTGCTTATTGGAAACTACGGACGTCTCTCGGCACCAAGTTCACAGATAGGGAGAGAGAAGGCCGCTCCTCTCCCTGTTCTCCCGAGCCCCTCCTTCCCTCAGCGCAGCTCCCGGCCTAGCATTCCTCTCCTCCGGCCTAGCAATGCTGCTTTACAGCCCCGGCCGACATTATAGGCATTTGTCTGCCCTAAAGACCGGATGGCATCCTGGGGCTGGCTCAATTTTCCCTTGTTCTCCGTGCCCTGCAGCCCTGATGGAGTCAAACTGTGGGGGCTTTTCTCCGGGCTGGAGTCTCGTACACATCTGGCCTCTGGTTCCTTCACAGCCCTGCTCTCCAGGGGCCTCCCCACTGCATGGCAGGGGACTCAAAGCACAAACCACGGGCCCATGGGAAGAAGGCAATAAACATTTATGCTTTGTGGCTCTGGGGTGCTATGTGACAGTGTCAAGCTGGAGGTTCCTGCAGCCAAGACCAAATCTTATCCCTCTGTTGAGGATGCTGACTCCATCAGGATGGAGTGGATGTGCAACGCACATCCCACAAATCCTTCCTGCTGTCATCCCATTGTCTTCTTAGGTCCAGGAAAATTGGATCCAGGGATCTTCCAATTTCAGGGGGAACTGAGGAAAGACACATTTACACAATCCTACAGAGAGCAAAATTTCACATCAGTGCATTGGTCCAGCAGCCAGTATCCAAAAGAGATGCTGAGGGCTCTGAGAAGGACCAGCTGAGCTGCACTGTGTAAAGAGACAGGCTCTACCTGCAGTAATGCAATGAGTCAATGTTTCCAAATGATCAGAATTAGGTTAAAAAAATATAAATTGAAGAATCTTCTAGGTGTTGATTTACCCCAGGGTCATTCAATTCAATTCAGGTTCCTCTCACCCTTCTATCAAGCTGATCTGAACCTGTGCTTGACAGAATCCACACCAACACAGAAGGTGACATCAGAAACCTTGACTCATCACCTATGCAGATCATTGTTTCCCCCTGGAGCTAGGAAACAAGGAGATTGGGAAATCCTGCTGACATTATTCTTGCAGCAGCACACTGCTTTGTCCTCAGATATGAACCATCAGGACAAAAGGATAGAAGACCTGATTTAGATGATTTGGTCTGATCACAAATTCCTTAGGCTTCTTTCTGTAAATTAAGCATTTGGGACAGAGCTTTCTCTTTTTGATGATGAAACAAGTTCAAAGAATGCAAGGACTCTGTGGGCACTTCCTGGAGGAGCTGAATTCTCTTTCCCTCTTTGCTTGTCTAGAAAGGATGTCCTGAACTGCTTCAAACTCAAACTCTCTCTGAGCTTGCAACTAAAACTGTCTTGTAGGTGCATAAACTAGGCCAGCTAAATCACATCTCAAGCAATATGGATGTAAATCCTCCACCCTGTTTCTCATAGGAATTTGCTCTCCTCTGCAGGAACATCAGCTCCAGAGAAAGGTGCAGCACCAGAAGGCTTCCCTACAAGTGACCACGCTTCTTTCACTTCCATGGGACAATCAAACACCCTCTCAGAGCTAGACCTAGGCAGAAGAGTTGCCTGAATCTTCACCCAGTTCTGTGCAGGAGAGACCTCAGTGATTTTCCTTGGACCAAGATTTGGGAAGCAGTTAAAGACTCACCAATGTTTTTGGAGGACAAACTGCGTGCAGCAGAGTGTACAAATGCTGTACCAATAGCTCAGTGCTTTCCAGGCTGGCTCTGCTAGTCACACTTCAATAGGAAATGAACTCATTCTTCATGAAAGTCAAAGGTCTGACATTATCCTTCAGTTTTAAAAATACTTAGGGGGCAGGGAAGAGAGTGGTTTAAATCATGGTAAATACTCTCACCTTTTAAATGTAATATTTTGATGTGTGCTCTATGTTCAAGGAGGATAACTGAAACCTGGGTGAACCAGCCCCCATCCATCTTCCTCTGCCTTATTTCCTGGAGGCTGGGGTGGAGATCATCCATTCAAAGCCCTCACAACCATAAACTGGTGTTTCACTCACGCTATTGTCCTTTGAGACTTGATGGCAATTCAGCAATAGCTTGTTTACAACCAGACCCCTCCAGCAACCTGAGTGATTTGATGAGTGATGCTCCTCCTCACATAAATAATGCAGCTCACTGCTGCTCCACCTTCCAGAGCTCATCATCAATGTCCTCCTTGCTCACAGGATTTGGATGTAACAACAAGTTTGACCCCATCATAGCCAAGAAGTCTGCCAGGCTTTGGTCAAGTGATGTTGATTCACAAACATTGTGTGGAGCTGCCCATGGGCTCACCCCACCTCAAGCTGTGTCTCAAGACTCTTAAAGGAGGAATTCCCTGGATTTGGCCATGCTGAGCCAAGGATTTATGCTGGTGAGATGAAGGTCTTACGAAGAGACAAAAAGACCAGCTGCTTGCACTTTAGAGCTTTTTAAGAAATTGGGGATGCCTGTTCATTGCCTCCACTGCTTTTAGAGGAGCAGGATTTTGTTGACATTCTTTGGTGAATAGATGAAATCATATCAATTTGGTACCTGGCCCACCTCGCTGCTTCTTCACCCCGAAAAAAATAACTTTACAAAGCCCAAACAGTGACCTACGGTGAGGGCAGAAGTTGTATTTCCTTCTTTTAGCTGGTTTTTGCACTTGGACATGATGGCAGAGAATGAGACCGTGAATTAAGATTTTTTTTTCCTCCTCTTTTTTCACTGAAGAAATCAGCTCCCATATCCACAGTGGGTGGATATGGGTGGATAGAGGGTGCTCCCTCTAGTACCCACAGCAGGGACCAGACACCCTCCAGTGTCATTCCCCTGGGATTCCCGCCGCTGTTGGGAAGCACAGTGCCATGGAAGAAAAACTGAACTCCATCCTCCAGCCCAGGGGTGAGAGACCTGGAGCCCCTGGGAGATGCTCCCAGTCATATCCACCTTCTGCCAGGGGTGATGAAGAACTGGAAGGAGTCGTGCTGGTACTGCCATGAGCAGCAGAGCAGGGAGGAGGCAGGCAGGGAAGAAGACCTGCTTGCCACCACTGCCTTCTTCCACTCGGATGACACAGTGACAAACTGCACGGTGACGTCCCCGAGCACTGTCTTGGCAACCCATCATCAAGCTGCAAACAGCAAAGTGTGGCATGATAAGGGGCCTGGCATAAGGGCTTAGGCAAAAGTGCAGGTAGGCTGGAGGAAAGCCAGAAGTTCACATGTAAACATGACAAGGGTGTTATGTCCATAAGACTCAGAGATCTCCATTTTGGCCAAATAAGAGATGCCTTTTTTTTTTTCTTCTTCTTCTATTCCAGGACAGTAATGTCACAGCAACATTTATCCAGAATACATCAGCACCCTCAGTTCAATGTCTGTCAGTGAGCTCTGACCCATCCACACAATCCCTCAGCCCTCCCCTGTTTGCTCCCCACCTCCCTCAGCCCTGTGCATGGCACAGTGCCCTCCTATGTGTGATCCCACAGATCCCACCATGGTCTGCATCCCTCACATCCCCCCAGAAGCCCACCCACCCATACACCCAACAGTGAAACATCACAGCCCTCCTCCTCCCTGAGCCACACACTGCTCCACAAACATCACCCACCAGGCCTGGACTGGGATCCACCAGGAGAGAGGGATGCTCAGCTGCTCCCCATGGGTACCTCCAAGCTGCCTCTGCCCTCCTACCACAGCTTCTAATCCCTGCCATGCAGCTGGGACCAAGCTGACTGGCCCAGTCATCCCACCTATGGGGTTTCTTGAAGGCATCATACTGTAGATTCATGCCACGAGTTTAGGAACTACTTCCATCAGCAGGGGGACATAATGGTGCTTCAGGGAGGACATACTTTGAATTTATGAGGATCTAGAGACACAGAAATTTCCCTGACAGAGAGAAGTAACAGACACTGAGGAAGGCTTAGGAAAGAGATTTGTTGCATCAAATCCCATGTACTTCAAGCATGGGTATGGAGTACTTGTGGCCTCTCCACACGCCTCAATTCCATCTCATACAGCTCATGAACACAATATTTCTTGGCATTGATAGGGACTGACATTCATTTCTGAATGTCCGTCAAACAAGTCTGAAAGACTGATTCAGCCCTTGGAAAAGTTTTCTAATTCCTGCTTCAAAATGCTGAATAAAAAGCACCTGCCCTGCCCAAAACACTTCACGCCATGTTGCCAGTAAATCCTTCCAGAGCAGACATCAGCTCCAGCCTCCATCTCTGTGTGATTTTCCCCTCTCTACACAGTACTGCTCCAGAGATGCTTCTGTGGAGTTGTTTTCCTAGTGCCTCTCCATTGAGGTTTGATCTGGTTGTTTATTGAGCTTTCTACAGTGTTTGTTATTTAAGGAATTCACAAGATAGAGGTGAACACTTCCAGCCTAGCTGTGCTTGAGTTACCAGGACAATCATTTAACACGTCCCAGGCTCCACGGGGCTATTTGCCAATTTAAAGGGTTCCAGTGGGCTCCTGTTAACCTCCGTATATATTAAAGTGAAGTAATTTTTATCCTTAGTTCCTAAATTTCTACAGAAGTTCTTCAGTCATGCCCAGAGCCAGGCAACCTGCTGGCTGTGAGCAGTCTCAGAAAGTCAGCTTCTTTTCCTGTTTGTGCCTTTGCCACTAATAGATGCTGATCTTTCCCAAATCTGCACCTACTCACACTTAATACACAAACCTATGCTGACATCAGGATTGCTCACACATTGATCATCAGAGCTATGAATAAGAGCATCCTGGCTCCTCATCTGCTCTTCATGCTGCTGGAACCATGCACCTCATCCCATCCTTTAACTGCATAAACTGAGAGTCACAGAATTGTAGAATTGTTTGGGTTGGAAGAGACTTTAAAGATCGCTCAGTTTCAACCCTCTTGACATGGTCAGGGACACTCCCAGTGGACCAATCCAAATGCAAACCTACTCCTGTCATGTGCTGACAGCAGCGGTTCCCAATCCTTCTATATGGTTATTTTTTGAGAGGCCCCCATATCCCCCCTGAATTTCATCTTACAATTATATGGTGAAGACATTCTATGGATTGCCACCCAAACTAGTCTATTTTTTGCTGCTGTTCCTTTTCCTTTGGGATCCCCAGGGATGTGGGATTTCACACAGACCACATGCCTCAGTCCCATAAAGGAAATTTCTTGTCCATACCTTTATATGGCTTTTATGATCCAGCAAGGATGGGGAGACAGCTAAATTTTGCCCACACAAGAACTCAGGTCTGCTCACACAATGAAGGAAAAAGATCAGGAAGGGAGCACAGTCACTGTCAGGTCCTTTTGGGGCCAACCTCAAAAGCTGGACTTCGGCGGTCTATTCAGTTTCCTTCTGTTTTTCCAAGTGAACCAGTTTTCCTACATATTTCTATAGCTTCATTTTTCAACCCATTCTAAGCAGCTTCCATGACAGCAGTGAAGACAGGCTGAGGAAATACCCAACACATCTGTCACCAAGGTGACAGTTTCCTCCACGCAGTGACAGGGAGGTGTCCTGTACGCGACGAGAGGCAGAAGCAGAACTGACACACAGCCGGACACAGGTGTGGCCACAGGGACAGGGTGAGGCCTGGGGGCATTTTGGTCACCCTTAGGTGGTTCTACAGCACTTTTGGCATCTCACATTGCAGACTTCCAGAGTCACCCACACAGTCCACAGCTTTCCCAAGGAATAAGAATGAATGGGAGAAGGGAAAGGGGAATGAGCTGGCCAAGCTCGTCCATGGGCCACGGCACGAGCAACACCATGGAAAAAACACAAGTCCTGGAGCATCAGTGTTTTGTGTGAGTGATGGGATGGCAGACTCATGGATACTTCCAGCCCTGCCTTCCTGCACATCCAGCTGCAATCAGTATGTCACAAAAATGCGGAGACAGTAGAAAAAATTACAAAAACATGGGGTGTTTTTTTTTTCCTTTCTACAAGCCACCTGCTCCCAGTCAATGTGGAGTACAATCCTTTGTGTAGAAAATCCAATAAACAAAACTGTAAAGCATCTGTCCTGCAACTGGATCCCAGCCCATGGCAAAGAGTGAATCTGAGCCATGGCAAACAGCTGGAAATAGCATTTCATTTCTGTACTGTGCCTCACAGCCTGTACGCAGCTTCCAATGAAAATCAAAAAATATGGGTGGAAAGAGAAAGGTAAAGGAACTCTGCATCATGAGAGGCTCAGAAAGTAAAAGAGGGAAATGGAGTTTGCCAGTTTTATCATGACCACATACTACAGGTGAGCAGCCTAGCTCTCTGCTCTTATTAATCTAAAATGCAAAATTTCTGAGGGGTTTTATGCAATTAGGAGAAAAAACCCACAGGTCAACTTCACCTACATGATAAAGCATCATCCTCAGCTGACAGAAAGCCTTGACTTAGTCTTTCAATCAGAAGAGTTCTGAGTCCTGGTAGGCCAGGAGCTAAGCTTACAGCATTCAGGGCTAGATTTAGGGAGTTGCCATGTCAACACACCTCCACCGTTAGCAAGAACACCTCAGAGACTGGGATGTGAACTAGAAGCCCTATTTTTAAGTCTCCATATTCAAATTCAGCACAACACAAACCTCGGACTAAATTTCCCCTGTAACTGGAGAAATGCTGTCTGCTTCACCCAAGGCGAAATTTGTTCCACAGCCCCATGACCACCTTGGGCCAATAAAGTAAAAAAAAAAAAAAATGTTCTTTCTGCTGAGCAGTGGCTGGAACATCCTTCTTCCTTAGAAGAATATCAGCCTATGGAAAAGTAAATTCACTCAGATATAACGTTTCCAAGGTGGTGATTCTTCTCTCTCACTCTCAAAATGGGGGAAAGCTCTTTGCCAGTATGTAATTTCTTTCCTAATCACATTGCAGTGTCACATACCAGTGAGCTAAGGGCTCCCACAGCAGCGTTATTCTCCAGCATATGTGACTTTGTATAACATGTGCTTCACTCGGCAGTCATCAGCAACAGAGAGCAGGAGCATACTTCTTCCTCTATGACATTATTAGGCATTAAGAGCACTACATGGCAGTGCATTTCAGCTTCTTTATTTTCTCCCAGTAAAAGCAGCTTGGCCACCTGGTGTGCTGCACACACAGTTAAATTCCAAATGTAATGTATTTTGTAGCGAAAGAGATTAGAAAGCTGCTGTAATGAATCTCATTACCAGTGTCTTTATATCCTCATCTAGTTGGAAGCAGAGATCATCCAGACCTAGGTACTGTACATATTTAAAAGAATATCATCTACCCCTCAACCCTGTCATTACAAGACAAATTGTTTCCTTTGGCCTGATGTTCCAGCCATGTTTTTCTCAGTCTTAAAATATGTTAGCAGCCAGATTTTCTCAACAACTGAAGGCCATATTTCTAAGTGCTCAGCTCCCACAACTGGGCTAGATTGTTTTACAAGTGTTTGATTCCCATTTAGACACCTAAAATAAGAGCCAGATTTTTGGATACGCTCAAAAGCCTCTAAGATCTTCCAAAAATCTGGATGTAGAGTTACTTCAGTAACTTGCCAAATTAGTGGAAATTAAAGTAGACAGCATCTCATCATGTTACTCTCTGCAATGATAAACAAGCAAATTTACTGTTGTATCCATTTCAAAGCCCCATCCCCCCTTTTAAAGGCAGTTATTTTCTGGTCTTATTCAAACACAGGACAACATTTACAACTGTGATTTCTGTGTTAAAAAAAAAACCCCAGATTTTCATATGACTCTTCATATGTTCTCAGAAGAAGAGAAATATATAATTTAAGCTATATTTGATCAACATTTCCAAAGCAGTTCATTACATACAGAGGGATATGGCCAGGAAACTTCAACCCAGAAAATGAATGATGGGAATGTAACTTCAGCTGGTGGGTTTGAGGGCGGAGTCCTTTGCATGTTTCAAAGCTGAATGCATACATGCTCCCCTCGACCACACCTGGGTTATGGCAGACAGGTCTCTCTCTTCCTGACTTTCAAGTATATGACTGCTCAAATATGTGTAATTACATCACTTTTTCATGCTGTAAGTGCTTCATAAGACTGCAGCTGAAATGCAAAGACCGCCCCTCTCTTTCCATCCCATCCCTGCGCTCTTCCCTGACCTTGCACTTCAAGAATAGATGTGGGCCAAAACTGATTATCCTCTCTCCGAAATGTTTCCAAAATTCCAAGAATTTTCACATGAGCCTGACAGAAAACCTCCAGACTGAAAATTATGGAGATTCAATCACCAAGGAGTAGTTGTGCAGGAGAATTCTTTAACCAGCTCCAGCCAGGGTGAGGATTGCTCTGAGCTAAGCCTCAAATTCTGCTAGAGCTGCTCCTCTTCTGCACAAGTAACTTAAATGTTTATTAGGCAAGCAAACAAGATTTACAGGCTATCATCTGGGTGGTTGTAATAAACAGAACATTGCAGTTTCAGTGAGACACATTCCCTTCTACTCCTTCCTTGGATGAACCTTCACATTTGCTGATTTATAAGCATTGAGATTTTTAGATCAGCCAACTTCTGACTCGTGCTTCTATTTATCTATTTATTTACATAGACTTGTCTGATATGACTGTTCTTGCATGTGCTGTACCACATCTCAATACAGATTAACTCCTTCATCTCTTCCAAACACTTCAGTGCAAATACACAAATTGCAAAAGAGCATTTGAACTTATCCACAGTGGATCTTCTGACTGGATGGGAACACACTGGAAATATATTTTGTAAGCAAGTTTTGCCCGTTCTAGATGTAAGTAATACATTTCAGTGTGAAAATATAGCAGATTTGGTTGATAAAACTTGTCCTATAATCAAAACTCTGAAAAAGACCTGGTTTTAGTTCCCTGATCTGATGATACAGATCTTCTGTATGACCTTGGGCCAATTGTTTAATGTTAGTTCCTCTGATGAAGATAAAGTCACCTCTTTCCTCCCACTCTGTCTGATGGTATGGTGTGGTCTCTTCCTATTTGTTACAATGCCAAAAAATTAAATTTAGGACTTCGGCTCCACAGTATTTAATAACAAAAATACTTTAAGGAGAGCAAAGGGCCCAGCCAAATGTGCATACACCATTAAGAAAATCTCAGTCATTTCAGGTGACAGATTCAGTGCCAAGCAGTAACAATACGCACATACATATTCTAAAGAGAGCTTTCAGGTTTCCTCAATAGCCTGTTCTACCAAGGCTGGTTCTGGAGGGCTGGTTCTACAAACCCTGAGGGCAAAGATATGCTTTGCAGATTATTTAGAGACTAGCAAACAGGGAGGAGATCTGCTGAAAGATGCAAGGAGAAAGCCAGGCGAGTGCAAATGCCATCATTTACACATAAACACAGAGCACATTTTATTTTTGAATCCATGAGGTTTGGTAGGACAAGTTCCCGCCCCTGCTGCTATCCTTCATCTCTTGCTCCAGTCTATCAGCATTGTAAGTCAGTGTATCTGGATGTGAAGCTCTCCCCATCTGAATGGGCCATTCATCTCCTCACACCGTGCAGGCAGAGCATGTGAAATGCCCAGAGATTACACACTGCCGGAATGAGAGATTCCTTGATGCAATTAAAGCCTGGAGAGCACATAAATCCCGGATTTAAATGATTCCATCCAAAGAGCCACCACACACGGCCCCCTCCACCAACAGGGTGGGATCAGCACCCCTGAAACCAGCCCTGAATCCGATGGAGAGGATGGTGTTGGACCATGGAGATGGAGGCTTCCAGGCTGCAGCCTTTCCTAACGGGCTGTGCTTGAGGAGACAGTGATGGGTTGTTCTGACAGGTGAGGCAGACCTGGTGAAATGGCCCAGGGAAGCAGAGTGAGGAGCAGAGGCAAGATGAAACAGCAGTATCTGAATAAAACCGATGTCAGGGAGGCGGTCATGCTGATATAATATCAGCAATGAGAGGGAGAATGTAAGAAAAAGTACATGGTAAATTAAGCACCAAGGCTGTTAAAGGTCCAGTTATTTTCCAGCCAGTTGCCTTCTGATTGTTCGTTAAAGTACAATATCCAGCCCTGAAAAACAGCCAGTGAAAGTTCACTCATTTTTCCTGTTGGAAAGTGGTCACAGGATCTGGAGACAACCTGCCTCCCCGGATCTTGACTCACTGCAGTAGTGTGGTTGGCCATTAATATTCATACAGAAGCTAATGGTGCAGAATTGCGTGTTTGCATTTGTCCTTCCTGGTGTTTCCTACACTTGAATGTGGGCAGCACTCCCATTTTTCATGGGACAGGCACATAACTTAGTATTGTGCTCAAGCCCTCCCAGAGACAAGATGTGAACTCTTATTTTCCATTAAAAAAACAAACCAAATAAAATCATGCATTCCTCAGAGCTGAGAACTGAAGCATGTCGTCCACATCAAAAACACTAGAGGACAAGGGAGAAGAATTGATTTCTGTTTGGTAGTAATCTTATGATTTTTAAGCCAGGCTCCTGATCGTGGCAGTGCTGAGCGTGATGTTTTTAGCAATTTCTGAGTCATCAATCCTGGTTCTCCCGGCAGGAGAGGAAAGGAGATGCACAAGCAGCAGTGTCCTACAACACCATGTTTACAGAAAAATGAAAGGAAAAAGAGGGTCTGTGGTGGCTTAGGGTGATGGTCATAACGCAGCCACCTCTTCCTCAGTACTTAACCCCTCAATGCCTGTGGAGACAGCCTTGGCTGCAGCCCCAGGATTAGCAGGGCATTGACTCCCCAACCCTCACCCTGCCATGGGCCTGCAGGAAGGGAAATGTCCCCTCCAGCAGGCTCAGCAGGGCACGGCTGAGTCCCTCGTGCTGCCCACATCTGCACCAGGGATGGCTGCTCAAAACCCTGCCAGGCTGAGTGCAACCTTATAGGGCCTTATAGGGACGGCTAAAATCCCTGACTCCACTCCCAAGCCCACCATCCATAAACTTGTGACCGTAGCAAAGCAGACTCTCCTGCCAAACTCCTGCAACTCCCGCCTTGCTCTGTAGGAGCTGCCAGATGTGCAGGAGGTGCAGACGCTTCACAGCTGCATGCCCAGAGAGGTGCTGAGAGCGCAGGATGCTCCCCTTGCAGGAAGGGTCTCCATCAGCACCCACCCTTCCCTCCTGGAAGGGGCCCGCCGTGGCTGCAGACATCAGCCTGCCCCTTTCCGTGCCACCACTGCAGGGCTGTGACATCCTCCGTGCTGCAGGAATGAAGGGAAAGGAAGAAGCACCGCGGCGGAGCGCTGGCCCCAAGCGCCCGCATCCCGCCGCGTGGGCACGGCGAGACGAGCTCGCCGCCTCGCAGAAACGTCGGCGGGCAGCACTTCCCTCTCCCTGCAGATCTCCGAGGACGGTGAGGGGGAGAAACAAACAGCTAGAGCCGCAGGCTGGCTGAAGGTAGGCTGCCAGTGCCCCGTGCTAGCCTTGAAATGCGGGGCACCGCCGTGCCCGTTCGTGCCTGGCAGCGAGTCCCCGCCGCGCCGCGCCCCTGCCCGCCGCTCTCGCACGGGGGGCTCTCGGGGCACGGAGCTGCTCCGGGTTGGCGTTGATTCATCTGCCGAGCAGCGTTGCGGGGCTGCGGGAGCTGGCAGGAAGCTCCCACACTGATTTTGTCAAGAGCGCCGGGCAATAATGGAACGACACCTCGCCATGTTTGCAAACAAACACTGCCTCCTTTCCTGTTTAACACCATCTGCCACCCAACCCAATTTCCCTGCCCCCATCCCTTCCCAAAAATGACAGCCAGAGACAACTCCAAAAAGCAGCTGCTAAGCCAAACCGTGCTCTTTTGTCTCAGTTTTGAGAGGTGCTGGCAAGGAGGCTGCGGTCCCACGCACAGCGCACACCTCGCCGCACGCTCACGGCTGAGCAGCCGACTGCCATGGGCGCTTATTTATTTCTTTACTGCAGACATAAACCAGTTCAATGTGGGTTTGCTTTTGGGCTCTTCCACTTTTGGGCCTTCCTGACCTCTCTGCTCTGTGGTAGGAGCTGGTGTGAATGTGGAGGTGGGAGCTGATCTCCATCAGCAGATCAGCTCAGCTTTTCCCTTCACGGGTCCTTGTATCTTTCCCTAAAAGCACTCGTAGGCTCCAGACCTGGGCTGATCGGGTTAGGACAAGTATCTGGCACCCACGCAATTGCAAACACTTCCCCAGGGCGGCTGCACTGACTGATGTGCCTCCAGGGAGCAGATAAAAGTCTTCCAGACTAGCCCAGCTTTTCTGATATGCTCTCCTGAAACAAAGAAAAGGGAGTAAAAGGAAATAACTTCACATAAACGAGGAACACGTTTACCCAAAAAGGATCAAGCTCCTCAGGGCTTTAACCAAGGTGGGGGGAAAAAATGATTCCTTGAGCAAAGAGACTGTTTGGTTGAAGAAAACCAAACACTGCTCACAGCACTGCAGGTGGGAACCTGCTGCCTTATTCATCACAGAGCTGCAGAAAAGAGACAATGATAGTGTTGCATTCCATAGTGCCCTGGTTAAGATGTTAACACTTCTGTGACATCTATCATTGCATTACAACCAAGATGATTAACTAGAGTTAATACACTGCATTAAAAGTCAGACACTCTTTCATGTCACTTATTTCAGACCTGTTCCCCATGGCGCCTGTGTCCTCTCCTTCACATGGCAGACACATGGCAGGGGAGACCACTGAGGTCACCATGGACATCCTTGTTCTGCGGGTGTATGTGTCCCACAGTACAAATTTTTAAATCACAAGAGATCAATCCTACATCCCTTGAGCATACCAGTGATGCTGGGGAGGGGCAGAAGGAGAGGGTTCCTTGCAAGAAATCGCCCTGATGGACTTCTCAGGTCCTCATCACCTTTGAGAATATTTTAGACAAAAAATACTCAGTGCATTTTATATAATTCTTGGTGTCTGAGTGTAAACCAGTGTGCACTGTGCACAGAACATGTGTTGTGTCCAAGCTACCCATTCCTGTACTGGGGAAGAAGATTCCTTCTCTTTTTTTGAGTGACTCCATCTCTGCAATACCAGTGGTTGGTGAAGGGGGGATGTCTGCATTATCCTTTACCTTACAGACTATTTCCTTTTTTGAGTGCACTGGCCAGCCTGCCTTTTTTCCAAGGAAGAATCCTTTCACTAGGCTATGATCTGCCAGAAAAATAAAGTACTTCCCATCTAGACAGTGATGGAGATGTTTTATTCACAGCACAACAACTTAGCTTTCTTTTATCAGCTAATTTAGTCTTTTCTGCCCTAGTCACTGACCTGAAGATGAAGCCATCTGTCCACCCTCCAGTAGCCTTCATGTTATGTACCAAAATGTCACAGGATGTGGCACTGATGATCTTTAAGATGTTCCAAATGGAAAGCACTTGCCATGACCTCATAGCTTTTTAGATTTCTCATGATGCTCTCTGGATTTTTCCCTTGGTACCAAGTCACCTCAGGTTTTCATGTGACAACTCTAAAGGAATTTAAGTATTTGAGAACAACTATTATAATGGGTTTTTTAACTATGTTTTTTTAAGTTAGTTGCCTCTGAATTGGCTATTTAAAGGCCACAAGTGAGCAGTTGTAAGGTAAATCCTTTCCCTGCCCACCAGGCACTCCGGTACTGCACTCTGGATCTTACAACACTTCTAGTTTTACAAGAGAACAGATACTTGGTTATGAAGTCATGTTGTCCTCAGTTCAGAAGAAATATCTTCTCTTGCACTTGAGGCCACTCCTACTCTTGCTGTAAAACACAGGCTCCCTTTCACTGAGGTTTCATTTGCTCTTTGATGTTCTCTGAGGCTTCTCATTGCCTATTTTGTTCTCCTGGTAATCAGATCCTCAGTGTTCATCCATCCTTGCCTGCAGAGATTGCTGCTGTGCACCCACTCCCCTAAGCTTTCCAGCCCCTTGCCCTGCCCTGACAGGCAGGGTCCGAGGGACAGAATGCTTTTTTCCCTCCAGAAACTTGATTCCATGTGGAATCAACTTTTTTTTTTCCTGATTCAAACACAGGAACTCGGAGTGCAATCCAGGCAGATAAGAACAGCTGTGAATGATGCCCTCCTCCACCATCCCTCCTCAATCCTCCCTCCAAGGGCATGGGGAGCTAACCCTACCAGCAGCTATTTCAGCATGAGCCCATCCTCTCCATAAATCCCTGTTATTCTCATTTCCAGATGTCCTAACCCTTTATATGCACCTGCATCTGTTTCCACAGAGAAATACATATCTCTACAGGGTCTATTTGACGTTCCCCTTTTAATTCTTTAAAACAATATCTGTTTGACAGGTTTGGGGTTTGGCCTAGGTATTTAGGATGAATCCATATTTTATCTCTGCATTTGTGTTTTAGAGAAACCAATCATGAGTTTGTCACCAGAAAGAGTCCTCAAAGCAAGCCCACATATCAGTGTGGCACTCAGCAGTGGGTTCATCTCTTTTCCCTTTGGAATATAAATTCATTGATGGGTGTTGGATGTGCTTCTGTGAAAACTGACAGGCAGTTCAACTCTACATTTATGCCATAAAGAACATCACTGCCTTTTAGAAAGCAGATATTTCTTGCATCTTCCTCCTCCTCCTCAAAATAAAACCCTCCCCCTGCTCCCTTCCTTTACCTCTGAATGAAAAAATGGATTTCAGAGGCTGTTTTTGAAAGCTTCCATTGCCTTTTTTGTCTGCACAACCCATCATGAGACATAAATGACTCTGGGCTAGCTCACATGCAAATTTTTTGCTACAAAACAAGCTGCTCTTTCATTGAGGTTTTCCATTTTATGGTTGGTCAGCTCAGTTGATTTGGGTATTTATAAATACCCATCTTTTCAGCCTTTCAGTTTCCTGCACTGCCGCTGCCGACAGCGCTGTTCTGGGCCAGGTGAAGTTCTTCTCCACCAGCAATCAGCGATGGTTTATGGCACTCATAATGATGAAATTCCATCTGTCTCACAGCAGATCCCTCAGGAGGTTGCTAATCAAACAACATTCAATTAGCCCCTCCAGCTCTGCCACATATTCAGCTACATCATCTCCTCATCCTATGAAACTCAAAGGAGACAACCAAATTGCTTGGATGTGGTGCACAACGCTCTGTTACGTCTTCTGCAGCTTTCCCAAGCATTTATCTCCTCTTTTCTGAGGTCATAACAAACTCCTCAAAGGTGAGTAGGTTTAATTGCTACAGAAATCAATTTTGCTTGGTGCCTGTTGGTTCTTATCTATAATCTGTTCTGAAACAAAATAGCAGCCCTACTATCATTGCTTGCAGTCTTCGTTTTCTTCCTTAAGGACTTCCACTTTTCCAAGAAGTTTTCAGTCCCATATATTTTTTTTTTTTTTTTTTTACAAAGGTCTTCTCAGGCCACAGCAAACTCTTCAGTCAAACTAGGAACCTGTTGCTTTGCTTTACCTGTTGCTTTGCTTAACCTGTTGCTTTGTTTTGTTTAACTGCCTTATGAACTTCTGCTCACAAAACTGGGGGAAATAGGGCTGGATACCAAAAGCACCAAGCAGCTCTGCTTAAACCCTTTTTATCTTCATTAACATAACCTTTGCTGTTGTCTCCAGAGATCCATCATAGTGATTTTAGTAAAGCGACTCTAAATGCGTGGAGGTAGAATTGAGTCCTTTAGCAGCACTGGGGCAGAGGGACATCGATTTTGGGGAACTGTAGCCTTCTGCCTGAGTAATGGACATATGACGTGTTATTTAGGATGCCAATTGAATGTCTTCTAGAGTCATTTGGTTTGAATTAGCAAAAAAAGACATCTGTCTGAATTGCAGTAATTGATGGGGGCTGAAAAGCCACGATAAGATCTGGACTTAAAGGATATAACCTAGGCTCTTCCCCACAGCTGTGCTGGGTTTTAACAGGACTTTTTCAAGCCTGTTAAGTGAACACAATGGAGCCAACACAATGGAGAGATATGTCCTACCCACCCATCCAGAAAAACCCTGTCAAAAATTGGCTAAAAACAAAAGTTTTCATGCAAACTTTTGAATAGAGTTTTTTCAAGCCTGGAGAAAAAGGTCAGAACATCCCCAGACACTTGGGGCTGTCTTTTATCTCACACAAACCTGTTCACCCATCACTGGTCTCAGGGAACGACCTTCCATAACCTACATGCTGGGTTTGGTTTGGAAGCAATGTCCCTTGAAAGGAGCTTCACAAGCATCTTTCCTGTCTTGCATGAAGTAGCTGCAATGGTGTGGCTCCAGCTGGCAGCAGGGGGTGGGCAGATTGGATTTCATGTCACAAAAAACACTTGATCTTCAGCAGGGGCTTATCTTGTGTTGTACATCATTATCAGTAAGAGGAAATATTGGGAAATATTCAGAACTGTGTGCATGGTTTAGACAGCACACAGCCCAGACTGCTCTTAAAGGTTTGGAGGGTAGAGTATGTTGTTGGAGTTCCTTTTTTGGTACAGTCTCTGTTTTTAATGGCAGGCAAGGATGGACAGGTCTAATGAAGTGTAGAAGTGGGATCAGGCAGAGCAGGGGCCATCCCACTCCCTGCTGATGGTTTTTGTGCTCTTGATCAGTGACATCTTTTCTCTGTGGCCCAGGCTGCCATGGAAAACACAGACATGATATTTCCCTCCTCTGACACCTTCCTTTCATGTTCAGCTTAAAGCACATCAGGCAATGGTCTACTTCTTACCTTGTTTTTGCCGTGCTGCCATCATTGCAGAGCCTTGTCTCACTTCTGCTGTCTAGACATGACCATAGTGCAAATATTAAGCAGCACTGACAGCTGAAACCCTGCTTCCATCTTATTTCCTTAGATGTCAGCAAATAATGTCATGGCATCAGGGATGATACACCACGCCCCAACATAACAGAAGTGACACAACTCGCTGAAACCAAGACATGACACAAATTCCAGGCATACACATATCCACTCCTGAACCTCTCTGCAGATGGCAGGGAGAGACAGGAGTAGATCCTGCAAAGCACATCACACTTTGCAGGAGTTTCACAGCTTCCAACAGGTGAACTAGCCGAACCTGCAGCTTGCCCGGGTTTTGCCTTCATCGTTAAACTGCTCTGAGGAAGAGAACAGCACTAGACATCAGGTTCTTGGACAGAAGGAGATATGAAGCTTTATTTCTAAGTCATCATTTCCATCTGAGTCTTGTGTTGCTCACTAGGTAGGTAAGAGCCATTGTCACTTGACTTCCATTGTGACTTGAACAGTAGATTTTGCCACCAGCAGAGAGGCTTGGTGTCTGAGGGGGAATGGCAGGGCAGAGCTTACAGACCCTGGTGCATCCATACTGAGGTGGTGACAGCTAATCTGCTCTCAGTGCTACCAAGGGCTACACAAAAACAGATTCAGAGTTCAGTAATTCCTCTTTCAAATCGGTCTTGCCCTTTGCCCAGGTCCTCTCTGGTGTGCATGCATCCACAGGGGTGAGGAGCCAGGTTCTCAGCATCCCCAGCTCCTCCCAGGCAGACTGTGCTGCTGCCAGCAGTGCTATCCCCCCTGCTGAGGCTATTTTTCTTCTGCAGATCAATAGAGAACTTCAGCTCTGTCTCATCCCAACTGCACTAAACAAGTGGCACTTCAATACCACAATGACAGCTTCCTAAAATCCTCCAAGACAGATAGTCAGGAAAAGCCCCATGTGTTAGATGGAGTGGGGCAGAGGAATGACACTCATCCAAAACACTAAACTTTCCTCAAGGCTGACCTGCCCCTGTCCCAGCCCCAGAAATAAGAGTTTTCCTCTGCCAGAGGGTTGTAGCCTTTGCCATGTGCAAGGTGCAAGCAAGCAGTCAAGGCAGAATTTGATTTCTTGTCACCTTAATCAACACCTCAAAAGCTGAACGTAAGTCCTTCTGCATGCAGCAGGCAGGAAAGAAGTCTTTCAGACAGCCTTGCATCTGGAAATCCTCTGCCAAACACAGACTTTCTGTCACAGAGAGCTCCTCCTTGAAAAGAAATGTGACCATGGCCATTTTGGAGCAATCTGACCTTTTTCATGGAGATATATGCCTCCCTGTCAATGGCTCATAAATGGATGAACAGCTCAGCTCTTTTTAATAGAGTTAGGCACAGGGTAATAATAGACTTGTGCAGCTCTCTCTCTTTGCTTAATTCATCTTTCTACAAATCATTAACATTGTTGGAATAACTGCTATCATTAGCTTGGATTCCTCCTCGCAGCAGCCGTCGCAGCATTGCGGTGAACAGCTCATGGGAAATGGGATTTCCCACTCCTGTTGGCACAACAGGGACTCAGGGCAGGGCCTTTCATTCTCCTGCCAAAGGAGGAAAGGTACTGGATAGAGCAGGCTGAACTCCCTCCTCCGCCAAAGAGCAGATCACAGGGATAAGAGGAGACAGAGCGTGGGCTTCAGCTGAGGCTCTCAGCACAGAGGTTGTAGCCTGAACCCAGCACAGGTAAAAGCCATGCAAGCCTCTCCTACACCTTCTAACCCATGAAAATTATCCTGTGGTCTCCACACACAAGCAAATGATGAGGCATCATTTGCCTTCCTCCTCCCACAGGTCCTGTGAGGATGAAAATCAACAACCAATAATGGTAAAATTTTTTTGCATGCTCTTATTTTCAGAATTTCTGAGCCAAGACCCAAGTGCCTACAGACTTCAGGGCACAGCATGGCCACGACAGTGATGTCCCTGTACAGCATCTCTCAGGTTTAATGCCAGGTTGATATTCCCTTTGAAGTGTTGGCAGCTGCTGGAAGCTGAACAGAGCCTCGCTGCTGTGTGGCCTGGTGAATCTAGAGCTGGTCTGAGCTAAATTCACAGCGGGCATAGCCTGGTGCTGGATCAAAGCAGCCTGTTCCTGGCACTGCTCTGGGCAACCTGCCTGCCTGCATGGTGGAGGAAGCTCTGCTCGTTGCTGCTGCCAGCCGCAGGGACATCATGGAGAAGGAAGAAAAACCTCTGGGTGCATTTCTTGGCATGCTCTTTGGTTGATCAGCAAAACAACCCAAAGCCCAATCCTGTGGTTCACCAGTCCCCAAATTATTAAACAAGTCCACAGCAGTGGATGTGTCTCAGCCCTCTAGAGCTCTGGGCCTGATCCCACGGTTGGAATCTGCACATGTATCTGATTAGCATTGTGGGATCATCCTTTAATTAAATTTACTGTGTTTGGTTTATGAGCACAGCGGTCTGGACTTGATGACAGCAGTACACAGGATGGGGTCCGTGGCTATTTATGTGTGTTGGGGCGCAATGCACGCTCTCTTTCCATGTGCTCAGCCCCAAATGATATCCCTGGGATTGCACATGTGCAACCGAGAACGGCAATTGGCCTGGGCTCGGCAGCGTTGTGTGACTCTTCCAGTAATCTGAAATGGTCATTTCCTAGCAGTCTGTTTGTTACTGTGTCAAGGGAAATAATCTAATTTGAGCACTGTAAAATTTACAATTATTGTGCAACATTTTTAACGAGGCGGAGTGGAGGGGGGGATATCAGGAGAACACTGGGATAAATTGATGCGGTGTGAAGGTGAAAGCAAAGCAAAGCTTCTCCCCAGAAACCAAAATCTACCACTCCCTTAACAGTGCTGCCATCTGCAATTAATGAAAGTTCATGAATGAACCCAGTCCTCCCATACACCACGAGCAGAGTTATGCAGAGATGAGAGACCTGTAAAGCACATGGTTTAAAGGCATCCACATCCTCACAAAGCAAGCCGAGCTGGAGTTTGCTGCTCTGACACAACTTTTTCCAGTAAAGTGTCTGGGCCAGATTACGTGTACTATCAAACCTGCTCAGACCACTGGGAGTCAAAATGTCCTGGGCCAGGTTTGTGCACATTATGTTCTCTCTTAAAATATCTCTTTGGTGAGTCCCATCTCTCCTGCATTCAGCCTATTCCAGAAATAGAAATTTTCAGTCCAGTGGTTCCAGTTTGGTGATGGTGCAGAATTGAGGCTGTGTTCAGGCCTTTACTGGGCTTGACCCAGAGAGCAGAACGCACCCAGCCATTAGCACTGACTGGTACAAGGGGTAGTCTTTAAACAAGGGATTGTAGGGGCTTCCCTGGCAGCAGTGTAAATGAATATCCTCCAGATGTTGCTCACAGGGAGGCATCCAAGGACCTAGACAAGATTTTGACTCTGTGGTGATGAAGTTCTACTCTGCTCATTGCTTCATGTGCAAGAAGCCAGGCAGCCCTGTTGTATTCCCTTGAAGGAGAGAAACTTCTGTGGAGGTGGCAGCATGGCCCAAAAGGCCTGCTGTGCTCCTTTGGGGTGGAGAGCCAACCTGCAGATCCTTCTGGTAGGGGGTAACACAACAGACCCACCTCAGTGAGCAGTCCTTGTGACAGGCAGCTGGTATGAGAAGAGAATGGACTCCTGTGTCCTTGGCAAGATGGGAAAACCTCAGTGTCAGGGGACTCAAATTGTTCTTCTCACTGCTGCTGTGTCCACTGAAAGGGCTGCAGAGGGGGTGGCTTGCACCAGTGCCTCCAGAGTTTTGAGGGAGCCAATACTGTGGCACTGGGTCCTATTTTCCTTTGAGAAGGAGTTTTGCTGGCTGTGTTTCCAAGAAGATAAAAGCTGTGCATTCTTTTTCATCATTAAACCATAGTTACACAGGTACCACAGGCAAAGACCATGAGCACCAACCAAGAGACCCCAGGGTAAGTTCTCTGGGTTTAATTGCTGTTGGCAGGATGGTGAAAGAGAGGATGGGCTGCCTGCACAGGATTTTGAATGGTTCTGCTCATGTTTTCCCCAGAACACTGTGCTCATCCTCCTGGTAAGAGTCATCTCTCTTTTCTGATGTCGCTCGTATCTTGCAAACAACTTGACCAAGTGCATCTTTTTCTAATCATGCAAGTCAGTCCCTCTCCACTGCCTGGGCTGTGCTCATGGTGGCCATTATCCAGTTCCTCCTGTCCCACTCTGGTGTCAGAAAAAGGGGAATCACATCTCATCCACAACTGGGCTTTGTGCCTTGTTTGATGCACTCCCCAAGGGGACACTTCATGTTTCTGTCTGGGCCACTTTATTTCCATCCCAAAAGCTGCACTCCAGCTAATGCTCAGTGAGCCCTAGAGGGAAATTCTTCAGGAGGTAAGAGCCAATAAGCAGAGTGGTTAATGAGCTTGTCACAGGGCAGTAAATTGGGTTACCACTACCAGAAATGGCTAGAGCCAAGCAAACTGTCCTCTTCTCCAAAACCTTCTCCAGCACCTCCTTCACTTCTCTGCCCCAGGAGCACTGAGAGCAGGCAGGACCAAGGGGAAAATCACATCCCACAAGCCAGAGGCAAGCTAGTTCATTGAAATAACTGTCCCTAATGCTCAGGGGCAGAAGTAAGAGAAAAACCCCAGCACATGTTACACCTCCCTCTGTAAGGTCAAGCCATTCACCTTGGCACTTGCGTGGTCTCTTCTAAAGCTTCTGGAATGAAGAAAACAAGTCCCAAAGAACAGGAAAATGTGTCTGTAAAAGATGAAAATCAGCTTTTGGAGTAGGAGGAGGCAGAGAACCTGGAACAGCTCCTCCATTCCTCTTTTGGACAGTCTAGGTTAAGGCAACACTCTTCCCTTAACAGCAGCAGGCTGGCAAGGACTGTACAGCTTTTAACAGACATTTAATAGCTCATAGGATAAATTCAGAATTCTGCAGGAGAATGGTACTTGGCACCATGTGTAACTCAGCAGTGGCACCAAGGAAACGATGGCAGCATGACCAAGGCTGAGAGCTCAGAAGGATGCAGAAAAGGGAAAAGCCATTTAGAAACACCTCAGACCATCCAGATGTGTCACAGACTTAATTAAGGCACAAAATTTGGATTTGAGTGGCAGCAGAGGGGAGGAAAAACCTGTCAGGGAACTTGGCAATGTCTAAACAATGAAGTTGAGTTGTGAACATGGTAGAGGAAAAGTCATCATCTGGCTGCCACAGGGCTCTTCAGCTGTCCCCTCCAATACCTGGTGTTGGCCACTGGCTGCTGTCCTGGGCTGGTAGAGCCTCTTTTCACCATCATTTCCCCATGGGGGTCAGTGCATGATAACCCCAATCATAAGACAGAAGACAGTGCCATTGGAGGTGGGTACAAGGGGCCTGAACCAGAGGCAAAATGTCACTTTTAAGAAGCCTGGAAAGCAGGTCTGGTCTATGGGTTCATGTTTTCATAACACTGTAGTGCTACAACACTGAGACAAATCATCTGTCAGCCCAAAGAAGTGCATGATGTTGAGATGAAATAGATACGGGAACAGGAGGCTCTTGACATTTGCAATATGCATTTCCAGAAAGAAAACAAACACAAAAAGAAAGGAGAATACGAAATACAAAGCAATCATCTCACCAGCTCCAAGTACTGGGGGAAAATGAAAGGGAAAATTTCCACCCAAGCTACTTTAGAGTGTGATAAAAATGCAAAATTCACACAAGGCTCTTTTTCCTCACTTCAAAACCCACAGGGTCTCTTGACCCAGGTCAGCATTCCTCCGCTTTACGCACTCAACCTCATCATTCACCTGGTGATTACAGCACCAGGATGAACTGTGAGAGCTTCTGCTGCAGCACTATGAGTAGATACACCATGTACCTTCATCTTTCCTCATTTGCTTCCCTTGGTAAGTAAATATAGCCTAGGAAATAGTCACTGCTCAAGAGGTGTGAGGTGATAGATCTTAACCTTTTAATGTCGTTAAAATACAACGAGACTAAATCAAGGACCACATCAGCACCACGCTAATTTCAACACATTATTTTTAGGCCTTCAATCTACTTCCCCACAGAAATGATGTTGTGGAAACATGTAAGAGATGGACTTGAGGCAAGGAACAAAGACAGGACAAATCACACTAATTTAATTTACTTGCTTAATTACATTTCATATCTCATTTATTTGAGATATACAGATGAGCAAAATTCATATGGACACAGATATTGAAAAGCCAAAAATAAAGCCACGAGCAGTTTCATCTTTGAGTTGTGCATAAAATGAAAGTGAGAAAAGGAGACAGAGATTGTGTTAGCTAGCAGATGCTGCAAGGGGACAGGGAATATACAGTTTGTTCTTTCTGTGATGTCTCTGACCTCATCTTTCCCTTTTCCACACTATTCCATAAGTATTTTTGTCTTCTTGGTTCAATCATTATATTTTCCCATTCTTGTTTTTGTTTTGGTCTGGAATCCAACCTTCTTTGAGAGGATGTTTCCTGGGCCACATTCTTCTGGTATTCATTGAAATACCTCTAGTGGATGACCTAAAGGGGTTATAAATTACTTTGAGTTACTCCATCTACAACTCAAATCCACCAGAAGTAGAGTTTCTCTGACTTATAAATGTAATCCTAAGAAACAGTTCCAACAAGCAGGATTTCCTAATTTTAATTCCTGAACTGAATGGTGTAAAAATCCCCGGGGATCTGCCAGTTCTGTGCCACCCAGAGCTTCAAATCCTAATTTTATTGCTGTGTTGTATTTCGAGAGCAGCTGGGAACAGTTGAAAATCTGGGTCTCTATCTTCTCACATCCAAATCTGTCTTTAAATCTCACTTCTTCAAACAATCTCTCCTTACTTTTTTCAGTGCTGACAAGTTCCAGGTGCCCCCATACTCTTCTCCAATGTCTGCTTGTCATCTTAAGTGTTGCTCTTACTTTGGAAATGGACTAATTCACATTTACAGCCACACACAGCAATAAACATGACCATAAAATTATGGTTTTCCAACTATCAGCCAGTGGCCAGATGTGAAGCTTCACAGATGCAGATTGGCACATTATTTCAGCTCCATGAAGTCCTGCACTCTTGCAGAACCACAAAATTGTCACCTGGAGGAGTCTCCAGTGCTCGTGACTGCTCAGAAAAGCCTGGATAAAGCAGTGGCCGGTTCACCCAGGGTCATAAGCCTGCACAAGCAGAAAATATCATGCCTGAAACCTCATAACCTTCTGTCCCTCCTCTGCCAGCAATGATGCAAAGCCTCCCTTGTTTGACAAGAGAGGTGCAACCTTCCTGCCTTCCGTTGCCCCCTCCTGACTTTCACAGATCACATCTCCATGTTTTCTTCATCCCCACCTATGAATGCTATGATCAGCATCCACGTCTGATCTACCAAAAAAAGAAGAGACCTTTAGATCATTTAGTCTAATCTGGGGCACATTTTAGTTTAATTACAAGCGTAAGAGTGTTCAGATGTGTGGACATGAGCTATGAGATGCCAGTGGCTCTAGCAGCAGAGCACAGGCCTTGGCCTATTTTATTTATAAGCAAAGATGTAAGCATTATGTCTTTAGCCACTGTGTTTTTTGCTTCTCTGCATATCAACCAATCCCATCCAAAATTCCTCATCCACACAGTGTCCCAGCTCTCAGCAATGCCTTACACTAAGTCACACTTGATGTCACCTGAAAATTCAGGAAGCAAAAGTAGTGCATTATTACCAAATTACTGAAGACCAGATGTCAACAAATGAAGGAATTAATTCACAGGAATCATCTCTGATCAATATGTGATCACAGTTCTCAGGTAAGTGAGCAACAAACTGTAAATCATCATCTTTGGCCTGGGCTAACACTGCTCCAGTGGCCACTTTACAGCCATCGGAGAGATCCCTGTCCAAAGCCTGGTGGGAGAGATTCAGCTGCCCCAGTGCTTGCACTGAACAGCCTGACTGTGTGCAAAGCAGCAGACACTTGTGTTATGCAGTTCAGCACCTCCTAAACCACCCAGCTTTAGGGTCAGATAATCACACCCATTTTCTCTACATTGGCTGTAAAAGAAGCCATTTGTGGCACCTTCAGTGCCCACCTCTGTCTCTGCTCTGACCATCATGCCAACACTCAGGCCAGGCAAATTCCCTGAAATATGGGATTGGTGCCCTCAAGTACACTCTGTAACAAATACCCTAGTATTTATCTTCAGGTAGGACTGTGTTGGGAAATTATTTGGCATTTCCCCAGCAGGCTCTTGAACACACAGAATTCACAGATGTATCAAATTTACCTTTTTCCTGTCCAGGTCTAGCACCATTAAACACACTGAGAAGACTTTCAGTACCATCCAAAAGGAAACCATATCCTTAAAAATGGTTCTCACACAGTTTAATCTGAATCACACACATGCTGGACTGTATAAATATCATAGGTATGCCTCATTCCTATAAAAACAATAAGTATTGAGAGCTTTGTTGTTTGCCTAGGAGGCAAAGCTGGTGCCAGGCAGCACCAGGCAGGGTGCCAGGCAGGAGGTGGACATGGTTAGAGAAACAGTCTTTTCTAGATTTGGCCTCTGAAAATGGTGAAAAAATCTTCTGTGAGTGAAGGAGGTTTTCATACAGGTTGCATATGAAAGGCAGGCAGATGCAAAGGAAGGCTGAATGCGCTCATCTCACAGCCTGGGTAAGCTACAGGGGAAAACTCAATGACTCTTTGGTTAAATTGAGGAGAATCACATTCATTTCCAATTCTAACTATTCCTCCCTGTCCTCACTTATGCAAGAGTTCTGATTTTTCAACAGAAATTTAATCTTCCACAAGTTCTTCAGAAATTTGCTATTTTTCATCTACAAGTGCTGCAGTGTTTCCTGAAGCTGTTGTTGATTTATTCCATGCTTGTATTGCTATCATCATTACCTACAGACTAGCTGGATTACATCCTGTGTGACAAATGTGAGCTATCTTTTGGGAACCCTTGTTTGCAGCACAAAAAGACAGCACAACAGGGACTTGGGCCTTCGGGGGCAGTGGATGAAGTAGACTGTAATTTCCACAGGTCTCTCTGGTTTTTACTCTTCTGACATTGTCTTTTTTTTTGTGTTTGGCTATTTGAAAGCAAGAGGCACTTGTCATATTAAGTAATAAAACTTTTGGGAGACCTCTAAAACAGTCTTTCTTCCCACCTCATGCCTTGCACCCATCTGGAAACCCTGACCTGCTGTATCTCTGAACAACTGCATCTTTACATGCAGCCTGTGGTGAAAGGGTGGTTAGAGCTGTTGCTGCTCTCTGGATAAAGCCCATAGTCAGCCACAGGAGTCCTTAACCCTGTTTTACTATTTAGAAACAGGTATTTTATTTGACAGAAATTTAGGCCACAAATGATCAGGTCATACTTGCCAGTAAGCACTTAGGAACTACATACTTGTGTTCTGGCAGATCAGTAAAGCCAACTGAGCTACATTTACAGTATTTCCTTCCTATCATACATATTTCAGCCATAGTTAAAAAAAAAAAAAAGGTCATCAAAGCACAGCCAAGCTGTAAAATCTGACCATCTGCAGGGTGGTTGGTGGAAAACCATTTTTACTTTGCCATGAGAGGCATTTTTCCAAAGCTGTCTTACATCTACCACCAAAGACCACTAGATTATTTACTAGTCCAACATCTGTCAAGAAATAATTAGGTTGTTAAAGGGAGATTGTTAGTTACTGGCATTAGGTGTCCATTAACATTAATTGAACTCCTCAGAATTATTTAGGAGCAAAGTCTGGCCCCATTGAAGTTAATGGGAGCCTTTCAATTAACTCTTGACTGACTTGATGGATGGCAGATAGAAAAGTGATGGGTTTCTTTTCAAGCCATAGATCCATGAATGGCAACATCTGCTGCAGGGACATTGTCCCAGGGAGGCTGGGTACTGAGGGAGTATTTCAAACAACCCATCCACTTTGGGTTACTCAGTAAAATATCATCCACCCCCAAAAAAGTACTCAGCTGTCATATTTCTTCTCTGCTTGAACTGGAAATACACACTGGGGCATGGAGGTGCTTGTTTCTAAGTCAGCCTACACATCCCCCACACTTATATCAGCACAGGAATCCACACAGTGTTCTAAAGATTTTGTTTTTAAATCCATCAGCCTGAATCCAGGGCAGTCCTTGGGGAGTAGGTATCAGAGCATTTGGAGGATGGTTCCAGGTGTAAGTCAGAGCAGTCTGCAAGGTGCCTTAGCCCTCCCTGGCTTTCATCAGGATGTGCTCCAATTTGACCTGATGTGATTCTGGTCTAACAAAATTTTCTGGTCTGCTAACAAAAGTTTCTGTGGTGATTTTGGGATACCAGGATCAACTCTGATGCAACAGTGGGGCAGATGGAAAGGTGGCTCTCACACAGCTGAATTTCAGCCCATCACCCACAGTCCTAAAGCTGAGAACAAGCATGCCTTCGCAGCCACATGTATCTGAAAGAGAGAAACTAAATCAATGGTGGGTAATTAGCATTGCTGATATTTATACCATTAAGGATCCAGGGAGAAGTGAAACAAGGGTGTGCCATGTATTTGCTGATTGGAGATGATTATGTTTCTGCTGATGCTGATATTTCAGTGTAATAATTTGCCCCCACCATGCAGCCCACAGGGACAGGTTTGATTTGATCTTCTGGTTGAGAAGTGAGGGTCTAACCTTGATGTCACCTGCAGCATGGAACAATAGACTTTCCAAATGGAAAATGTTAGTTCTGCACTAATACATGAATACAGATTTCTGGACTTCACTGCTAGGTTAGGAGTTAAACTTTTAGTTATCAGATCCCTTGTGTGATATAAACTATCATTATGAGATACATTTTCTTTCCATTATGCTGTAATAAAACCCTCCTGCTTATAATATAAATATATACATTTCCTCTGAGGCATCCTATTTGCTAAAGAACATCATGGAAATCTAATCTCCTTTTAATCAATAAAACACCAAATGATGTTTCTATTTAATGCAAACTTTGCTTCTTACCATGTAATGAACCTGTTTCTATTAAGAACACAGCCATTAATGGAATAAGTAATGCATTACTACTATTCCACTGCTACAGTCAGGTTTCTCTTAGTATTTCCATTATAAACTCAACTATTTAAGAGTCTGCAATTTTCTGAGCTGGTTTGCCTATAAAATCCTTTTATACTGCTAGAGGGCTTGGGGCATGGGGGCTTGGCTGGTTATTGTCATATGCAGGGTCTCTCTCTCTTGCCCAGCCACAGACTCACTACATGACCCTGGCCAAGTCATTTAACCTTTAGAACTTTAGTCAGTCCAAATGGAAAAGGGTCTAAAAAAGAGAGATGCCTCAGAGGCAAGAGAGATCCAAGTTTAACTACATTTGAAAGAATGGCCCTAGGGAACGATAATGGACTGGGGAGACTTTTGCTTTTGGGACATGAGTGCAATTTATTGTAAGCCAGTAATGAAAAGAAAATGGAAGCACGGCATTTTGCCAAGAATAAAAACTATGGGTGACTGCTCAAACCATTTCTGATGGATGCCTATCAGAAGAGATAAACAGCTGTAATTTGGGACAGAAAATACTTATGACCCAATCTATGCTTTTGCAAAGGTACTCTTTATTCCTGCTTTTGTCAAGCTATTGCTGAAGGAAGTTCAAGACCTTTTTCTTCATAAGATGCTCACCCAGAATATTTTATATCCTTATTGGGTTGTGCTAGATCTCAGTCATATTGTTTCTATTATCTGATGAATGACAGGGCTTTCAAGAAAAAGGACAAGAAACATGTATTAGGAAACTCTGAAACATGTATTCACTGGAGCAGAAGTCAAAGGGAATTTCAAGATTAACAAACACTTTGATGAGCAGGGAGCAGAATAAAACAAGGGAACAGACATTTCACAGCTGAATTTCATGCTCACACCCTCATGAATTCTGTTTCCTCCCATGCAAGCAGATCAGACTGCGAGACTGAATCCCCCACTGGGGCAGGGAGAACGTGCCTCCAGTGTAAAAGGTCTGTCCCTTGCATGGAATGCTGACCTGACATTGCAGTTTAAGGTAGCAGTGGTAGGACAGTTTGGATTTCAAGCTGGTTTAGCAGCTCTAGCTCAAAATAAAAGGGAGGATGAAGGTCTACACTCTAACTAGAGCTAATGTCCGAATTGCCTTCTCTTTGTTCTTGCTCCAGCCTGAGTGAAGAGGAAGAACTTCACTGTGCTGGTGACTGTGCCCTGGAGCAGATTGCCCGCAGTGGTTGTGGAATCCCTCTCACTGGAGGTATTCTAGAACTGTCTGGATGCAATCCTGTGCAATGTGCTCTGGGAAGAGCCTGACTGAGCAGGGATGTTGGCCTAGACGACCCACTGTGGTCCCTTCCAACCTCACCCATTTTGTGAGTCTGTGAAGGACTTGTAGGGTCCTTGCAGGGACTTGCAGATGTGTGTGAAACAGCCTTAATCTGTGAGGAATTCTGGCTGCAGGAGAATTGGAAAGGCCATCCTTGACTCCTCTTTGTTTCTCCCTTGTCTTGGAGCACTGAGACTGAATAAAGGTAAATACTGGCTTGGGAACATCACAAGAGGGGACACCACAGCTTTGAACCCTCCTAGACTGCTTGGGCACCAGACTGGAGATTAATCAGAGTGTATTTGCTGGCACTCACTGCCATCTTCAGTTTCCAGCCAAAGCTAGGGCATGGATGGCCTGGCACTGTGGCCTGGCAGTCTGGTGGTGGGACAATGATTCCCTTGTCATGTTCTTCCAAACTATTGTGTCAGTTGCCTCTACACATGTACAGATATTATTTTTCTCCATCATACTCAGTTCAGGTTTCTGAGTTTTACTTCATAGGTGTGAGTGTGAGAATCACTTCTCTAGACTTGGGAGTGAATCCCTACTCTGATTGCCTGACTCAGGAACCACAGACAAGACCTGTCTCTAAATATGCAGGAGAAAAAGCAACAGTCACTGTCTCCTCTTGACAACTGAGGGAACATGAAGCATGAACAACATTTAAGGTCATTGGAGGTCCCCATAGCAGAGTTAGAAACCAACTTTAGTTCTCCTAATCCCAACAGAGAGCCTCAGTCATGAGATGGGTCTGGTATGATACATGATGTGCAACAGGTATTGGTATACAAAGATGTCTGAGGTGTTTCCTGCACCTGAAGCTCCAGGAGGATGGTCTGGGGGAAGGACCAGCCCATCCCTAATGTCCAGTTACCAGCTGTGACTGCGCTGGTGGAGGGGGCAAGGAAGAAAGAGCAAAGGAGGAGATTGGCAGAGACAGCCATCACATCCAGAGGCTTTACTCTAGCACAGGTAACACTTGCTTTATTTCACATTTATGTTCTTGCCATGCTAAGGAAGGGGAAAATAGACACGCTTATTTCTCCTGCTCATTTTCCTGGACCATCTGGTGCTGAAGCAGAGATGACATATTACTGCGAAGAAGGGGAAGATGTCACAGCTTTCACTAATAGCTGTGGGAGGAAAATAATTATTTTAAAAGTATGTGGGCTGCACAAACCGTACTTGTTAAGTCAAACTACCAGGGAACTTATTTCAGACACAAAACATTTGATATTAAGTAATCAGTAATGTTAGAGATCAGCAATCCCAGCCATGAACGTCGGGCTCAGTTCTGCTGTAAGCACAGCCCTAACTCAGGCCCCATTCACTGAAGCCCATGCACAATTTTTTGGGTTTTCTGTTTTGAGTAAGAATGAGAAATTATAGACAAGTCTGTGCCACAGATTACTTTTAGTATGTATATCAGGGATTGCAATCAGGTAGGGAAACAGGTCAGGAGAAGAGGTGAAGCCAATAGCATGACAAGTATCACCTTCTAAGCAATGACAAGAACTTATTGATTTAGTCCCCCTTAGCTCGAGTTCTTCTTGTATTGTTTCTCTAAAGCCCTCAGGGTGTCTATGAACACTTGCAGTTCTAGATAATTTCATAATTTATAATTATTAAACCTTGAAGCACCAGAGATGTGAAGAGAAATGAAGTACTTGTCCTACATAGGAGTACTCAGAAACATCAGTCTCCCTGGACAGAAACAATATAAATTTGCAATTGTCATTCAGCAGCTTTTTTATGGGTCTTTTGGAAATATCTTGAAAACTTTCTGATTCAGATGAGAAACTTACAAGATATGTGGAATGATAATTGAAAATAGGGCTTTTTTTAAATCAAATGGAACAATTTGACTCATGAGTAGTCTTCTTTTTTTGGAATGAAGTGAACATTTCCTCTTCCTCCCCCCAAACAAATCTGTTTCACTGAAATGTTGGCGTTTGAAAAATGTTGATAAACTGTAGTTACAATGAGAGCTAGTCAGAGAATGGAAACAGATTTGGTAAATGAGTGTAAACAAAGCAGCTTGAATTTGATTCCTGGTATTTTGTGGAATTGCTTTGCTTGTTCTTTGTAAACAAGTCGAGCTAGGACTTTGGGCATTCAAAAAAAAAAAAAAAAACAAACCCAAAAAAACAAACACAATGCCCAGAATGTTTCTAAATTTGTGCCAGGCTGAACTAATAATATTCAGCATTCAATAAAACACAAAGCAGCATCCTATTATTTTCCTGTTTGGAGTATTCTTTTAGTCAGATAGGAGCCAGTCACCCAGTGGAAGTAGTGGATGTACAGAAGGAACAGTTTAAAAACCAAACACCTGATCATTGCTGTCTGAAAAAAATTATTGAGTGCTGAGTAGCAAATGTTCATGAAGACATGTGGTTCATGTCTAGACAAAATCAAGATGATATAGATATTTATGGAAATAGAGAAATATGCCCCACTCTACAGTACATCATCTCCTTACTCTATAAAAAAATATAATCTTGGAGCATTCTGGACAGTCCTATGAGTCTAGCTACATTGCAAATGTAAGTTTTCAAGTGTTGTCAAGCCAGAAATATTTACCAATTTTAGTTCAAAGGTATGTTTTCTAGCAAAGTAAGTACCCAATCCAACAGGACTTTGCTAAAAGTTCTGGAGAGAAGGTCACAGATAAGACCTCCAGAGGTTTTTGTTGGAAACACTGCACTTGGTTCTTTTTCAAAGGGAGATGCCAAATCCAATTGGAAATAAAAGATGTCTATTGGAAACTTAATGCAATTTTATTGGAGCTAAATTCAATCTCTCTCTTTTTGATGCAGTAATGGGTCAGCAAACAGAACTCAAGGGTGCAGCCTCAGACAAGTAATGCTGCTGTGGTCAGAGGTGCCACTGGCAGAAGTGTGCTTCATAAACAAGAAACCCCTAAAAAATTGTTTAGTATACTTAAAAGAATAGTGCTTTTCTCAGTCACTACAGACCTGCAAACACTCACCCACGAGGTTTTTCCCAGCCATCACCACTAGCTTGAGCTTCAAGCAGAAAATCCATGCCCTAGATAAAGAAGATCACTTCTCTAATGTTATTTTTCCCTCCTTCCTCAAATGGGTTATATACTCAAGCTCTGTGCTACAGCTGATTAAAGCAGACCATGCATGAGGGAGTGGGAGACACACACAGAGTCAGACCCTCCATTTATATAATCTCCATTGGCTTCAGTGGAGTGCCCCAAATTTATAGCAAGAAAGGGTCTGCCTACAGACTCCTAAGGGATTGATTGGCAACCTACAACAAGCCATTTCCAGGGAGTAAGGCATTTTTGTGGGAATGATTCTTCCTATGTCTTGACTATGAAGCAGAAGCTAACAGAGGCAGAGGTTACACTGTGATATTTATGATACCCAAAAGGGAACACAGTGTATTTGAAAGGCTTGATAACCAAATTTACATGTTTATTGTGCAAAAGAACCATTTATTTATAGGGAAAAAAAAACCAAACACCTATACATTTGGCATTTTTTTATAAAGGGAATGATTTTGAAAGTGCAAAATGAGAAGATATTTTTCAGCTGTTTTTCTCTCTTCTTTCTCTAGTCTTGGTTACTGGCAAGAAATACAGTAAGGTAACACTTCAAATGGTAGAGATCATTCATATCCATCCACTTTCCACGCCTGCTTTGGCAGCCTGGCTTGTGTCATAACTATCACAAGTTTATTTATAGTTCAGGGGCATTGTGGGAGGTCAAGAAAGGAGGAAGAAATTCTGATTAAACCACTAGGGAGTCCAGAGAGGAATCTTGTTGTGCTGGGGGTGTTCTTGAAGTTGTTTGGGTTTTGTGCTTTTGGGTTACTTTTTATTTTAATGTTCATTTACAAAATAACATGCGTTGGAAGTTATTCCTTCTTTTGATTTTTCCACATTCCTCCTCTGTGGCTGTTTTGGCAGTGATGGTCTAGAAAAGAGTGAGTGCTGAAGACTCTTCTCAGAGATGACACAACAGGTCATGAGAGGTTTCTGTGCTGGTGGCTCTTGGTGAGTTGACAGAGATGGTTCTCCGTGGACTCAGCCTCGAGAAGAGCTGACCCCTCCTGTCAAGAGTGGTCTGTGCTGTCCAAAAGCTGCAAAATATTGCAATTACAGAAGCAATGAGCTGCCCTGAGCTGGGAGAATTTATGGGTAGGCTTTTCCTCACTGCTGTCCTCATGGATGAAGGAAGCAGGTGTTACCAGCCAAAAATTCCAGCTCCCTGGTCTCTATACACCAGCACCAAGGAAGGAGCCAGGTCTAAATTGCATGCAGGACTGAACTGTTTACTTCTTCTCTTTCTCCTTCAGGGAGTTTGCTTCCCTCCAGAGGGTGCCTGAGTGCTCTGTAGAGGGCTGGAGAAAGCACAGGTCATCACATGGTGTAGAAGAAAATTTAAGATAGAGGGTTGCAGTGCAAGTCAAAGGACCTTGGGGTAGGAGGGGGCACATCCTGGGAAAACCAGGCTCTCCTGCCATCTATTGTACAGCAGAGCTCTCTCTGCAAGCTGGAATGGGGCATATCAAGGACTCCCTGGAGCAAATGCAGGATAAAAATTTCCGAAGTTTTGCACGAAAGGTGTACTCAGGGTGCTGCTTCTCCAGCAAGGCAGTAACACAGCGGTGGCAAGTCAGAGACAGTTAATACAGCAGCTTTTAGCTGGGATTCTCTTGGTATATGCAGATACAGATAAGGCTCAGTTTTCAATCTCATGCTGCCTCTAACACGTGACAGGGTCAACAGGCTGCTGTAGAGATCAAGAGGAGAGATCAGCCTTCCGAAAATTCAATATTAATTATTGAATATTTATGTTTACCAGGGGGAATGAGTGATCAGAGTTTCTCTCCAAGGCTGTGTATGAATCTTTGCATTTCAAGAACAATATAAATCAGGCCTTTTTATTTGTCATTTGTGTGAGATGAAAATTAACATCACAAGCATTATTAATAAGGCATGAATGACAGAAAGGAGAGGAAGCAGAGCAGCTCGCTCCCTATAAGTTCCTCTTTCTGTATATTAAGTAGATTTATCATGTGCTAATTCCCTGCTCTACTCACTTCTCCTCCTTTCTTTCTGGCAAATTAGGGTTTCAATAGCATTCACATGCCCCTGATTAATATACCTGCCCCTCAGCCATCAAATTACAGCCTTTAACAAATATTAACAAATTCATCCTCACAGCAACCCTTGCATCAAAGGCACCAGGTACCAGATCTGTTCTCTGGGCTGGCACTGGGGGAGGCAGATGGAGGTCTCAGGGGTGGGTTAAGGCACAGAATAACAACACACCAGCACTAAAACAGAGGCTAAAGGATTGGTACAAATGATGTGCAGAGGAAGAGTGTGTGGACAAGAGCTATCCATCACAGGGGTCCTTCTGGCCTTCAGAATCCACTTAATAGAAGTTAACTCTCCTTGTCTTCAGGCCCTTTGGCCATACATCTCCACCTCTTTCATAAAGGGAATTACTGTCCTCGCTCTTACAGGTGAGGAAAGTGAGAATCTGAGAAATTAGGGCCCCAGGCTCAGGAATACTCAGGTGTTTGACTTTAACAGAATTTCACTTAAAACTGCAAGTCTGTCAGGTGTTTTGGCTCAAGAGCTTAACCCTCAGATTTACAGCCCATTTGCTCACTCTGAGCACAGAGGCAATGTGGAGGGCAGTTTTTGTCCACTTGGCTCTTCTGGGTGACTAGAGAGTGGGCACACAGATCCCAGTGCTCACAGAAAAGTCCCCAGAGCTGAGGACAGGCATTGTCTGCCCACCCAGACAGAGACCTGAACATTTGGCACAGACACTAAGGGGTGCAGATGAAACTCCTCCAGCAACCACCAAAGCTGCTGTAACAGGGAAGGAAAAATTCTAAGTGGCTGTTTGGATCACCCAGGGAAAATCCCTGGGCTGCAGTGACCCCTCTCAGTGCTCAGCACCAAAACCTGCCTTTGGACAAAACACATCTTGGCAAAAACATTGCTGATGGTGAGATTTTAGTTTCCTTAAAATGGTCTGAAGACATTCTGCTCATTCAATAGTCATTTTTTCAGATGTTTTGTTTTAAAATGCCACTTTGTTCTGTCTTCTCCCCATTCCCTACAAAAAATCCACACAGTCAGTCTACCACCAAAATAGATTTCTGACTATTCTCCTTCCACTCCCTGCACCCTTCAAAATTCCAGACCAGGTTTGTATCCAGTGGGTAGATGTGTCTCCAGCTATAAAGATAAAATGTCCACGACTGCTGAGAAATCCTCTCTCATGCTCTCCAATCTATTTACTGTGCAATATTTATATATTACAATATTACACCTAATCATAATTAACAATGATACTTAGCAGCATCTATATGGCTCTTCACACCTTTAAAGTGCTGTGCAAACACTCATTAATTAATCCTTGCTTCAGGGATCCTGTGCAGCAGCCTCTTCCACAGGGCACCACGAGCCAGTCGCCAGGAACGGAGCCGTGGCTGCCAGAGCGTGCCTGGTGCTGGGGGCTGGAAACTTCTCCTGCAGGGAGGATTCAGCTCTCCACTTCTGGAAGGCAAGGAGGGCTGCCTTGCTGTCCCCAGAGGAGATGTGGGATGGCAAAAACCTGAAGGAATGGGCAATATAGACAAGAGAGGGACAAATAGTAGTGACTCTAACTGCTCTTATGTCCCAGCGCTGGTGCTGGTCCTGCATGAGGACCTGGAGCCACTTAGCAAAGGTCAGTGGCTCTTTTTGGGGCAGCCCCAATCCTGTGTGCTGGTGAGGCCAAGGTCCCCACAGCTAGCCTGGAGCTGGGGGGGTTGAGGAGAAAGAAGGGGGTGATGGTGGGACAGGAAGGGCAAGGTGGGGTATTTTTGGGGTTGTTTTCAGGGGGTGCTTTTGGTGGGTTTTTTGGGGATGTCTCAGGGGTATTTTGGGATGTTTCTGGGGATGTTTTTGGGGACATTTCAGGGGTGTTCCGTGAATTATTAAAATACAGCATATCCTGGCAGAATTTTTAAAAAGAGAAAAAAATCCTAGGCATGCATGCTCTTTAATGATCTACCTTAAAAAAAAACACCTTCCATTACTCTTCTAGTAGAAAAAGCTGGCTGGGTTTTCCTTTGTAAGTGTGGTGAAGGCCACCAGTGCAGGACCTGCTGCAGGAGCACATCTGCCCCTTCCAGGTCTCCTTCACACACCACTCCCCACTGCCCCTGTCTGGGTCCTTGGAGGGGAATTCTCTCCAGTTTGCATGAACAGCAGGTATTTTTTTTGCATCTTGTGCAATCCTTTCAATGCTGGTATCTCTGCCTGGATGAAATGCGCCTTTTTTCAGCTTTTCACTGTCTTGCTCTGAAATCTCTGCTCCCATCCCTCCACAGAGCTCAGTAACAGCTTGCTTCGTCTTCCTACTGTCAGCACTCTGCTTTGACCCTTTAATCAGGGGACTTGGCTTTTATCTGGAAGACATATGCCTTAGGTGTCTTGTATAAGGTGCCACACAAAGCAAATTCAGCCAGGCCTGCCAATAACACATCATCTAACCAGATGGGGATAAACAGACTTGAATTCATTTGCTCCTTTTTCTCTACTCAGTAGCACCAGAGAAAAGGCTGTTACTAGCTTTATGTAATGTCTCTGGGTACAGGGTTTTTGTGCTTTGCATTTGAGGAGAGCTTAGGTCAGCCTCACAGCTTCTTTCCATTAGAGATGGTTGGCATTAATAAAACGAGAACCCTTTTGCCACTTGTGCCTATGACATTGGAGGTACCAAATATGAGTGATGTCATGGAGGGATGGAGGGCTTTTGCCTTTTTTAATTTTTTTTTTTCTTTAAGCTCAGTGAAATCTCAGTGGTGCTTTTTGTGCAATTTGGATAAAATAAGGAGGAAGTGTGAGGCGCCCTAGGCAGAGATATATGTTTTGTGTTGAATTGTCAATGGAGAAGTGACCAAGCTCATTTTTTTTTTTTTCCTTTGGTGACCTCAGCAAGATTGGTATCTAGATCTCATCAGCTGAAGTGAAAGAGTTATTATTACAGAGCCTGGAGCAGAGCTGACATACTTGCAATGAATGAAGCTGTTTCTAGCTTAGGGAATTCAAGTGGCCAGGCCAGGGACATGATCTATACAGTAAGAGCAGAGACACCAGATTCAGACCAACAAAATGGGCCTCAACCAGTTAAAAGAACAAAGAAACACTTCTAAAACCAGTCTTCTTCTAAAAGTACTAATTGGAATATTCAAAAGCAGTATCATTATCTGCTCCCACCCCCAACCCTGTCCTGCCCCCGAATACTTTTAAAGAGTTTCTCTTTCCTTTTGGCCTTCTCCATTAAAATCATCCATTTTTCTCTTTGGAAAATTTCAAAAATGGCAGAACATCCCTAAAACATCTTTTCAAAGCTACCAGATTTTAGGGGACATATTCCTCCTATAACAAGGCCAGCCTATTCCCTGGATTACACTCCTTGCCATTGTCACAGTTGAATTACAGCTGTGAGTCAGAGGCAGTGACACACTGTGAAAGTCCTTGGCCATGGGACAGCACTCCTCTGGGAGGGTGGCAAGGCTTGGTATTTATTACTGGATGTAGTTGATCCAGGAGGAGACACCAGCCCCCACATCACCATCCTGGAATCTGCACAAACAGTGTTGGTGTTCGCGAGGAGCTCACATTTTAAATAAAGCAAAGTGCGTGCTCATTTCCTGATTGGGATTACAGCCACACGGAGATTAGGGCCCTGATCAGGCACCCCCTGAAGGCAACAGGAGGGGAAAAAAATTGCCATCAGCTTAAGTGAGCATATGGCCAGTCACTCTCAGAGTCAAGGTCGTGTGGGAAACACGCAGCATGGCTGATATTTCACACCCCAGGTGAATGCATTAACCCTGCTTGGAAACAGTCGTCGCTGTGCACAAACCTCAGCCTGAGTTCAGGCAGAAGCAAGGCTGTGATCACACTGCCTGCCAGCTCCTACGAAAATTGACGGAGTGGAAGAGGTCTCAAAGACCATGAAACTTTTGGAGCTTAATTAAAAGCAGCATCTGGGCAAATTAAGGGAGAGAGACTGAAATCAGTGCCTCTGCAGACAAAGAGGCAGGCAGCACCTTGCTGCTGCACATCTGCCTCTGCCCAGCTGGGGCTCTGCAAGGACCTGGAGAGATGACAGGGACAGCTCCATCCACCTCCTCTGTCACCACTCAGGAAATCACTTGGTTTTAGTTGAGATTGTGCAATGGCACATGCATCTGAAGGTCTGGGATCCCATTCAATGGGTATTTTATTATGTATTTGTTGGGGAAAAACTTTGCCTAAACAAAAAATGGAGGGTGTTCTGTGTAAGTAGTATTTCTGCCTGTTTCAAATATCCTGGGCACTCAGAAGCAAAAATAAAAAAGCCAAGCAGGCCACTCTTCTTTACAGAAGTTTTTGGTTTTGTCCACTCAGATCTTGGTTCCATCAGTCTGTCCACAACAGTCCTTTTAGACGTGCCACAGCACAGCTCAACCTTGGGCCTCCTTAATCTGATACAGCAGAGTGGTGAAAATAGGCAAGGCCAGATGTTCAAATACCTCACTTTGGCAGCAAGAGAAGTGAACGGAGTGAGAGGTCAAGGTCCAGGAGAAGAGAAATGGGAGAAAGGCCACAACTTCCAGTAAAAAAAAGTACCCAAGATCAGAAAGGGCATGGAAGCAAAATAATGAAGTCAAGGACCTCACACGCCTCTGCTGCAGCTGGAAAGAGCTTAAGCCTGAAAGTCGGATTTAGATCTGTCACAATAACCCTATGGATTTCAGATTGATTGAATTATAACTCACAGGTGCTCCTTGTTCCATGCATTTCTTCCTTCTTGCCCCCACAACAGGCTTTAAACTCCAGCACACAAGACAGATTATAAAGGTTGTTTCTTGCATTCTCCTCAACCAGGTCTCTGTCATATTTACAAACGTGTATTTTAGCACAAAGGGCCCTATGGAGGAAACCCAACTGCTGTCAGAGGGCTGTTTTGATGGACTCAGTAAACAAGATATTTTGGTGACAGGTAATCTTCATACTGAACTGATTAATTCCAGAGCACAGGAACAATGGCCTTTTTCATCTGCTGAATAATGCATGGATGGCATTGCCACTGGTGAGCAGCAGGGTTCCCGGTTAGCAATAGAAATTCACACACCCATGCTATTTTAATAAGCTATCACTGCTAAAGAAGTCTATTTACGTTACTCATCTTCAACATTTGCACAAACATGTCAACTGGGGAAGTGTGTGGGGGGAGGTAGGAGGGAAAAATGAGGTCATATTCATATACACTTTCTTAGCTCTTTAATTTATATAAGCTTGAAAATTAAGCAAAAAACACCTTAATTCCAAGGGAGTGAAAGAACCATGACCGCTACCTGAAATCTGGATAGTGTGAACAAAGTGCAAACAGAGCCCAGCAGAAGAGAAAAGTCAGGTCAAGGATTGCATGGAGAGCAGGGCATGGGCTGCTCCGGAGTTTGTGAAGTGGAACCATCCTGGATTTTGGCCATCAGGCTGCTCCACTGTGCCACTGGTCTCTTTGGAGCCACCTGGGCCACAGCCTTGTCACTGTGTCCCCAGGAACCAGCCAAGAGCTCCCAAAGGAGCCAGACCTAGCAGGTGGCCTGGCCACTCTGCTGTAACGCACTGGGGTTTGGGACAGGGGCCACCAGTCAGGAGCTCAGGGCTGTTCCACTTGGGTTATGAATTGCAGGCAGCAGAAGGAATCATCTTTTAATTATGGGATCAAGGGTCAGATTGACTCTTAAATTTAAGTGTATTGTAAGCTAGATGCTTAATGTCTTTTGTAGCCAATGGAGATCCAGTCAGTTATCATCTGTGGAAGTCTATTGTTCTTGGTTTTACATAATATTGGTCAGGAGATAAAATATTTTGCCTAAGAGAGGCATCTGGTACCTTTAGAGGTTCTGGGGTGTCCTGGCTAGCTCCCAGCTACTGCTCCATAGGGGTGCAGTTTTCCATAGATTTTGGGTAATGTTTGCTAGCCCCAGGGAGATATTGTGGATAAAAGAGGGCATTTAAAATGACATCAGATGCCTATGTTTAGACAAATGCACGACATCCCTGACCTTCACTGACTATAATGGGAATCTGGACAGCTGGACATCTAAATCTGTGGGCTGAATCCCACCCAAAAATGTCAAAATCTCCTCATTTTCAGCAGAGCGGGCTATTAGAGGTCAGATTTTCAAGAAAGCAGCTCCTATTTTGGCATCCATTCAGCTGCAAAACTTGCAAGTGTGATCAAAGCAAGACTGAGTCCCTTTGAACGAGACGGGGCTGAGTAGGGGAAGTCCATCTGCTCCCCCTCTCCTCATGTCCCAACTACTCAGGTCAAAGCAGAGGTTAAATCTGGTCTGAGGACAGGCCTGCAGAGCTGGAAGGCCCAGACCCAGGAGAACAACGTGTGTGCAGTGGATCTATGTGTGCACAGCACGGGACACACAACCCCACGTGGTCCCACCCAACACTGAAACCAGCAGATCACCCTCCAGCCAACAGCACTGATGGAAAAATAATTGTTCTTTTTTTCCTTTTCCCCATGTCATTGCATCCCTTATCTATTTCCCCCAGAAATAAAGTGCTTTTAAAGCAGGGAGCAAACTGGTCTACCCCAAGCAGTTCATCTCATAAGTGGCTTCCATTTTATTTCATCATTTTGGGTCTGGATGCTGGTCGAGCTTCATCCCCAGTGACCTCACACCTAAGGCTTCATTTGCATGGTAAGTATTGCTATCATAACATTCATTCCTTTAAATCATACTCCAAAATTTTACTGCTTCTTAGCTGCCTGGAAGGGTATTTCTCCTCCCTTTTGGGGCATGCATCTCTGGAAAGCTACAGGAAGAGATTTCCTACCACTTGGAGAGTGAGGCTCCCAAAAGAGCATAAGAATGGTGTAAGTGTGTTTTTCAGGGCATGACTATTTTACTACATAACAACTCACTGATTTATATAATTCTATTTGAAGCTTTGAGTCTTTATTTATTTTATTTCTTTTGGCTTTGCAAATAGAAAAATAGGGGGGGGAAATTACCCAAATCTTTGCTATGGGACACTTTGGAAAGTATTAATGTACACCAGGGTTGAGGAGGGCCCAGCTATGAGTGGAAGGAGTTGGGGCCCAGGGACGGCCCCAGCATCACGTTGTGAAATGTGTTTTTTCAGTCTCTCTGGGGACCAGTAATTGCACATGTCAGAAAAGCTTTAAGGTAACCAGTGTAGAGGATAATGGCTGCATAAGGAGATCAACTGGCAGAACACATTGAACTAATTTTCTTCCAGCCTCCCCCAAATTTTTCTTTAAAACCCTTCCCATTCTGTTTGTGGAGAAGCATGGGAAACTTCCCAGAGGTTTTCAGAGAAACCAGGAGAGGAGGAGGAGAAATGGTGGTCAGTTAGAGAACTTTTTCTTCCTTTGTGGTTCTCTCATCTCCCCCAGCCCAACCATAATTAAACTTTCTGTTGCATCCACTGTGCTGGTCACTAATGGGAAAATGCAAACAGGCATCTCCCCTCTGCAGGGATTATATTCCAAAATTATAAACCAGGAAGAATTGTTGTGCTCTTGGCACAGCCGTGGTAAGAAATGGGGACTTATAAAAAGTTATTCACCAACACTTCCAGCCAGCTTTTTAGCACCTGCAGACAACAGGGCGTTTGCTGCTCTCAAACAAAATTTTGAAGGAACTGATTTTGTCGGCGCTGATTTCAGTTGTTTGCTGCGAAACACCACAGAAGCGTGGCCTGGTTTTCAGTAATTTGGCTTCTAATACTCCAACCTCACTTAACCTGGCTCACTTTTTTTGAATATCTTTTTAGCTCCCACACAGTCTATAATGGGATTTTCCTCATAGCTCCCTGCAGAACGCTACTCTGCAGTGATTTGGAGGAGCGAAGGAAGCGGGAGCTGAAGGAGAGCGGAAAAGGAAGCTATTTTGAGCACAAAGCCTCTAGGCAGATGTAGCTTGTGGAACTATCACATGCAGCCCGAGTTATTGGAGCAAATCAATACTAATTATTTTAAGGCTGAGGCCTTATGCTGGGGCTTCTCAGAGTGCTCGTGGTGATCTTTTATTGCTTCTTTTGTAAATTTGTGGTGTGAGCTGTTATCGCGGTGTGCAGAGCAAGGGTGCTCTGAGGAAAGGGAAAGTCCCCCTGTTTAGTCTCACCGTACTCTCCAGCACCTTTCTACAACCTTGGTCTGCAGCAGGGTGTGCAAACCCCAGTGAGGGATGGATTTCATGCTTTCAGTCCTTTGCAGGATGGGAGGTTTCCAAAAACTCCCATCCTTCAAGGATAAGATCATGATCAGACCTTTGCTTTAGGAGAAAATATTCCTTCAAGGCCCCCAAAAGCAGCATCACCACAAATGAGAAGAGAAAGGAATTTGAGATCCACAAACTGAACACTGGTGCCCCCTCAAAGCAGGAAGACTGAATGTTCCTGAATCAGTGCAGCTTCTCCCCACTCTTCCACCAGGGAAGGTCATTCATCCCCTTCACAAAGGCAGCATTCCCTTGGCCATTGCCACACTCATTTATGGGACACAGCTCATGCAGTTTGCAACAGTGACTCAAGGCCAGGATCCTGTCAATGGTCCAAACTCTCCCTCCAATCAACACAGCTGTTCGTTGGGTCTCCAACGATACTGAAGATGAATTTTCAAGGGAAAATTGCTCTTGTCTGGCAATCAGATACCTAAAACTCTCAACCCAGCGGCTGCTCAGCCCAAATCCAAGAGCTGTCCTGTGGTGAAGGCTGTTGTTCCATGTTTCACTGCTGCCCAGCACAGCGTCTGTGGGATTTGGTATTACCTACATCCCAAACAGGATCATACAACAGAAGTGATCTGCAGCGGCCATCCATCCCACAGTATTTTTCCTCACCTCCAGAAGCTCCTGTGTTCCTTCTGCTGCCTGCTGATCTTGAAGAAAGAGGAACTAAGAGGCAGAAGTGCTGTGCAGAGCCATTCCTGTGAGGACCCTGGTTTTAACAGGATGAAGGAATGCAGCTGCATCCCAGCGCCGTGCTCAAGTAATCATGAGTGCAGCAAAGCTGGCTTTGATGCATGACATGGGGCTGGGAAGGGCAAGGGTAGCCAGAAGGTCGACCATAAAAATCAGTGCAGTGGTATCCACCACCATTTAGTTTCTCCATTTTACAGAGGGGGTTATAATGTTTTTCTTTTTTAAAGGCTCTTCCCAGCATTGATTTTATTTTCCGTGATTCAGTGACTGAACCAGGAAACATAAAATGAATTATCTGTTTCCTTCTATGAGGTTTTTTCATATTTATTATTTTTAGAAGGAAAAAAGTGAATTATATTTCCAAAGAAAATACTGATTTGATATGTGAAGTTTTGGTTTAGCAAACAGCAAGGTACAAAACTGCAATATTTTCAAAAATGTTTTTCTTACATTTTTGGGGGTGAAAAGCCTTGAAAATGTGGTGTGATTTTGCCAGGTTTCAGTTTAACCAAAAATGACTTGTTTATAGTGAGTGAACTACTGTCTGAGAACTTGCTTCACGTAGCTCCATTCTCCACTAACCCCTTTTTGTCTTTTTAGATTTGAAATTCTTCAGGGAAGAGACTGACTTTCCTTTCACACAGGGGAGAGCACTTTGAAGATAAAAATTGTTAGAGCAGTGCTAAGTATTGTGTAGCCTCGGAAGAATGTGTTATCAGCTTACAAAGCCCCTTTGAAAAGTAGCATACACTCAAAGACACTGACATCTGTCTGTAAAAAGAAAAAAAAAAAGAAAAAAAAAAAGAAAGGTGTAGGTGGGGTTTACTGTCTGCTATATAACTTTCTCCTAGACCTTGACTGCGTGAAACATATTGCAAGTGAGGCAGAGTTTTTCACAGTAACAACTACTCTTGATGAAACTGTTTTTAAGGATTCTGTAGCAGCACAGGGATGCCAAAGATTTCTGCATTCAGATCCACAAAAACCTCCCTGGGTCACAGCAGACGAGCCCAGACTGCACAAAGACGTGACTCAGCAGATCAAGGTTTATTAACCAACAGCAGATTTTCAGGTGAGCCCACCTCTTCTGAGAAATTGTATTCTAGAAAGGTTTTTCTCCTTGTCTCAGTGAGTATCACTGCAGCAAATGGAGTCATCAGCACAAACAGAGCTTTGGAGATGTGTGTGTGAGACCCATCCCTTCTGTGTTGTCTTTATAAGGGAAAATAACTTGTGGCTTCTCCCTCCCTCCTAGGCTGTCTTTCTGAAAGGCTGCAGGGAACTCCAGGAATAATGCCTGGTATTTCTTCAGTCATTGTATCATTCTGCTGGATTCTGGCTGGTGGGAGACATTCACTGATGGAGGAACTGGGACTATTTACCCATCTTCAGGAGCTGCCCTTCCTGCCTCCACTCTGCCACTGCTGGCCGTGTCTCTGCCACAGCCAGTTCTACAGACCCATGCACCCAGGTTGCTCCACTTCTAGCCCAGTCAGTGCTGGTTTTCAAAGAAAAAAATCCTGCCTGTACATTCAAAGCAGGAAAAAATATCCTCTGAAAAGAGTGAGACAAGCAGTCAGTGCTGACAAGCTGTGTCCATGGGCACGCACTCAAGTGCTGCTGCTCATCCAGCAGCCTTCATAGCCCAGCACCAAGGCTCCTCTTTGGAGACACCCTGAGTCAGCTGGGACAGAGAGGCTGAGCAGCTGGGGACTGCTCTGGAGTGCTAGACAACTTTTTAAGGTCCTACAGATGCTTTAGCACCTAAAGGGTTGAAGGGTGGATGGAGTTTGCGCTCATGAGATCAGAGACCTGCTGTCCATGGATCCAGCTGGTGATTTCAGACCTCACCGTGGTGTCTTGTGGTGCAAGAGGGGCTGGCTGGGGCATCCAGCTCTGGGGGCAGCCCTTGGAGTTGGTGACATGCTCAACCACGTAGCAGAGTCTCACTTGGCCAAAGCAAGTGGTGAGTCTGAAGGACAAAGGCCCCACAGAGCAAACAGACTCCCTCCTTTCCCTTAACATCCAAGGCTGGCTCTGCCAATTCATCTTCCAGAACTGCTTGGGAGCACAGGGCAGTCTGCCCTTGCAGATCAGCCACAGGACTGGGAGCCACAGGAGAGCTTGGAAAGGCACCACAGCCAAATGGAAATTTTCTTCAGAGACCCCCTAACTTCCCTGTGCCTCTGGATCACTGTCCTCTATCTCACATGGGTGCATGAAGTCCAGCTGCTTCTCCTACTCTTGAGACACTTGTGCATCTGCTAAGGAGCCATTCAGCCTAATTAAACTGAAGGTCCCTTCTACAGCTGCATTCACAGAACTGCATCCACTTCTAATTGTTGCAAGAAGGCTCTGCTGTGAAGCAGAGCACAGCCTGTGCCTCCTATTGACCCCAGCTGCCTCCCCACCTCTGAAAAGCTCAAACAGAGTGGTATAAACTCATCCATATGCAGGAATGTAGGAAAATTACCCATGAAATAAGGGCAAACACCTCAAGCCATAAACTCTCAGCTAGAGCATAAACAGTTAATAAGTAGTGCTTAATTTTTGTTTGTTTGTTTGTTTAGTTTCAAGACTCCCATTAAAAGCAAACCCAAGTCCTGGGGCAAGATAAGAGCTGAACTTGGTCTGTGAAAAAGTTCATTAAGACAGCTTGTGTCCTGAGGACAACACAATTTATAAATTTTGGTCTCAAAAAAAAGATTGAGCACTATCCCTAGAAGGCATGTCTACCCTCTAGAACGTGGTAGTCCTTTTCTAAACCTGGAACAGTAAATTTGCCTAATCCCAGCTCAGATTTAACTGGTGATTTGCCACAAACAAGAGAAGATTTTGCAGCCTCCCAGAGTCACTCCCATCTTGCCTTTATGCAGCAGGAGCTTTCAGAGCCATCACAGGGCCCATTTATTGACATTAGGTTTTCAGAGTATCCCTCAGAGATGACAGCTAAGCTGCCAACAGCTCTCTCAGTCACCTTCTGAACTTAGGGCTTTACATCCTTCTTCCCAACAGTATATAATTTTTATGGGCTGCTTCCCAACTGAAGACCCCGAAGCACTTTACACAAGGTCGGTAGCAGCACCTCATTTCACCAAAGGAAAATTGCAGCACAGAGAAGGTGGAAACCCCAGACCACATCATCAGAGTCCCAAATAAGTGTAGGAAACTGTAGGACATAATTCTGCCTTGTTGGTTTGAGCCACCCATGCTGGTGCCCCACAAGGAGACGACAGATTCAAGGTTACTGGAAGATGTCCCCATGCCCCAAAAGACACTTCCAGGAGGTCTTAAATGTTCTTTGGGATATATAGGCACAGATCAGGGTTTTTCCCTCTTTGTTCATATCCTATTGCTGCACCACACTGACTCCATGTGGTGTTGGCTGAGGGAAAACTATCTAGGAGAAGGAGGGATTGCTGGGATGAGTTCAGAGGGAAAAGACAGGTGAGCAGTGATGTTCACATCATACTAATTATCTTTACCCAGAGCACATGTTCATGGCACTTATTGAGCCTTTCCAGTTACATGTATTCTGATATTCATTTAAATGAGGGGAAAAATATCACATTTTTGTAAAACACACTCTTAAATCCTGTTGAGAGGCAAGGTGGGAGTTGTGACATGGAAAATGAAGGGTTACTTCCACTATTTATGAAATCCTAACTTCTTGTTGATGTATCTTCATCCCAAATAACTTTTGAACCAAATAGACACTTCACACCAATAAGACAGAGATTAAACCTTCCCAAAGCTTAGATGTTCCTCCAGGTTTCATAAAAATAGGCAGCCAGGTAGATTAGAGAGCTCCAAGCAGAAGGAAGAATGGAGACCCCAAGAAGTGCTAGATGTAAGAGGAACCAAGTAGAGACACACAAATACCAGCACATACAGCTCTCCATGCCCCAGCTGATGGATAATCCTGACTTTGTCCCCGTGCCAGCAAATCCAAACGTCAGACAAGCCCTGGAAATGAGGCTGCTTTGATCCTGCCACAGGCTGAATCGCTGATCGCCTGTGGAATTTGCCCTCCTAAGGCTGGAACAAAGAACTCAGATGAATGTGGGGAGGCAGGACAGCAGCAGCAACCTCCTGAAATTCTGCCCATGTCCCCCTGCACCCTTCAGTGGCTCACCTTGTCATTTGCTTGCCATGCTCTCTCTGCAAACACTGCTTCCTTTAAGCTGTGACTGTGGACTAAAACAGAAAGCGTGGTGGGGAGTCCTGGAAGGGAGGAGCTTTCCCACAGTGACACCTCCAGACCATCTAACAGCATCCCTTGGAGATGCTAATGAAGCATATCCTGTAAAAGGGTAATCCCAAGGGCTGCAGAGTTCCTGATGTCCATTGCTTTGTCCAAGGGGAAAACCAGCTTTTCTCCCAGAAGCTCACAGAAGGGTGTGTAAAAGCCTCCAGCATGAACCCCTGTGCTTGCCCCTGATGCATCCTGTGCCTCAAAACATCAGGAGATGGAGATGAACCAGCATGGCCCCAGCCACAGAAACACTTCTAAACTTGCCACAGATTTGCTTAGATTAGAGTGCTAAGGAGCCTTAAACCCTCCTTTCCTCCTTATTGGCACCACTGCCTGCTCCCATGGACCTGACCTGCTCCCATTTCACATTGGAGCTGTGTCCACCCCCAGACTGAGTCCAAACCCAGACCGAGCTGCAGGAATGCAGGGGAGCCAAAGACCTGCAGTGGTTTTTTGTAACCCCTTCCAATCTCTATGCTGGGAGGTCAAAATATGGCCAATATGGCTCCTCGTGCTTCCTTTGTCTGTAAAGCACCAGGGACTTGCAGAGCACTGAGCATACTGAGCATACTCCAAAAAGGTATTTTGTGGTAGCCCTGAAAAGCCAGCCAGGTATCGGCCCCTTGGACTCTGTGTTGTGGAAATCCCCAGTGACAGCTTCTGCTGCAGGGAGCTGTGGCAGTGGTGAATGTGATTCCAAACCCACCTCTCTGCAGGGGCCACCATTTATCCAGCTGGTGGGCAGTGCTGCCCCCAGATTACAATTCTTAATTTAGAGAGTCTCTTCTGACATTTTGGCTACTACGGCCTGATGCTCACAAGCTGTGCTCAGAGAGGGTGAAATTCAGCTCCTCCAATCACACCCAGTTTCTCTCTCACACTTTCTTTTCTTCCCTTCCTGATTCATTTAAAATAATCTATGAAAAATGTCACTGGTTTCCAGGAAAAGCATGGGTCTGACCAAGGCAAAAGTCAACTCCTTAATTTAAAACAGTTGAGGGGGGGATAACCCATTGAAGCTGCTCAACTAATGCCCAAACAGTTTGTAATTACAGGAGCAGGCTGGGAAAACAGGACCTACCTAGGGAATATTCTTATTAAATAAAGCAGAATTCTGTCACCTTCTTAATCATGAAATATTGATGAAACTGTAAGCAGCCCCTCTGAGGTTTTAGCCTTTGCCCTCTCCTTGTGTGTGTATATGTGTCCACACAAAGACAAAGGGGAAAAAAACAAGCTCAAAGCCTACCCCTGGAGCTGCAGAATTCTAACCAAGCTGCTCTGTGCCAGTGGATTTTGCTGAGCTTGCACGGGCATATGGATTGGAGAAATAAAAATTCTTCACTCGGCACAACCAGAAACTTCTTTTAGACTGAATGAGTAATGAAGGGGTGATTAAAGAGAGCTGAGAAAGAAAGGGCATTTTAAAGGGAGGACTGTGCCAGGAATCAGCAGAGGAAGGGCCAGCCTTCCTTACTTTGATCCACTCTACATGTTCTGGAAGCAGTAAAGAGCTGTTGGACTCCAGGTACCCTGGAGTACCAAACCTTCCCTGGCCTTATGAAGACATGCTTGTACCTCTAGGGCTTGCTCCTGGCAAAACAAGCAACAGGACTCATCTTCACGAGCCAAAGGCCAACCAGAGCAGCATTTGGGTTGCTGGAGCTCTGAGCACTCATGATCTTCCTCAGGAAGTCAGGGAGTCCCAGAGAAAGCAGCACCCAAGGCACCACAGCCTGTGAACTCCAGCTGGATGGACTCAACATCCACCAAGAGTCACATCTGGAGACATCTGGAGCTGGGACAAGCCCCCACTTAGAAGGTACCTGAGATGCTACAGCTTGAAGGTTCACACCATCCATCTTTGGGGTACCAGAAACTCGTCAGCCACTCAGCAGCACCACACCTCTCACACCATTTATCTCATGCCTTGGCACAGCCAGCTGCAGCCATCAATTTTCTGGGGGGCCTCAGCAACAGGAGCCCAGAAAAGCCCTGAGGGGGAAGAGCCAGGGACTATGAATAATGTGGGTGAAAACAAGAAGTGCAGGGAAGAAAAATCACAGGCAAATTTTCATCCCTTCACACTCCTCTGTGCAGTGGGAAGGGACAGAAAGTCTTTTCAAACCAAAATAACTATGCTCCATTCCACTTCTGTGACTCAACTCCATGGTCCTAACTGAGACAAATAAATAAAGAAAAATTGGAGCATCCCAGAAGGAGAGAAACAGACATTAGGAACTACAGGCAAGAACTGGGAAGCCAGTGCATTGCCAGTAAGGGATCCCAAAATTCAGACACTTGTCTGAGCCTGAGTTTTATTATCACTTCTGCAAGAGTGGATGAACAGAGCTGAGGAAAGAAAAATAGATGGGAAAGAAGGACTGACCACAAGGACAGGCCAGGAACAGCAGTTGCAACATGAGGGTATTGGGACTTCCCTGACAAGGAAATATCACAGCTGGGAGTAACTGGAAAAGGGAACTGGGGCCAGGCTGGCTGGAAAGCAGGGGCAGGAAGGATCAAAGCACTAGAGGAGAAAGGAGGACAAAGAGGGGGAGGCTGCAATGGCTGAGAGAGGGAGAGATGCATCAAGCAGCAGGGGAGCCTTCTCTCTGCCCACTGCGGTAATGGGGTCTTTGTTCTGCTCCTTTCATGTCCGCGCACATCCCGGCCCATGGACAGCCGACAGGAGCTGAATCAATCATCCCCGCTCCCAGGGGAGGGCAGGCCGTGATTGATTTGCTCTCCCCGATGGTTGGCTCTGAAAGGACACGCTCTCATTACAGTTTGTTTCTGGGTACCGTTCTTTACTCCGGGTCTAAATGCTGCCAAAGCTCCCACCTCCACCACGGGATGTTGCAGTACCACAGTTTCCTCCCAACTCCCTGAGAAAGCTATTGAAAAAAAAAAAAAAATCTACATTAATAAAACCCCAAAACAACAAGACACGTTCCCCAAATTTAAACCTTGCTGCTGAAACATAAAGCTGAGGCTGCGGCCATGGGTGATTTTAGTGCTCATCTGCTCCAAATTCCAGTCATGCTTGTCACACTCCCACAGCCTGTCTCTAATTGTCAGGCACAGCCCTTTGTATTCCTAATCACCCCTGAAAAGGCCTGGCTCCCGGGATCCGCTGGGCACCCTGGGGTGGCTGCATGGGCTGAGGCAGCCCTGCTCCTGCTCTGGCATGCTGCAGGATGCCAGCTGCTCCGGAGGATGCTGCAGGGGACAGAGATGGCCCCTGGTGACCAGAGTGAGATGGAGACACCCTGCCCAAGGGCAAAAGCTGGGACACGGAGGCAGGTGGCTCTTGGATGCACATTGAGGAGCAGAGAGGGGGTGGTGCCACCCAGCTCAGGTCCATCTGTGCCACCAAGGGTGAAGCCAGTCCTTCTGGCTGAGCTTATGTTGTACTTTCTGCAATGGACAGTGCTGCTGATGAGTCAAATATACAGTTGTGGGAAAGAACAATCAATTTCAAGGAGTTTTTCCCCCTCTTCAGTGAAGTTTAAGCATCCTACCAATTCCAGACATGGGTGGAGGCAATACAATTAGCTACCAGGGCCATTGCAATGTTAAGCAGTTTATCTGCAGGACTTAATTATTCACCATTTTAAATTCTCCCCCACCTACATGTTCACATACCCTTCAGCCACTTTTACTTTAAATCAAATCATCCACCACTCTGCTATGTTCTCATTGAAGTGTTTCTCATAGAAACGTGGAAAAAATTCAGCTGCAGAAGAGCCCTTAAGATCATGGAGCAGTGAATGATGCTGCTCTCCAACCCATCACCTTGCTCCCTGAAATGCATCCAATGAGGTGCAACTCAGCTATGTAAAATGGACTGAGTGTTGTGGAGAATCTGGCAATTCAGAGCCAAACAAATTGCTTCAAAAAAAAAGTCCTGCACAAACCCAAATCTTCTGCAAGGATTGTTTAGAGGAGAGGAGTCTCAGAGAGAGGAGGCTTTCAGGACCAACTCATCTGAGAAGTGTCTGAGAAAACCAAAGTGTCTGAGTTATAGGAACAACAAAATAAGGCAACCACAGTGAGACTGAAGCATGTTAGAACCGCCAGACTCTAGATACAGAGTCTGGTAGTCATGTCCTTCTGAGCAGGTCCTTACAACCACCCTGCTCTCTTTCTGGACTGAGGAGTGTTTGTCATACCAGGTCTGTGCTCATGCAATCTAGTTCAAGTATCCAGCACAAAGTATTCTCTCGTTTCAGCACCCAGTGGGTTAAAAAAGTGTAAGCACAGCCCAGGCTTCCACAGGCAGTTTGCAGCATAGCTGTTAATTTGGGAATGTCTCAATTTCACCTCCAAATTTTGAAACTTTGCCATGCCTTTTCATTAGCTGTGTTTTCCTTCTGGAAACTACCACATATCTGTATCACTCCATCTTTACAACAAAGCCCAAAGGGTTTTATACTTTTCTGTGAGTGTTCCTAACTGTTCCCAGCTCACTTTACTAGGAAAAGCTGCTTCTGCTGGCTGCATTTGCTGCTCATATAGGCAATACATTTTCCAGATTCTTTCCACCTTCCTCTTTTTTACTAGAGATTTGCTCCAAGAAGAGACTAAGCTGAAGCAGAGGAAATGTTGCAGCCATGTTGGCCCAGTAGTTTTATAGCAGAAATTTCTTTGGAAATCAGCACAGAGCTCTGCACAGACAGCAGTAACTGTTTGTGTAACAGTTTGTTTAACTCCAGCCTTGCTTCTAACAGCAGCATCCAGTGGATGTCATAAATCTCAAGAAGTTAAATTTCTACTTTCATAAAGGAAAAAAAAAAAAAAAAAAAAAAAAAAGCAAAAAAAAGGAAAAAAAAGATTATATAGTATAATACTAATGAAGACATTATTCTGATTTCATCTTGTACTCCATGGCAAGGTGCAGCAAGGGCCAGCTGTTCCCTGAGGGAATCTTAGGAATCCCTAAGACCAAAGGAGACACAGCAGGACACCAGCTACAACACACCTTTGAAACACCATCCTAAACACAACTCTGAAGTCACTGCTTCCAGACATAGATTTTCCGTCACCTTTAGCAGAGCTTTCCTCCCTCTTTCTCTGTCTGCTTTATCCTGGCTCCAGTAGAGCTGCTCAAGTTTGTACCAGTTCAGATTTAGGCTATCCAATCCTGGATCTTCTGGGATTTATGCTGGTCTAGAAACCACAAATAACACCAGGGAATCATTCCTGCAGCACCAAGTTCTGCACAAACATGAAGTAAGAGAAGCTCACTGATAGAAAAGGGGCCCTCACTGTACATTGAGGGTCTGGAGTGTGTCCAGAGGAGGGAATGGAGCTGGGGAAGGTTCTGGAGCACAAGTCTGATGAGGAGCATCTGAGGGAGCTGGGGGAGCTCGTCCTGGAGAAAAGGAGGCTCAGAGGGGGGACCTTCTCACTCTCTTACAATTCCCAGACAGGAGGGTGCAGCCAGGTAGGGGTTGTTCTCTTCTTCCAAGTGAGAAGCAATAGGACAACAGGAAATGTCCATGACTTGTGCCAGGTGAGATTTAGGTTGGATAATTGGAAAAATTTCTTCACTGAAAGGGTTGTTAGGCATTGGAGCAGGTTGCCCAATGAAGTGGTAGAGTCCCCATCCCTGGGGGTATTTAAAAGCCGTGTAGATGTGGCACCTGGGGACATTGTTCAGTGGTGAATATGGTAGTACTGTGTCAACAACTGGACTTGATGACCTTGTAGTCCTTTTCCAACCTGAAGGATTCTAAGACTCCCTGATTCTAAATGCAACAGGGAATGACACCACAGTGACAGGGAGATGTCTGATGGAACGTGGCAGAGTGTTACAGGCTGGGTGCCTGAACACCATACACTGATTCTGCTATTACAGCACTGCTTAGGGCAGTTAGTTACCCCTAATGCACTAAACCCTTCTGTGGTTAAGCTCACCCAATTTAAGAACACAAGGAACCTCAAAAAGCCCCATTTGGGAAGCCTCTGTTCCGTGGGGAGCCAGTGACAGTTCAATGACATTGCTCTAAGTTCTCTGGGCAAACCAATCACTGCCATTAAATTGTTACCTTCTTTCCTGTCTTTCCTGCCTGTTCCCCATTTGACACTTTTCACAGTGACAGTCATCAGCCTGTGTATAATATAATCAAAAAGCTGATTCTGGCTTCAAGCCATTCCAGAAAAAAAATTTCACAGCACCCCACATTAAAATGCAGCCCCTGTCCTGCACCTTCCTGCTCCTTCCCCTCACTCCATGTTTTTGGATTTGGGGTTTAGGTTTGTTTGTGATTTTTTTATTTTTTTGTTTGGTACTATCACATTATCCCATGTTTGCAATTGTAAAACCACATTATAAAAGCAGCCGATATTGAACTAATTTTATCACAGGGCTAGTAATAAAGTTTAACACCAACTATAATATTGTTGTACACCAGAAATATTGCAACAGAACTGTAATATCCTGTTAAATTCATTTTCCATCCAACACCACAAGATCTGTTGAAAGATGTTAGGGGTGAAAGTTTTGTAGATTTTTAATTTTCCTCTTTTTTTGGCTTTATTTTTGTAAGGCACTATAAACGTTTAAATTTCATAAAAATATACATCACAAGTTCAGCAGTAAGAGTTCTAGTGACACATCTAAAGCCTTCATTGTCCGAAAAGTAATGTATGGCTAGCAGCTACCCTGCAAAGCAAAATACATCATTAGAACCAGCTTATAGAAAGGAAGAGGTACTTTTAACTGGTCCCCATTACTGCAGCATCTTTTCCCCTCCTAATGCCTTATATATTTATTCTTAGGCACCCCAGGGAATTAGATGCAATTATCCTTTTCTTCTTAGGCAGAGAAATGGGTAAAATGTTAAGCAGCTTGCCCCAGGTGACACAAAAAGTTTTATGACACTTTATGGGTCTGAATCAGCATCCCTGGCACAGCAGCTGGGCTCCCATGGGAGGAGAACAAGGGTGACTAAAAATTCTTCTTCCTCCCATCAGCCCTGTCTGAGACTGCTGGCCACTTTCTGCTGCCTCCAAGGAAGGTCTCAGCCACCTATAGGAACACACAGGATTAATTAAAAGCATTCTTTTAAACCAATTAACTTACACTGGTAGAAACCCTTGTGTAGATACTCTCAGTGGATTTAAACCTATTTTTTTAAATTCAGTTTAACTTGAGGCTCTGCATTTGCCAGCTGTGTCCCTAGCATCTTCTGCATCTTTTCAACTGCTTCTGTTTTTAAACTAATTTTAATTAAGTGCATGCACTCTGTGTGGTCAAATCCCCAAAGAGCTGTAGGAAGGAAGGCAGAGACACAAGGAAAAAAGAGTACAAGTTGGTTCAAGGCAATCCCTGGTTGTGCAGCCCAGCTCTTGGCAGGTACCAGCTGGTTTAAGGTCAGTATGTTGGGGCAGTGAGACCCCAGCCCTGTCCTGAAGAACTTTTGGTCTCTATGGGAATTAATCTACTCCTTAAAGACTGCATTTGTCCAAAGTAAAATAAAGACAGAAAATACAAATGATGGTGAGCAATTTGCTACAGAACATCAGCAGCAAGCAGGAGACCTGGTGACTGATGATGGGCAGTGCTGCTGCAGCCTTCCTCCAGAGCAGGCCAGAGGTGATCTGGGGACAACGCTCAAGGCTGGGCTTTTCAAGGTGATCCAGCGTGGAAACCAAAATATGTAAGTATGCCTGGCATGGAGTCAGCCCCAAAGGCACAGTATTTATGGGAACTGTCCATGTCTCTAAACAAGCTATAAACCACAGAGGGATGGAGAACTGTAGGTTTCATTGACCATTCTCTGATCTAAACACACGCGCTACACATTAAGCAAGATACCTCGGGAAATATTTTTAAACATGTTCTGACCTCATTAAGAAAAAGTTGGAGGACAAAATACCACTTACCCATAAACCTTTCCTCTTTTTAAAAGATCATTCAGTGTCAGGGGTTTTTTTAAATTTGTTAATGTATGTGCCAAGGAGACAGTGGACTGAAGTGTAGAAGACTCCAGTTCTTCCTGAGATCTAACCTGCTCTTTTCCACCTCCCTCTAACTAGCTGAATACTCCCAGAGATTTTCTTTTGTGGATTTTAAGCCCCCCGAACTTACAACTCAGCATAGCTTCCTGTATGTCCATTCTGGTTAGCACAAAACCGCAATGATAACACAACCCTTTTTTGATAGGACCTTCCTACAGTTACCAAGCATTTTCTTAAGGCTTCATCCTCAGAATGTCTTTAAAAATAACTTCTCCTGCAGTATTGGGCCATTTGTGCTGTGACTGTGATTAACTTGAATAGCCACAGGGAATAGTCTCCAGGACAGCATTGTGTGCATGTATATATAAGCATCAAAGCCACAATCAGTGGCCAATATGTCCTGCTGCCTAAAATAATTTTGCATTTCTAGCAGGAATTGTAGCCTTCACAGGAGCTTCTTTTTAGGTCATTGAGGCTGTAAGGGGGAATAAAACAAGTGACTTTACATCCCCTATGAGAGACTTTGCATTGTTAATTTATTGCCCCAGAAACTAAGAAATTCATCACAGGGCAATATAGAAGGGGTAAGGAAAGTATTTAAGGGCCTGTAAAAAGCTGGAAGAAAGAGGAGAATCGGAAAAAAAAAAATCATATGCAGTTACAAGAAAACCAGATACCAAGAAGGTTTTCAGAGACCAGGTGGCAATATATTAGTGGCAGAATTTCTCATGGCTATTTTCCAACAGCAGCTTGGGAATATGAGAGAGTCTGTTAGATGGGAAAACATCAACCACACAGAAGCTTCATTGGAAGTGGAGAGCAGGAAGGCAGCAAGGGTGAGTTGTGAAGGCAGCTGGTGAGTGTTTGTAGGAGACCTCTGAGAAGGAGGTGGAGGACCAGCAGCCTCCAAAAAAATGTGAGAAGAGTCAGGATGTCGGGAAAAAACTTCCCAGTGAAGAAGGGATTTCCTGCTTTCTTACATCCTAAAGCACTTTGTAATGCAGTGACAATTGGATGTGAAAGGGACGTTCCTGAACTGCTACAGGTTTGTGTGTGTTCTGCAAAGATGAAAATAACATCATAAAGGGGACATGGCTAGAAATAAGTCCACTTTAAGCATCATCATACTTTTGTGTTTTGGCAAGAAAACCCATTCTTTTCTTTCCTTTTTCTCTGTGTTTACTCTTCTACTAGCATAACTCTTTACTTAACTTGTCTTAAACTACCCTTGATTTGCACATATTTAAATGAGTAAGACCTTTTACATTACTCCCTACAGAGGAGCAGTAGTGATTTACTCCTGATAAAAATTTTGATCACACCCATAAAGGTAAAGTCAATCCAGCTTGAGGATGGCTGTGTGTTATCCTATAGTGCAGCCCAAGGGAGGTTTTAAAAAAAGGAATATGAGCATGTGAAGCCAAGTCACAGAATTTAAGGCCAGAAGAGACTGATAAAATCGGTTTATCTACTAAATAGCATAGATTTCTAGAAATGTTCCAAAGTAAAGTCTCTTAGGACTACAAAAGACAGCTGTAATGGAGCTGGAAAGTGAACCCAAACACACAAGTCCTACTGCAGCAGGTGACCTGCAAGGCCACAGTTCAATTCTCCTGGGTGGAAGCAAGTCAGGCATTTTCTTTATATCTCATTGAGGGACCATTTGCTTTTCCTGTGTCTCACATGACTGACCTGGGACCATGCCCTCAAGCAGGCAGCAGAACAAATCACAGAGCACAAATAGCTTGAAAAACTTGTGCAGGTGGCTAATGAAAAGCTCAGCTGAAAACTCTTCTCTGTAAGAGGATACTGAGGGCAACTTCTGCTGAACGCAGATTCATCACTTCTGATGGCATATCCCATTTCTTCCTCAATGAAAGAAAACAATGCAAGAAAATATTGCAAAACCATTATCTGGGTGGTTAAATTCATGCTGTCCTCTTCAGAATTATTTATTTGTAAGGTTTCACACTGTACCGCCACTAGACAAGTAAATGTTGGGGTTTCTCAAAATAATATTTACTTCCCTATTCTTTAGTTACCAGAAGACAGTTTCTAAGTTTCCTTGATAGTATGTTCTCTTCTCCTCCTTCAGCTGCCAACCCATGTTCTGCCCCTTTGCTTCTTCTAACCCATCATTTCCATCTCATTTTTTGCTTTTCATCAGTTTCTGTGGATGGTGCCTTAACCTGAGAGGTTCCTCAGTTCTGCTTTAAATGGCTTGAGTGGCTTTTGAAAGTAAAATTATCTGGCCATGCACATGAGCAGAAGAGCCTTAGCAATAAGGCAAGAGTGAACTCTGACAAATAAGGAAGAAAATCCTTTATCCAGTGTAAGGTCCTGCCATTCCCACTGGCTCCAGACACAGCCACGGAGCAGAGGCACCTGGGCCCCACTCACACTCTGTGCTGAGTTTTCTACACTGAGATCCCACTGGGAGAATGTAGAACTTAATTTATCTTCCATGTTTACCAAGCTGTCTTTTGGGGACATCGGTAATGATTCTGTTTTTATCTTGTACCAGAGGAGGACAAAGGCGCAGTGACGTGAAGGAAGATACATTAGCTGTCAGAAGACAGGTAACACATCTTGCTAACATACTCTGTTCCATTTTCCCCCCAATAGCCTGAAGCAGTGTTTTCTTTTTAAAAATATCCTATCAGCTCTGACAGATGGATTAAGGCTTAAAAGCATCAATATTTTGGGAAAGTAGTACCTGCTAGCAGGCTAGATATAGGTTTGTCATTCAAGAGGTTTTATATTTCCTATTAGATCCCTTTCCTGAAAAGCAGCAACCATTTATTTTAAACTTTATTTACTGATAGGGGTTGGAGGGGGTTAATTTTTTTTTTTTTTTTTTGAGGTGAGGTAGTAGGACTTGTTTTGATTTCTTCAGAGGACACATCATCTGTCAGCAGTGGGGAAGAGTGGGAGTGTTTTTCCTTGCTTGTCCTGGAAGGTGACCACTAAAATCTGCCATTGCTCTTGCTCAAAGTGGATTACCAGAAAGTTGTTGCAAGAAGATAGACTAAAAAAAAAAATAAAATAAAAATCTGAGAAACAGATTTAAAGACGTTTCATAACTTTTCTTCCTCTCACAGCAAAGGCTGAATCAGTCCTGTTGTTCATATTCCCCACCTTACTTCTGACAGGCTGTTTTGCTTATCTGGCATTTCAGCTCAGATGGATCCCACCTGATATCAGTCAAAGACACTGAAGTTAGGACTGTCGTTATCTGGGCACCAGCTACAGTCACAGAGAAGAGAGAGACACCTCAGGAGAGGGATTCACATCTGAGGAGGGTGAATCATTCTCTCAAGATGCCAGTATTTCTCCATTTCTCAAGATGCTGCTGGCACAAACAGCAGTAAGTCAGTACAATGAGGCTTCTAATTTTGGAGCCTTGGTGAAGCGCCTGAAGTTTGATGAGTGAATCGAGACTGTGGTGAATCTCCCTCTCATCATATCTGCAGCTTGATGGAAAAGAAGATATCAAAGATATTCACCCCTTTGTCACACAGGACTCTTGTGAAGGGAGATGAGAGCAGAGAATTCACAAAGGAGAAGAAGAATAAAGGGTAGAGAGATGTGGAGGTTTCCGAGGGGAAATGGGGAAATATATCCCATTTTTGCCTTCTGGCTTTGTGAGCTGAGCTACAAGGCTTCTTGTCTATGCCACCTCCACAGGCAGAAGGCTGCTCAAATACAGGATTTGATTCTGGCCCAAAGCTCAGGCAGGAGCATAGCTGGGGATTTGCACATGGTTTCCATCTGCTTCCCAACTACTCCTCTCCAACAACTCATGCAGCTGAGTAGCTGCTGATCTGGGAAGGACAGGGCTGGGGTGGCCAGTAACTTCAGCCCAAAGACTCAGAGTGGCTGAATAGACTCATTAGAAGGATAGAGAAACATCAGCAACCTCAGTGCAATTCCAGAGAAACATTTAATTTCAGGAAATTCTTTGATGTACAATATTTTCTTATGCCTAAGTACTATGTGCAAGTAGTTAAAAGAAATCAAACATTGTTTGGCTCAAACCAGCAGTAGGAGGTGGAAAAGTAGAGTCAAGTTAGGAGCCCAGCATTCAACAGATCAGCAATGTGGTCTCATCTGAAGACCGGGACTCCAGGATGCCCTGGCAGCACTCTTTGCATTCGTGTTCTTCCAGTCTTGAGAAATCAACAGGGCAATGTGATCCCTCAGATACTTCCACCCTGTGACCCCAAAACCAAACCCATTTCTACAGGGCACAGTAGACCCAGGAAATCCACCCCCAATGGAAGGACTGAAGGTCCTCCCCAGGGATCAGCTTTTGAGTTGCTGCTCTCTGCAGCCTTGTCTGGAGCAGTTGCAGCTCTGCCACTTCCTCAGAGGTGCCCCAGCACTGTTTGAAAAGTGCTTCCTACTGTGCTGAGCCCCAAAGAAACATCAGGAGATTGCCATCAACAAGGCACTTGGCAGAAATCTCTTCTGATGGTTCTCAATTTTCCCAACTCAGTCACTCTGGGATGTGGCTATGCAGGCACTGCTGGTGCAGTTCTGCTCTCTGTCCACAGCCTAAGGGGCACAGTGGCTTCCCGACATCTGTTTTCCCACCATTCTGAACGCAGAAGTTCATTTTATCAGGTTCAGAATGCCCTGATCTGGCACACATTTGAAATGCAGGTGAGTAAATTACAACTCACACTTTCCTTCTTTCTCACTGATTTTGACAAAGGGGTCCTTGTGGGCATCAGGTTGACCCATTCAGGGTCTGTAAGAGCCATGAAGCACCTGAGTGTGGCCTGAAGACAGCCACATCAGTTGCCTCCAGGGAGAGGCAATCCCTGAGAACATTCAGCCCACTAAAGATAGAAATCACCTGCCACTGTTCATAAAGAAACCTCAGAGCATCTTCACTGTGGTGGGACACAAACAGAATGCAAGGAGGGTGCAGGTGCCATGGTGACATACTTCATGTTTTGGGGCACACAACAGGGCATGTTACTGAGGGTTAAACCTTCATTTCCCACCTTCATTTATCCAGCACTTGTAAATCAGGCCTCCAGAACCACATCCTGAAAAAGCAAATCCAGTGTCCAGAGTGAAGGTGGGAGGCAGGAAAGCATCCTGAAACCCATATTCAGAATAGGAGGACGTGGAAATCCCGGAGCAGAGTTACTCCAGGGAGGGCTCCCAAGAGTTTTGTTTTGCATGTCTCCAACCTGAGGGTGACTATAATTATCAGTGCTGCTTGGTGGTGAGAAACCCAGGGAAACCAGGATTTACAGCGAGACTGAGCACCTCCCACTCCCACTGGAGAGCATTCCCATGGGTAACCAGTGAACAGCCTGGGTCTCCTGGAGAATGAAGTTCACAGCCTGGCCCTGAGAATCATTTTAAGCCTTTAAAACGTCCTCTGCAAATCATCCTCAATCATTCCTCTGCTCACAGGCACCACGCTGCAAGTTCTGCCCTGCACCTAATGGCTTCCCTGTTGATGTTTCCCGAATTAAAAATAATGTGTGTGATGCACTGTGTCATGTCCATGTCCACGTGTGCAATAACAAAGCAATATAGACACCATAACAGACAGTTTGCTCAACACACTGTAATAAGATCAGATAGTTTCAGTACCTTTTTGGGGGCCGTTTTTCACCCAAGTGACGTGCTTATCTGTTTTGGTATATAAACTTCTACAAGGTCATCTAGGATGTTGTGTTTTACCTTGATTGATAGCACAGTGCAAGGAACTGTGACTGATCCATGCAATCGTGTCTCAACCCATTTTTCTTCAGATCTCCAAGGGCTGAAATCCCTCATTTAAAAGAAAAAACCAACCAAAAAAACCCAACAAACACCAAAACAAACAAAGAGCCTATCCTGATGCAATAGTCTAGAGCAGTCAAAGCTGAAGTACCCATCCTGTCTGTTAATAACTTTCAAAAGTTTTTACTGTAAGATTTGGAATGTGACAGTAAAATTCTGCAACATGCACATGGTGTGGGAGGAATAGAAATTACATTCAGAGTTTGAGTCTGGAAATTTGTGCCTGAACAGGGAAAAGCAAGGGATGTGTTTAATCAGCAGGCTCAAGCATCCCCTTCTTGTAAGACAGAAAAAGACAGCACTTAAACTTGATAACTCCTTGGAAATAGCAAGCGAGGAACATGGATGAGACGTCAGCAATGCTCACTGGGGAGAAGAAACACAAAATGGAGTTAGAATTAACACATCCCTTACAGCATGCATTGCAGAGCAGTTTGATTGGTGGTTTCCCTACCTGCCCTCATGGCTGGGTTACCAATATCCCATTCCAGTGCCCTGCAGTGCAGCCTTTTATATTCCATGTGTCTGATTCACCAGGGAGGCTGGGGAGCTGACTGTGGGGAGCAGTTAGATTCTCCTCAAACTCTTAGAAATATAGCAGCATTGTAATGGGAAGGAGAAAGGACACTGAAACATTGAAAAGGGGAAATCTTTGTTAAATATCCTTCAGCAAAGCCAGGAGCTGCAGCCAGTTGTCTGCCCAGTGGCAGAGGTCATTCAAGCAAAGCTGGGCTTGTGTCCTGCCAGGTTACTGAAACAAAAACCAAGGAGAAATTCACATCTGGGTTTTCTCTTAAATCCAAAGAGGGACTAGAGCTAGGAAATTCACTCCCTCCAAGTGGATATCAGGGCAGGATTGAACTCTTCCTAAAGAGTAAATCCCCCTCACCAACCACCAGCCCCTCTCCTTCCCTTCAGTGCTGGGACTCCTCCAAGCCTTGGGGACCAGGACCCAGATGTTTTGCCTGATTCCCAGGCATCATTGTGGTTTTATATAAAAAAGTTTAGACACCCATCCTGCCAGAGCTCCCAGGCAGTGACAAACATTTTCCCAAGCTGATACCTGCTGCTACCAGTGTAGTCATACAAGTGGGTATGGAGGAATGGAACCATCTCAGGGACCTTGGATTCTGAGCACTGCTGTCAGCCCACCTTCATAACAGGGATTTGCCAGGTGGACACCAGCTCTGGATCAGTCAGAAAACTGAGGCTGACGTTCCTGTAAGTATTAATCTTCATCTGCAGACCTCTTCAGTGAGATTCTGAAAATATTCATGCCTCATCCACATCAGGCAAAGCTCTGTGTCTCCTCTCCAGCTGCCCACCTTGGGTTAGCAAAGGCTGGAGGATTTGTGCAGTCTGAGCTCCGGGCAGCTGTAACAGGCACAGCAACAAAAATGCAAACCTACAAGCGTAGATAGCAGATCTTTTCTTTTGCCACTAGAAATACAGTCATTCCAACAATGTTATCCATAGCTCAAATGTTCTGGAAAGTGTTCCCAGCACAGGCAGAGCTGGTAGACTTGGAGTTTAAAGGCTGCAGGAATCACCCTGAACATCTCACACAACCTTACTGCGACAGACCCAGAAACATGCCCCAGGCTTCTTGCATCAAACACTCACACCTTGTGATTGAGCCAGAGCTCTTTTTCTCAAAAGGCACCCAAACCTTCATTAATGTCATTAATTAACTTCATTTCAAAAGGGACTGCTACTCTCTTTGACTGATCTAATACTAACTGTTAATTTTAGGTTACGAGTGGTTACTGAACTTCCTCCTCACACAAACAGGGGCTCCCCAGGAAGGATGTCATTCAGCTGGGATACAGTATGTTATCAAAGCAAAGGAGAATTCCCCCTCTCTCTCACACACAACAGGGAGAAATGAAGTTCTGACTACAGCAGTGTCACTCACTGAGATGACAGGTTAGGATAACTGTGTATGACTGCAGACTGCAAGATGATAAAGTATATGCAAGCCACCTTCCAAATCCCAGGATGTATATTATTGTTTCCCACTAAGGAAAAAAAAAAATTCCCCATGTAAAATCCAGGAATACTCACTTTGGATACCATGCTCTGATCTTACTTCTTTGAAATTACTTCATTGTGTCTCTTATACACCAGCAGAGCCCAAACCCAGCCCTTAGTTTTTTAAACCATGATTTATTTTACTGGTTTAAATCATTTTGAAGGAGTCACATGAGCACCTTGCATCTTCAAATCACTGTGACTGTGCCCTCACAATCCTGTGCAAAGACGGAAAGTTAATTAAACATGTGTTTAATTTATAAATGTTATCCCTTCTGGGGAGAAGAGTACAACTCCAGCTAAAAGGCAATGCTGTGTTTATTTTTCTTCTTCATTGGCTGTTCCCAACCTGCAGTGGTTTATGGACATAAATAATGATTTAGAGTAGGGAATGGTTGTGGTGGAAACTAAGCCCAAATTTTGAATAAGCCATGAAGAAAGAGTAACTTGAATCATGCAATGATTTCTAGGAAACTGAAACAATTAATTCTTTCATGGGTAGAATATAAGCCAAAAAATTAAGCTTCTGTGTCCCATGGTGACAGCAAAATTTAAAAATATGGTATTAAAGAAGGCAGAATTCCCCACTAGTATATGAAAACAATGTTCTCATTTAGGCCAGCAGAAATCTGGACTAGTTCCATTTGGATCATTGAATTTGCTCTGAATTTACCCCAGGGTACATGAGAACAGAAGACAACCCTCCCAGGTTTTCTACCAGGGCTAGATTCCAAGAATCTGATATCCATACAGCTCCAAAGTAGGACCTCTTCATCACCACTGGTATCTGTGTAGATTGAAATATTTGTGCTCCCTACTGTCTTCCACTTTTGAGAGGGCTCGTTTCTAAAGACAACCCCACTCCAGTTCAGCTCCTGTAATGCTCCCAGCTGCTTGGGAAAGCCCAGATCTAATCCTGAACAATTGCAAGTATTTGTCATAGAGAAAAAAATAATATCTGAAGACATGTGAACCTAGGTTGTTGTGGAAGACTGCACTCCAGACAGCAAAACATCCTCGATAAAATTTACACAATTTCTGAGTAAGGATGTTTACAATTTAAAACACAACTATTTTTAAAAAGAGAGACATTAAAACAGATAGAGTTTCCCAAAGCTGTACAAGAAATGTAGCCTGTTAGTAACTCTACTACCTTCAGCTACTCATTAATCTGTGAGAGCAAGTGATGTTTGCATGTCCCATACCTGATACAGGGAATGGAACCCACATAGAAGGTTTCTGAGACATGGACCATCCTTCCATACTGCACCAGAGGAGGATCAGTCTCTAATCCAAGTGCCAAAGGGTTGGACTAGCACAGAGTTGTAGGAAAATCACACAGCAGGAGGATCAGTCTCTAATCCAAGTGCCAAAGGGTTGGACAGAGTTGTAGGAAAATCACACAGGAATCTCTACATTTTACCATGGTGCTGGTGACATCCCTTGAGATTTTCAGGAAGTAATAGCAAGGAACCAGGGAAAAGTGCATGTCCTAAAGATGACTACAATTTGTTATTTGGATTAATAATAGGCAGGTCATGAAGGTGCTTTCTGTTATTTTAAGTAAAGCTTTATTTTCTTTCTACCTAAACTGTCCTCACTCCATTTACACCCTTTTTCAGCAGAACACTTGCAAGCTTAAATTTAAATATGAGTATGAACCCAATCAACATATCTCCTCTGGCTGCTGAGAGAAGCCCCCAGGCTATTTAAAAAATCAGACTGTATTCACAGAGAATTCGTGGAGTTGACTCAGACACTGCCAGAGCACATTTTCTAAGGGCTGCAGTGTAGGCATCACATTTGGCTTCAGCTGGACTCAAGGAAGAGTTTTGTGCTGGTACTATGGGGATCCTGAGCAGAGCTGAGGGAGGAAGCCAGGTAAGTAAACTCAGACCTGGCTGACACACTTTGCACCCACAAAGGGAGCCTTGGTTAGATTCATGCTAAAAACCCAACCCAGCTGCTGCTCAAAATTCAGCCTAATGTTTGTTCTACATTCCCACAGGTATCCCCATACCAGTGGTTTATATCACTGTAAGAAAAGTATTTTAAACACTTTAATGGCCTGCTTTATACCCATCCTCGCCTTCAGTGGGTGCAAATAATTGCTGGTGCAATTTTGTACCCCCAGTTATTTGCAGTTTTGGTGCGTGTCACTGACGTGTCTAACTAGCTGATAAGATACGTGGGTGCAATCAGATGCTGTAATTAGAAGTTTAAATGACACGAACTGCACCCACACATAACTGCTAGAGCAAAATTGTATCCATAACATCTTGGAAGTAACAAAGAGAGGAAGGACTTAAAAATTTGTCCCTGCAAATGTTAATTTGCATGGCAATGGAGCTCGAACCTATTTGGCAAATACACTTTCATTACACAAGATTTAAGCCAATTGATTCTAAACAATCTGAGAGTGTTCAGACACTCAGCATTAGACACAGCATCTTAAAAATTACACTAGTCTGCTGAACTAGGGCAGGAAACTTTTCTCTTGAGTTAGGTAACACGTAATTCATGTCTTTGTTACTGTCTTAGCCGTGGTTGGAGTAAGCAAGAGCCTTTGCTTGCAATGACAGATTTTTATAGTGATTTCTCAAGGCTGCAGCACAGAGTAAGTGTGTTTCATATTTCATGATAAGCAAATGGTGTGCAACAAATAAGAAGGTTCTTGCTTTGGAGTTTCTCTTGACACCGTAATCATTTAATATACAATTATGTATTACAGCTTACTGCAAGGCAGGAATTTTAAACTGACGCCTCTTTGTAGGCATTTTGCAAAGTTTTGGGAACCTCAAAGGAGTTTTCAATGGTTTTATTGAGAAGAGACAAATGCATTTTGATGCTAAATTAGAATCATTGGTGTTTCTCTTATTTTTCTGCTGTTTTAGCCCCAAGGCCCTGTTTAACTATCCCTGTGCACTACAGTGTGTGCCACACAACTGGAAATATTTCTTCAGGCTGTTTGTTGTTTCTCCGCCCTGTTTAACTATCCCTGTGCACTACAGTGTGTGCCACACAACTGGAAATATTTCTTTTGTTTGTTGTTTCTCCCTCTCTTCTGGCCAAGGGAGACTGAGAGAAAAACTGAACCAAGTAGAAACTGAGCAAGCCAAAAGGAAAGCTCAACAGATGGGAGTATAGAGGGATAAAACAAAAATGCTAAGAGACCACATCCTTTCATCTCTTCCCCAGCATTTTGGCTCATCAGGGCAGCATTTCCCCTTGCTGGGAGAGGGAAGCATAAGGAGACCATGGCAGAGGAGCACAGCATGGGCTTCTTGCTGTGCCTTAGGGTGATGCACCCCCCCAGGCTTGGAAGTTGTGTTGGCCTGATGAGAACAGGGATGGAGTTTTCAGACAAGGAACATCATTTTACCTCTTGAGGAAAGCCAAAATGCAGAGGTGTCTGCTCTGAACTATACCCAGTCTCTCCAGAGTCATGTTGCCCTTTAGCCAATCTGTGCCTACTTCTTCAGCTGGGATATTCCCACTCCCAAGCATCACAAGAGTTTCAAATCTTCAGAAGGTGATCATCCTGAGTTCAGGAAGCTCTCTGAGTTCTCTGAGTTCTCTTTTCACCAGACCCTATCAAGCATCATGCACCTCAGCTTGGGAGCCAGCCCTCCTGTGAGTTCCAAAGCAGCACAGACCATGGCAGCTCCTTGCTGTGTCCAGCTTGGTTCCCCACCTCCTGTCCCTGTTTCGAATGCTTTGCAGATGACCCTAGAAGAAACAAGCCAAAATCCCAGCTGACCCAGGAGCAATCCCTGGAGAGCAAGGCTGGTGAATGTCAAACAGCTCCAGCTGTTAATGTTATCTCAGGGTATCTGAGTTTAGCAGTGATGGTCCCATGTTCAGGTCCTGTTGACAGACAGACAGATTGATACTGATAATCTCTTCTAGCAAAATATTGTGGGGATCACCTTCTTGAGGCCCCAGGAGAAGAGTCATCAGGTGGTGTCTAAAGCACCATGATGTCCTCTTGCCTGGATAAACAGAAAGATGCTCTGGTGGCTTTAAATTTTCTCCTACTTTTTTTTTTTTTTCTCTGATAGACTTTTCTGCAATTATCACACACTGGCTGTCCATAGACTGAGTATTTCACACCCTCTGAATCAAATGTCTGCTCTCCCTTAGGTGTACAGGATTTCCATATGCCCTGGTTGCTCTACTGCCATCTCTTCTCTTGAACCTGCAGAGTTGTTGGCTGTGTTATCCAAACCATCCCTCTCAGCCCATCAAACCTCCCAGCTAACAGAGCAGAGGGATCCAAGCAGAGATTACAAAATGGCAGGTTCCTGCATTTTCCAAGGCAGCCTTGGTGATGAGAGCACTTAGCCATAGCCTTGGATTTCCAGGATGCAGAATAAAGCAGAGTCCATGTTGCTGATGGATAACCCCAAAATGGGGTGAAATGATCTCACCAAAGCAAAACTGTTAAGGTGAAACTATTAAATAACATCAGCTCTGTTTGTCAAAGAACTGCAGAGCTCTTGGCCCAGCTTGCCATGGACATCTGGCTACACAGCGCTGCCTGGATAACGCCAATCCTCACCTCCATCCTCTGGGACATGGGAGAGGGCAGAAGAGCCATCATCCATCCATGAGGTTTGGCTGTGGTAATAAGGAGGGCACTGCAGCCATGAATAATCTGTTTTCCACAGTTTCCACAACCCTTGTGGTGTGAAAAGCTGGACAAGGATTTGTAAATGAATTGAGCCCAAGAGTAATTACACGTTCCTGCAGATTACTTGGTGCCGTAATTGCACTTAGTATTTACCATGTGACCTAAGCCAGAAATAATCATGTATTTACTTTATATTTATATTGTAACGTGCCATGTACTGTAATTATACTGCCACTCCATGGTACTTAACACATCATTGAATGTTCCACAATTATCATGTTAGTAAATAGCACTTACCGAGATTTGTGGCCTGTAATTTCAAGCATTACCTGCTAAAGATTTATTGTAGGAATGTCAAAAAAATGTTTCTTGACAACGCCATTTAATGTAAAAAATGTCAAGTACTAGAACCAATAGGAATCAGTTATAAAAATTTCAAAATTTGAAATGACAAAAGAAAATCTAGATTTGAAATTAAGGGCTTTTCCAGTAAAATAATGATCACTTCCGTGAAGAATTATCCAAATTCTTCTGCTTGAGGTTCCAGAATATTATAAGTGCAAACTGTCAAACTTAGGTGATTAAATGAAGGAATTAAATCCACCTTGAGACTCTTAAAGAAAAATGTTTTGGAAGAAGTTAATATCCACTCCACCTCTCTTTAAATTCTTTAAATCTCTAAGTGGCTAAAAGTAAACCTTGGATTTTCTGAATGGATTTATGTTTTCATATACTGTGGTCATAGACGTATTCACTGCTATTTCAGTAGAGGTACTCATGTGAATAAGGTCAAGCCTGTGCTTTGCTGTTTCTTTGGTGTTGTAAAATCTACGTATAAAAGTCTTAAGATGTTGGAAAAAGTAGGATCATTTAAACAGAAGTTATTTAGAAGAGAATCAAATTTTCATGATACCTCCTTCAGTGGGACTTCTCCATACTGTAACACATATGGGTGCCTAGATATCACTTAACTCCTGAAAAAAAAAATTAAAAAATTAAAAATCAATAAAGACCCAAGATTTCCAGCTTATGTCAATCCCCATACTAAAAACATCAAAAAACCTTTAAAGAAACCACCCCAAGCTTCTCTTCCTTCCTTATGTATTCTGTGTTGATTGCAAGCCCCATAGAATTGTATCTAATGTAGAGATCCAAACCTGGAATTAGGAATACCTTCTCTTGCTCCTCTGGTTCAAGAGCACAGACAAGCCATTGTGTACAAACTGAAGGAATGAAATCCTGGCTGCACACTTGGTTAGCAGTTCTGCTGAACCCTCTGAGGGCTAGGTTATTCCCCCAAAACCTCAGCTCTTACTTCAGCCTTGATCTGCCCAATATATACAAATGAGCTTAACTTTAAACACTGATAGTACCATTTACCTCATTAACTAGAGCCAGATGAATAATTCATAGTGCATATTTTATCCAATGAATCTCACTTCTTTTTGTGTTTGTGAATTGTCTGCAAATAGATTCTTGATTGGACTCTTCATCTAAAATTATTTGCAGATTTTTTCGGTGAATCATAATCAGTCTGCAGATCGTTTGTGTGCCGTACACAGCGAGCAGTCGCAGTTTGCAGCTCATGCTGTGTGGGTTCACTGTGGGAACGTCAAGGTAACACTCCTGTTCCCTCCCTGGAAAGCCTTATGCAACCAACCAACAGCAGGATGAATTTCAAACAGCACATACGAGCGTAAAACTTGGAAATTCACACCCTTGCTGAGTGCTGTTGTCAAATTCAGAACCTCCCCTCTGCCAAGGGTCAAACATTGCTACAGAAAGGTAAATATCAAAGCTGCCCGTGCACCTGTAGCAAATCTGAGGGCTGGGAAACTCAGGCAAAGTTCCTGGAGGGTGACAAGTTTCAGCCTAACAGCTAGTCCATGATAGTTGCCCCTGTGAATGATCTCAGGCTGAGAAAACCTGGATTAATTGAGCTTCTCCTCAAAGGAAGTTAAAGTACCAAATCACTTTGCTCTCACTGCAGGCTAAGAGATCTCCTGTGGATGTAAATTAGTGATCACAGGGTGAGTTCTTCCTGTGGCTGAGGCTGGATGATTTTTTTTTTCTCCACCTTGCTACCCTATTTGCTCTGGAGAAGATCTTGAGCCTGGCAAAGTGTCTTCTGCAGGGGTAAAAATTACTTGGGATGGGCTCAGGTTCACTGTGTGCAGTAAAGCTGTTGGGGCAGTTTTGTCAAGACTTCACCACCAATACTGCACTGGCCTCTGCAAAAAGAGACAAGAAGCCAGCCTGGTTTTGATCACCATGGCTCCCACCACTGCATTCACTGTACCTAAGTGATCTGGCTGTGGTGTGAGAAGCAGCAGAGATTTCCTTTCCCACTTTCGCTACCCAGTTCAGCAGAGTTCCCCAAGAAAATCCTTCAAACCTTCTTGACCCTATGGCAATCTAAGCACTGCTTTACCATAAACCACAAGCTTACATGCTTTGCAGAGTGGATTTGGTTTGCTAAATTAGGATTTGATTCTAGGTTGGGAGATTTTGTCTGATTAAATCAATCTTTACTGAAAACTACCATAATATCTCTGCAAAAACCAGAAGCATGCAAGCCCGAAACAGACATGCTGTAGCCCAGGGCCTCATTCAATATGTAAAGATTAATACAATTTGAAAAAATCCTCTCTGCTATCGTAAATCAGTCCCCAAAGTGGTCAGATGTGGACTAGACTTTCAAATGCATCATTTTGCAGTGAAAGAAGCAGCAATGAATATGCAGAAGAGGATGGGAGCTGTCAGGAGCGTGCAGATGAAACCACATGGTCGGTCGCCCCTTTGACCCATGTATCAGATTTTGAAGGGAAAAGTCTCATTTTAAGCACTGTCTCAGAATACAAAGCAACTATGTCTACCACCACTGCACGTTCTGCTGAACAAAGACGTGGGTTTTGCAGGAGGAAGATCACAAACTCTGAGAGGATCTCCCAGGCTCAGCATTTGTTCAAACATGAGGAAAAAGATAAGTTGAAAAAATTTTTAACGAGTATCAGGCCGCATGCGGCTCCAAAGAGACTATGGGGGACCAGAATTTTATACTTTTAAGAGGAGTAGATGCTGAGATTATCATCAGCCAAGACAATGTGTACAGCTTCCCAGGTTTGCCATACCTGTCAATTTTGGCACAATAGTTTGACATGAAAAGTGCAAATGGAAAACGATGGCCGTGAACAATTTTAGGGCAAGGGAGGTCCAGTGGTGAAGTGATGCATTTTCCTGATATCTGAGGAAATATTTGGTCCTGACAGGTGGATCATTAGCTGCATTGCACAAGGCTGTAGGAAAAAATAATTATAGGAGTAGCATGGGAACTTATTCCTGACCTTGATCTGCTATCAGATTTTAAGAAAACTCTCCTGGACTTAAACACAGTACCTGCATTGAGCTTCTCAAAATAACTTTCTCTGTGCTCTGGTCCAGGGTAGCATACACATATTTAAAAGATGAGGAAATTGTAGGTACTGCATTGATGATTCTTCTGTTGGTAAACTGCCTTGGATATCTCCAACTTGTGAAAACACAGCTAAAAAGTGAGCCTGTGATCCAGAATATGGTCACCAATTAGACCCACATGGTGTGTGGGATCAACAGGCTGCATCTCACCCCTGAGACAAGCACTAAACATCAGCTCCCAGTCTGCAGGGGGGTTCAGTGAATGAAGAACTAGATTAACCCATTTCCTACAAATCCAGTGACATATTTAGCATAATCTCATTCAAACCTCAAGGCATATGAGCTAACTTCATGAGTCCTTTCTGGTTTCCAAGCCTGCCTGAAAACAACACCATGTAAATAGTCCTGAATCCAGGATCTGCAGTGCCGTAGGAATGACTGGGGCACTCACAGCCCTTCCTCCAGGCAGGAAACTGCAGGAATGAACCAGCCACTGGAAAGGACAAGGGGTACATGTGTCCCAACAACAACTTTGGGTAACACTGAGCCACTTGCTCTCAGCCATAAATTCTTTCCTGCGGCACACAGTCTGATGTAATGAACACTTTACACGAGCCACGAGCTTAGAGCTCTTGCTCTGTGCATGTGCCATTGATTAGAGTGGTTGCAGATGGTTTTATTTTAGGTAATCAAGCTTGCTGAGCTTTGCCAGCATCAGAACAAAGGCATAGTTTCCCCACTCACTAACCAAATTCGTGGCCAGGACGCTAGAATTGATACAAACTCTGATGGATGGTGAGAAAGCAGGGAGGGGGGACAGAGCAGCTTGCCCATGTACCTCAAGCCAGGTGGCTCAGACCTCTGCACACCACATTTTACATCCACCTTAGAAGAATCACATTCCCTTTTACGCCTAAAAAGTGGGAAGGGGAGAAGCACCTTATTTTTGAACAACTCCCATGCTGCCCTGCTGTATCAACACAATACACTGAGAGGCAGAAAACAAAGGAGAAAACAGCCACAAAAACCCACACAAACACTAAAGCCTCTGGAGACAGAATTCCTCCTTTGAGATGTCCCCTATGAAGTCTCCAGCCCCTACTGCAGAGTGCTGCTTCACATGCCATTTGACCAGTACTCCCCTGCCATTCCCACTCAGCTGGAAAATCTCTGCAGGCTCCTTCCCTGGGGAAGCAGGAGAGGGAAAAGTTATATGATGCTACAGAGTCACTCAAATGAAATTGCTGTTGCATGAAAGCTTCTAAAGCTCCCTGTTATTTAACCATTCATGCTGGTCCCAAAAGAGCCCAGTTTTTATGGGCTACTTACTAAATATCAGTCTCAGTGAAGCCAGTAGAAGGGCATGAAATGTCTGGTTGGTTGAGCTTTTGGGGGTCTCTAGGATGTGCAGGGTGGTGCTGGGACTTGTGCAGTGGAAATGCCCCCCTCTTTGCCCCTTCCCATATGCAAGGGAATGGATAGAAACAACGGAAGCATATATAGAAAAAATAAATGTATCTTGTTCTTAAGCTGTTGCTGGCTGAGACAACAGAAAGGGCTGTGATCTCCCAAATAGTCACTCTGTGGTCTTTGTTTAAAGCTGTGCATTGTACCTGTAGGACAAGGGAACTAAATGTAAAGAGAGATGGGGGAGAAGAAAAAAGAAAAATGAGGGGGAAATATTGTAAGAGAGAAATCAATAGAAAGCATTTAGCAGCTGGGGTGACATAGACAAAGTGCATTTAGAACCACAGACGTGTGTCTTCAGGGATGTGGAGGGGAGAGGGTTGTTTTATTCTGAGCTTTGCTTCTTCATATTTTTCAGATTAACAGTTTGCAGTTCTCTGCTGAGCTGTAAGGTCTCAGAGGCACTGCCTGCTGGAAGGTTTTGATCAGTGTAAACCAGGGCATTTCCAGCAGACAGGTTTATTAACTGATTTACTGACCACATGCATTTTGCACGGCCAAAACTATTCAGCTGGGGTCTTTCTTTCCCCTTTCTCCACACCTCCCCATTACTAATCATAGAATAGTACAATCAGAGAACCATAGAATGATTCAGGTTGGAACACACCTCTAAGCTCATTGAGTCCAACTCCATACTCACAAATCCCTCACTAAACCATGTCCCTAAATGCCACACCTACCCGTCTTTTAAATACTTCCATGATGGCCGTGGGCAGCTCGTTCTAGTGCTTGACAACCCTCAGGGTGAAGAACTTTTTTCTTATTATTCAATCTAAACTTCCCCTGGTGCAATTTGTGGTGGTTTCCACTTGTATCACTTTACTTTGGAGAAGAGACCAACCTCCTCTTGACTACACCCTCCTTTCAGGAAGGTCCTCCCTGAACCTCCTTTTCTCCAGCCTGAGAGCTGCTCCCCCCACCAGCTCCCCCAGCTGCTCCTCATCTGACCCGTGCTTTGGACCTTCATCCAGCTCCTTTGTCCTTCTCTGAACACATTCCAGCCCCTCAAGATCCTTCTTGTCATGAGAGACACAAAATGAATCACAGGATTTGAGGTGTTGCTTCAGCAGTGCTGAGAACAGGAGACATTTCCCTGGTCCCACTTCCCTGGTCCCACTGGCCACAGTTTTTGATACAGGCCAGTTGCAATTGGCTTTTTGCACACCTGGGCACAGCTGGATCCTCTTCAGCTGCTTCCCAAAACCCCCAGGTCCTTTCCCATTTGTCACTTTCCAGCCACTCTTACACTGGATCAGGTGACACAGAGCCACCAAAAGTCCTTCTGTCCCTGCTAGGGCTGCAGTTTGAGCTTTCTCTGGGGAGTGTCTTTTACAGTCAAGAACGAAACCACCCTCCATTTCAACAGCAGTGTATGTGAAGTACCACCTTAGCTATTTGACCACCACTTATTTTTTTAATAACGTGCAACACACAGAGTGAAAACAGCCTGCCATGTAAAGATTACCCTACCACAACCCCTACCTATTATATAGACTTAATATGGCTCAGGAGAAAAATGGTTTCTATAAAGTACACTTGCCAGGTTTAATGATGAATTTACTCATTTGAAGGAGTTTCTTTATGTTCTTTGCACTGGAACATGTTAAAAAAAAAAGAAGATGAAGAAGAAATGAAAGCTTTCAAAGAAACACTTTGGAAAAAAACCCAGTTCAACATTTGAGAAAAAATGCTCCAAAAATTTGCATCTGTTCTCCAGCAAGTCAAGATATGGATATTTTTCTCCTCATTATTTTGGGGGTTTTTTGATAATTAGCATTTTTAAGTTCATAACATTTCTTTATCTCTTTTTTAAAAATTTTTTTATTGTGTGTTGAAGTACAAAATTTCCTTGGTACAAAACATCACAGATTTTAGGGAATTTTATCTAAACTGATGAACACATATATCCTCAAGAGGTCATAGGAGATGTTGTGGTCACTAAGTCTCACATGAAAATAAAAGACAAGGAAAACAAAACCCCTCCCTCCCTCAAAGTACCACAGTGAGGATTTATTGGCTGAGCATGATCCATGCTGCTTTAACTCCTGAGCCCACGGACAGATGGACATGCAGAGCAGGTCCTACAGTGACACCCTGCCATATAGTTCACCAAATAATTCCAAAAAACTAGTGAAACCAGTTTTCCCACAAACTTCTCATCTCTGGAGGAATTTTCTGGTGTCTGTGGAGAGCCATACTAACACTGAAACCTTTCTCTAGGGAAGGCATTAACAGAGTTTGTCTCCTGTACTGTCTATTTTAGTGAAACTTCTAGGAATTAAATGTCTTGAGACTTGTGACAGACTTGATTGAAATAGGCCAGGAGGTTTAGAAAGTAGCAAGAGGATATTTATACAGGCACAGAAATCATGTAATTCTTAGTTCCCATCAAATAAGTTTTATTTCCCAAGAAAAATAATCTAGAAATCTTCCTCACATGCACAGAGATACTTTTTGAAAGATTAGTGATCATTAATTTCATGTTTATGTTTTTGTTTCCATATGCAGAAACAAGTGTCCTCTTCTGACATTGGCATCCCCATGGCCTACCAGGAGAAAACTGTTGTCAAGGTATTTTGGCCTCACTAGAAGAAGAAACACTGAGGCTTGCAAAGTTGGCTAAGTTTGCAAACAGAGACAACATCTACCCACCAAATGGTGAGGCAACCACTGGTTTTTCATGGCACAGTCTTTTACCTTTTTGTGGAATTATTTTGCCAAAGCAGTTTACACATGTTTTATCTCTCAGCACAGATTTAAAAAAAAAAATAAAAAAAAAAGTGGACCTTGCTAAATCATGACACAAAGACTCCTTTCAGAGGCTTGTTAAAGAATGAGACCTGTGTGAAAAGTGATATCCTCATTGTGAGTATGTAATGGGATCTCCTCTGCAGTCAAACCACTTTCCTCTTAAAGGGACTTACTCAGAGGTAGGAAAAGTCTTTCACCAATTATTGAACCATTCAAAACCAACTCAGAAGACCAGCACCTGTCAGTACCTGACAGCTATCCAGTTACCTCCTTTGCAAATCCACCCAGAGAGGGTTTCAGCCATGCTCCTGCTGAACAGAAAATCCTATTAACAAAACGTCCTACTCCAGATTAGTCAGGGTTCTCCATCTGAACAGCACAGCCCAACAGGACTGTGAGGATCAGCTTATTCCCTCTTCCTTCCAGGTTGTTAAGCCCAGGACAGACCTGAGACACATCAGCAGCCTGGGTGTGTGGTGCCTCTGTACATGTTGTACCTGTTCTATAGATAAAAAAGGAACTTCAATTTCTAGTGCTGTCAATGCAGTGACTTTTAATCAGTAAATTCCCTTTCTAAGACAGGCAAGAAAAAAAACAACAAAACTACTCATCTGAAAAAAATATCAAATGCATTTTCAGCCAGAAGACATAAATATAACCAGAAAGCCATTTGGAAATGCTTTCATCTGACAACTGACATGCTTAGATCATCTGCAGCCCACCCTGTGCTTTTCTCACTAGAGAAATTAAACACTAGAACTGCTGCTGCTTTGAATACTCCCCTTAAATATTTTCTGGCACAGACTTTCCCAAAGGCAGCAGTGGAAGTCTCCCTGTTTAGGACAGGCAAATCCTTCTCTCTTTTACATGAGACACAACACAGTAGATAGCCTGGGACACAGGTAGAAAGATAGGTTAATATTTAAGATTTATGGAACACTCCCAACTTGAGAGGGTCTGGCATTCTTCTCCTGCATGGGAATGTTTGGTCCCACCTCCCTTATCACCTGCCCTGATCCATCTCTGATCAGATTCTGTCTATTTTTTAATCCCCAATTATGCTCAAAATCCCATTATTGGGGTATTTGGCAAGAATTTTCTTCCAGTGACAACTCTATCCATGTATCCATACCACTCTGGACTCTGCATCTGAGTTGTGGTGTGCCCTGTAAATGTTGGGTCCTGCCCAGAAATGTTGCAAGACCCTTTCTGCAGCCAGCACCTCGGGCTATGCACAGCTCCCCTTGCTCAGCAAACTCCATTTGGGGTGGTAGAACACGATCCTAAACAAACCCACCTTTGAAGCCTGTGTAGAAACCCCTCCCTCCTGCAGAAGTTACAGGGACCAGGGAATAACATTCCCTGCAGAGGCTCTTGAGACTGTTTTGGCTTCTTGTTCAAGGTGTAATTTGACATATCCAAACTGAAATGTGATTCTTTGGTGAGGGGGTTCACTCTGTCACTTGTCACTTCAAGCCCCCATACAAGGCATAAGAAGTTCTCAGCAACTTCCAGGAAAACCATGAGCAGTGAGCAGGCGGCTTCGGCTGACGGGGGCTAAATCCCAAAATTCTCTTGTTTTCTTGGTTCACCAGAGGACAACTTAACAGCCAGGGCATGGTGCAGTGTTGAGTCATATCTACACACGGCAGCTGACTGAGGCATATATGCAGCTTTACTCCAAATCTCTGCAAATCCATGCAAAGTCCAAATCCATGTAAAGGTCCTGCTGCTAAGAGTTATCTGAAGCCTGGGTGATTTTAGGCAGCCAGCAGTGCTGATCAGAGGCACAAATCTCACAGGACAGAGACAGGACAGGTACATTGGGGGCTGGGGCTTCCATGACCCACTTCAGAGAGCAGAAAAACTTTTCCACAACAGAAGCACTTGCTATAGAAAGTGTCCTAACAAATAGGGCTGAAAATCAGCAATCCTTCATCAATACTTCTTTCAGGATTGAAACATTTGTTGAAAGATGGACCCCAGCCAGAAACAAGCATTTGGTGAGTGCCTAAATTAAGTTAACATTTGCAGCCATGATAGACTTGGTCTAAAACACCAGGATGCAATCAGTCAGTTGAATTACAGCATCTTAAAGTGGCAAGGTAAAAACTAATTGCTTCTTGTTGTGTGTTAAGCTCAGTAGTGGATGTCTCACTGACAAGGGGTAAAGCTAAACTGCAGGTCCTGTAAGAGAAATAGGCAAAGAAAATAGACAAAGTTAGATGCAGAATCTTGGTTGACAGGTAGGAACTCTACAAGCCCATTGCTACTTTTCATGTTCCTGTGTGTTATATCCTTATATATGTTATGTAAATCCGTGTGGTCCTTTTATTTAGCAGCAGTTACATTTCACTGGCACGTGCCTCAGTGCTGGTTGAGCTGCTCAGTTATAAAAATGTCCTGTCCTTGGTGCTGGTGTAGATGTGTCATGGCTGTACCACCCAATTAACCAAGTTCTAGGGTGACCAGTCCTCCAGCAAAAGCCATGTGGCCAGAGAACACAAATGTCACTAAAACACCATCCCCCAAAAAAACAGCAACCTAACCCATACCAAGTGTTTCTAAATGTATTCAAGGAAATTACCTAGGAAGACTTTATGACAAGTCAGGAGCTTTTTCTTTCATGGTCAGCAGATGGGCAGCATGAACATGAGATTGCAGACGCTGGCTGTGGAAATGCAATTGTGTGCCTGAGACACATCAGCCACTTCGTGTCAGTGTAATGGACAGAACTGCAGGGCTGCAGGAGCCACACCAGTTTCTCTACACAATGGAAATTGTGTGGCCACATCAGCTGTAATTTAGGTGTCTAAGTAATTGTGGCCATCTGGGCTGTCTTAGCCGCTTGTGTCTGGTCCTGGCTGTCGCTGCAGAGTGAGTCTACCTCTGCCTAATCCATGAGGACATCTCAGCTGCTCAGTGGCACTCCAAGTGGCATGAAAAGTTGCCTGAATATTGTATTGAGGATACTGAACCATGTGCAGGGTGAGCCCTAAAAGCTAGAGCCAGACACGCACATCAGCAGCTGAAATAGAGGTATGGTTTTATTGCTATTAGCTCTATTCCCCTCAGTCTGTCAGCATGATAGTATTTTTTTTTTTTTGGTAGGTTTTTTTTCTATAAATACTTTATTTCACAAATCTGGCAAAAGGTATAGTACAAAGAGCTGACTGAGTGCTGCCACATCAGTCATAACCCCCTAGGGATTGAGGAAAGAATCCCATGGAGGAAAAGGTGAGAAGTTTTGGAAGACATGTAGAAGAGACATCTGCAACTGCAGTCCAAGCTTGTCCCAGCCAGACTTGCTTAACCTGAAATCAGGCCACCTCAAAGTCAGACAGGATTATCTTATTTTAGTTTTTTTTTCCTGTGGTTATGAATGAGCAAGACTCATCCTAATAGCTCTTCAGTAGTCACACGCCTTTTTTCTTTTAATGAAAGTTGAGAGTCAGATTTAACCATATGACTCCAGGATCTGGAAATTTCAAAAGGATGTAAATAAATGAAGAGTGTTGAACTTGATGTCTCAGTCTTGGACCAGCTCTTCATATCAAAAACTTTGTATTCAGGAGTTACATGAGAGTTGAACCAAACAGTGTCCCCAGGAGAGTTCAGGTCCTTGGGTTACCAAAAATGTAATGAGGCAATGTCCTTGCCTCATGCCTGAAGATGCTCAGAGTCCATCAGTTAAATGCACAGTTTATCTGGTCTTGCATGCCAAGACTGCATGGCAGTTGGTCTTAGCAGACATTGGTCAGGAGAAAAATCTCACAGCATCACTCTACAGGAAAACTTACTGTCTTTCACCAGAGCTCTCTTGGTACACCCTTTTGCATTCTTTCATGGAGTCCTCCCCTATTTCTGGACTATTTCTTCAAGAGGACATTTGACCAACAAGCTACAAAGAGGGGAGGAACTAAGCCCTGGAGACAAGAGCTGTGAGATGGGTGTCTAAGGTTTTGGCCATGAACTCCATCACAAGTATCTGAGTAAGGTACCTCCAAATGCCAAGATTCATGGTTCTCTGGGGTGACTGTGGTCCTCCCTATCAGCGCTCTGGGCAACTGGGAGCCATAGCAGGTGATGGAGTTACACCAGAGATGTTCATTTGTGTGCTTTACATAAACACAAGGGTTGGAAAAGCCACAAAGAGCCAGGGAGAGCTGGGCAGCAAAGGCTGTGGTTCACACGACAGGCTTTCACAGCTCATGGTGCCAGTTCAACTGCAAAACCTCCTGGTGCTTAAATGGTGAAGTTCACACTCCCTCTCTGGAGGGGACAGAAGGTAATGGTACTCAGCTGTGACTATGACTATGCCAAATACCATTTGCTTATCCGAGATGAGCACAGATGGTCATATTTCCCTCTGTTTATTTTTGCTGAATGGCCTTTTCAGCCTGCCTAGTCTGTGACCTTCTCCTAAAAATGGGTAGATACGTTTTTTTCTGGGATGCTGGGTTTCCTCTTTCTTCCAGAGGCAAATTAAAGGCTCTTCTGGTATCAGCTGTGAGGACATAAACGGACCAAAAAAGCCTTTATGCTTTCAGATAGTTCCTTGCAAAATGCAATTTTAGGAGTAAAAAATTCATCCAGGTACACATGTGAAGAATGTGCAACTAGGTGCTTCTCAAGTCCAGGTTATGCAGTCTGTGAATAACAGGATTCATGAGTTGTTGCACTGTACTTTAATACCTGGCACTTCTCATCTTCAAAGTAAAAGTGCAGCCTAATACAAAAAGACATTTGAATCAGTGTATTTAATACAAAGTGAAGTAAATCACTAAACAATATTTTAATGTGACAAAGGTAATGAAAAAGGAATTAATTATAATCAAATAGTACCTGCCATTTTGGCCACTGACTAAAAGGCAGTCCTGGGGGTGTGGGGCCCCCAAAAGGCATCCAGACTATAGGGAAGAGAGCTGGTGGAATCTAAGCATCATGAAAGCTCAGCATTCCAATCCCAGCAATACCAATGTGCACTGCACACTGCTTGGGGTTAAGTTCTCCCTTTAGTTTTTAGCTAATATAATAAGACACTGGCTTTGGCATGGCAAAACCAATATTAAAAAGTATGTCCACTGTACCAGTTATTGAATATTTTGAGGCCTTTTGTACTGGGTCACTCATATACACATAACAAGAGGCACAGCAGATCAACGTTCATGCATTGTAAAAAGTAATAAATGTGAAGAGTGAGAAGGACCTGGCCTGGACAGCTGCTCTCTCAGATTTCCTCAGAAGCCCAGGTGAGAAATTCACAGAATCATAAAATGGTTTGGGTTGGAAGAGACCTTGAAGATCAGCTTGTTCCAATCCCCCTGCCATGGGCAGGGACACCTTCCACTATCCCAGGTTGCTCAGAGCCCCATCCAGCCTGGCCTTGGGCACTGCCAGGACATCTCCCACAGCTGCTCTGGGCTACCTGTGCCAGTGCCTCAGCACCCTCACAGAAGGAAGAAGGAATGGTAAATTGCTTCCCTTGCCTCAGAGAAGCTGAGTGCCCCAATGATCTCTCCCACCTCTTGTCAAAAGATGAGGTCATGATATTACAAATCCCAAAGCGCACCACCTCTGGGCTGCTACATCCTCCTCAAAATATTTTTACAAAAACCCCATTCAAAGTCCACTGTCTTCAACAATAATAGATCTAATATTTAGCAGGGAAAAAAATCCCTGAAAGGCTCCTTCTCTCTGAGAGCTCTTTAGAAGGTCTTTCATTCAGTATAAATACATTACATCCAGGATGGCACTGAGTGCATACAGTGAGCCAAATATTTAGTATTTTTCATTAATAAGAGGCCTGGTGTTGATGATGACTATTTAAGCCAGCACCCTGCAAGGCCAAACTCCATGCTGGTTATGTTCAGAACTACAATTTGCAATATTCTTGGCCATCATGCTGTATTTAATTTTTTTTTATGTTTAAGCCAAGGTATTTCTGAGTCATGCAGCACCCACCCAACCACCCAACACAGACTTGTGGAGATGTTGCCTCTACAAAGCAAATTTTGCTCTATTGGGAGCACTCTGAGCTTCATAAAAAATGTTACATGAAGTTCAGCCACCAGAAGCTGCCATGAGGCTCAGTATCTACAATGTCACTCTAGTAGCAAACACAGCTTACATTATTGCTTACTGATTATCAACTAATACTGATAATTAGCTGATAATTAACTAATAATTATTGCTTACAGATAATTAGCAAACATGCACTGTTACTGCATGGCAGACATGTATCTCTTTGAAATGTGCTCCTCGTTTGGTGCCCAGAACAAGCTGGAGATGAGAGACAATCAGGCTGGATTAACTATTTGATGTGCATCCCTCTTCAGTGGAGAGGGGAAAGAAAAAGCATTTCTTGGTGGCAGTGAGTGCCACAGGCAGCCTTCACACAAGCAGGTGAATGATTTTATTTTGATGAGGGAGAAATTTTGATCTTTTTGGTGAGCCACTCAAATTGTTACCAAAGGAAATAAAAGCACGGCTCTCTTTGGCCACAAGCATCCTCTGAAAGAGCCAGCTGAGATGAATGGCAGCACTGGACAGAAAGCTATTGGCCAATTTAGCAATGAGCCCCACAAATATTAACCCTATATAAATAAATAAGGTCTTGACTTCACAGAGACTGATCATTGGAAATAGAGACAAAATTGCTCATTCTACAAACCGCTGTTTAAAAAAAATACATGGGTAAGAGAAGAATTTAAAAAAGATTAATGGACATTGTCACAACCTTCTCTAATGACAAACAAGGCTGTCAAGGTAGGTCTCTGGCCCAGATCACTCACAGCATAGCCTAGGCATGGGCCAGGAAAACAAATGCTCACCTGTCATGGCACTGCAGTGCTTTCACTCCAGTCCTTATAAGTGCCACCGATTCAGGCACCAGGAGATATTCCAAGTGGTTTTATCATCAGCAGCCAAGTGAGCTGCCCTTCTCCCTCTCCTTCCAGCATGCTGCACAATCATCCCTCTCTCTGTAACTTACTCCCTCCATGTCTCTTCCCTGCCAAGGGGATGAAAGGCAATAAAAGGTCACACCCCACCTACCTTTCCAAACCCAGGAGCTGCAGGGACAGATCCAGTCCTTCACAGCTGGAATTGGGCTGGGGCAATGCCAGAAACCCCTTAGGTTAGCAGACATTCCCTTGAGCTCACTGCATGAGCAGGCAGAGGGTGAGCAGGCATCTACTTTCACAGCCTGTTGCCAGTTTGGGAGGAAAAAACCCCACATGTTCCAAGATATTGCATCAAATATAAATGGCATGAGGGCTTCTGCTATCTTGCTGAGCACCTCAGAGGGGAGAGATTAAGCAAGGACAATGAATGGCTGAAGTGAAAAGAAAAAAAAAAAAGTCCATGATTTCCCAGAGGAAAAAATAAATTATGATACTCTCCCAGGTTTTCCATCTTGCTGTTGACTATGCTAGCACAGTCTTCATATAAAAATCAGAGAAAATAACACTGGAAGGGATTTTGATCGCTTCTCTTCCAAACAGAGGGTCAGCTGCATTCTCTTTTTGTAGACAATCTGATAAGTTACATAGTCCTTAATATAAAGATCAAAATGAGTGCCATGGCATTGCAGCAATAATGTAAAATTGAGGATTGACTTTATTTCCCTGGAGATATCTGCAGGTTGTCTTCAGACTTAGGCAAGCAGCACTGCACATCCATGTCTGGTAAGAGGAACAGTGATAAAGACTAGACTATTTTTATTTATTTTAGGTGTAAAATGAAATTCTAGCATTTTAAAACACAGACAAAGGGATGTCCAAGTTCACATAAGCACACCTACACAGGATTATTGTACATGAACAGGTTGGCACTTTTTGGGTTTTAATACAACTGGAAACCCCTCACTCAAGAACTGCTTCCACCAGACCTGCAGATATCTCAAAACTGTGACTAGAGGTCATATTCCCATTTTTTCCCTCTGCTATGTCCAACAGAGTTATTTGGGCACAGAGGGGAGCAGAGATGGTGCCAGAAGTGCCTTGAAGAGACGTGACCTCATTCTGAGAGCACTGCAGTAGGGACACCATCAGATGCACCTTATATACGTCTGCGTGTTTAATGGAAACTGCTAAATTCCCCTTCTCAGAGATAAGGATCTCCCTGGACCCAGAGCACAATATTTACTATTCCACTTACAAAAGATACTTTTTAAAAAAGTTGTTTGTTTCTGCACCACTATTGTGCCTGAATGGATTGTATTGAGGGCTTGTGCTATGTACAAGTACAAATGGCCTTGCTTAAACAGAGCAATACTCATTAAATAATAATGCATCAGTAAGAGTCTCATTTTGTGACATGTCTAGCTGGCTTAAGCATTCTCCTGCATACATAATTGTCCTCCTTCATTCCAAAAACTTCAATTATTGAGTTTTATTTGCCTAGGAGTAAAATATGCATCAGAACCTGTAACACATTCCCTTCCACTCATGCCTTGGAATTTGCCCCACTTAGGCCACAAGATGTTGTCTGCAGAGATGTTTGTGATCCCAAAGAGTTTGTCTTCCAAATGGGACTGGTCTCCTTCCCAGAGATGTTCATAGTCATCTTGTGCTTTGAAGCAAAACTGGAAAATTTCATTTGACCTTTACCACAAACAGGTCCTCTATTTCTTATTTCTCTACCTGAAAATAAATAATAATGCACAAATATCCTTCAGAGCTCTCTCTTGTCTTCAGTTTACCATAAGCAGTAAGTCTTTCCAGAAAGAGACTCTTTGCAGGCTGGCTGAAAAACTGGGAGACTCTGAAATCCACCATGGCCTACAAGTGTGAGCTTCATATGGTTGCAAACTGCAGCATTTTACTAAGTGGTAAAAACAGTGTCTTCTGGCTCCATCATTACATGAAATATAAGGCAAGATTTACTAAAAGAAAATGGACAACTTGGTAAGGAAATCTCTAGGTTCCTTCCAAGCTGGTCTAGTCTAATCATAGCCAGACTTCATATGCAGATAAATTCATCAAGTGCTTTTCAAACAACAAGAAGAAAAGGAACGCAGCTCATTTTACATTGCCTGATTTTGTTTATAATCTATGACAGAACTGATCATTTCATAGACATAAACATGACTTCATTGATATTTCTTATTCCTGGGCTATTCTTCTGTGCCTGGAGGGGTTATCAGTTACAGGTCTCAGTTTCAGGTCAGACAACTGGAGACCACCATGCTTATGTTTTGGTGGTCTTTGAGAGCTAAGGCATATTGCTAATCAGCTAACCCAGTCCAGGGTGGAATTTACCTTATCCATTCAGAGAAATTGAAGTTTTAATGTCAGCAAGCAGCCTGGGTTTCTCTCCTGTATGTCCATGCACCTCCTGAGGACTGGTAGCCTAAAGACAGTGTCTGAGCTGGAGGTTTTGTCATTGTAACTGCCTCACTTTTGACTGAAGAGGGACCTGATCCTCTCACCTGCATGGTGTCTGACAGCTCAGACACAGACAGGAAGCCCAGACATGGATGTGAAACCTAAATGGCTTCTCTAGGACAGGCTTCCCAGCTGCAGGGCATGCAGGATGAGAGATCCATTCATCCCAGGGGGATCTGTAGAGCCAAGAGCAGCCGCCGATGGAGGAAAAGAGAATATCAGTCTCGGGAATCCAGATTACTGTGGCCACATTTTGTCAGTCCTTTGATGCAGGCAAAAGTGGTGGAAGAACGGGTTGGCCTCCTGAGCAGCTGAGGTTAAGGTTTTCTCGTCCCACTGCACCTCCTGGGACTTGCAGCTGGAAGCCAGAAGCACAGAGCTCTTCCCAATGGTGGAAAACAGCAGAGGAAAAGCCATGTACTGCCTCCTTCAGAGATTTACTCCAAAACATGGCTTCACTGAGCAGCTGTCACTCACCTTCAGATACAGCCAAAATAGCAGGATTCATCTTTAGAGGTATAATTTTCAGAAGAAATCTCCCATAGGGAATGTGGCTGCTCAGCTCCCAAAGGAGAGAAGCTCTTAGATGTCAACATATAAAGCATCAGCAAAAAGTTCCCCAGTCACAGCATCAAAGAGCCTTGATGGGCCTGCCTTGATGTCTCCTACCATTACAGTTCAAAACTTTGCTCCAGCATTTATTTGATACAAAGAGCCTGTTACCCCAAGGAAATAGTTTCCTCCCCTATTGACATTATAACTTTATTGAATTTTATATTAGGTATTCTGAAATATCTACCAGCAGGGTTAGATATTATTGTTGAAGACAATTGTTGAAGAAGGAAAGGGCCCATCTAGAGCCATGACACCCAATTGCAATGCTGGGGGACTGGGATCTACCCTGCTCTGCTTCTGCCCTCCTGGATTTCCCCAGGGCACGATATTTAGCCTTTCCTGGACTGATTCATCACTTTAATAATGGAATGGAAAGGGAGAGGGCATTTTCCTCTGGGTCTTGGTGTCCAGCGGTGATCTGCTTCGTCTCCCCACCACCACTGCCATCACAGTGCTAAGACAGAGAAGCAGAAACAAGTGTTAGAGAAAATTCAGTTTAGCCGATAATATTTTACAGTAATACAATAACAGCCACTCATAAAACAGTCCCTGCCCCATAAAATTTACAATGTAAAGCAGACATATAAATGGAACAAAAAGGGAATAGTATAATGATGGAAACACATGGAGTAGGGAAGCTGTTGACTAAAGCTATCCAGCCATGCGTGGTCAGAGGCAAGAAGTGATCCCAGCCTGGGAATTCACCATCCTTGCCCAGCACCCTGCAGAAATCCTCTCCAACATCCATTTTCCAGGAGCAGTTATCTGTCTGTTGACTAAGGTGCTGCCATATCCAACACAAGCTTCATCTAGCAGACAGTCACTACCAGACAGAAAGGACCTACTTTCACCAGGAGATCCAAGGTCTATATCCATGGCAATTTCAGTCAGCTGAATTTAGACAATAGCCACACTTATCTGAAATGCTGCAATACTGGCAGCTAATGCACACTAAGTTAATCACTGGCATATTTGTAGACTGCCAAGTATATAATAGCGCGATAATGAATTTGTATGGCTGGGCCTATAAAAACTTTGCTTTTTATACTCAGGCATTTTAATTGACACAGAAATACATTTTAAAAGAGAAAGCAGGCTTGATGAGGTCAGCTTAAATTCCTTGGTATAATTACCAAGTCCATTGAACACAAATCTGAAATCATTTAGGTTAAGTTAATAACTTATGCCTTTAGTTTATAAGCACCACATTACATCTCAGACAGCTCAGATCTTGGCTCTGCTAAAGTGGCCTGGCCTTTAATAAATTCCTCCCCACGTTTTTCATGTTATAGTTCTTTTACAATCATGGTTTTCAAATGGCATTGCAGGTACAGTGTGTTTAAATCACCATAAATTAGAATTTCTTTTTTCTGGCTATAGCACCTTTATTGCAAATTGTCGACTTTTCTTTCAGCCATAAAGGTTATTACAGGCACAGGTCGGAAATGAAAAATCCACCTTGTGCTGCCTGCAGATGTCCCATGACAGATGCCTCCTGAAGCAGAATCACTGTCATAGTTTTCCAGGGTGATTCTATACAAATAAGTATTTTTTATCAGCTTGGTTTCAACAACCTTCACATTTACCACCTCCTGTATTGGGTTTGCATGGCAAGGTTTTGGTTGCAGGGTGGCTTCAGTGGTGGCTTCTGTGAGAAACTGCCATAAATTTCAAATAGAGTCATAAAAGGAGTGGAAAATAATGTTCATCACTCATAGTCCAAGCTAGCATTTAGTACTAGGTACGACATTTATCAGGAGGTTGGTTATCATCATATCGTTGGTAAATACCTCTGCTGCTGCCTTCTGGTTGTGCTGCCTTTAAGTTAAACTGGAGTGGCACAAGGAGTCCAAAGTGACCAAACAATGATGACTATGAATAAGAAGCGGTTTTTGGGAAGCCTGTAGAAAGACAAAAGGCTCTGTTTCTTCTAAGCAGCCTGGAGAGAGGCTGTGGGAAGTGATTTTAGGAAAGTTTGCCGAACCAAAGCGCTTATACTTAGGGCTTCAGCTTTGTGTATTCATTGAACAGGACAAACTGCTGATGGACTGAGGACAGGAGAGAGGCAGGGAAAGCATCTCCACAGCCCATGCTAGGATGTGAGAACTGCTAGAATCTACTTGGATGCTGGGAGACAGCTGCTTCCATGCCCCTCATCTCACTGCCCTCTGTGCCCTCCTTCCCTGCCTCCCTCTTCTTGTGCAAGTTCATCTTTCCCAAGGATGTCAGCAGATCCCTGTGCACAGTATTAAGATAAGAAGCAAATAATGCTGGGAGGAATTTGCTGAGCCAGCTGGTCTTTTGCACCCTGTAGGATGCACAGACCAAAGAGGCGTCTGCCACACATGTCACACAGATGAAGCCAACTTTGCATTCAACAACTGCACCAAACAAAAGATAAAAGCAGTTTCAGCATAATAGATCATTCAAAGGGGCTCCAAATCCACCCTCCCTCCCCTCCCTTTGTACCCTCTCTCCAGGTTGCTTAGCAAAAGCTGATTTTTATTTCCAATTAAACTATTTCAGAGCAGCTTTTATTTATTTATTATTATTGTTGTTGTTGTTGTTGTTGTTGTTGTTGTTGTTGTTGTGTGGCCACTTTGAATCACACTGCTTTTTTTTCTAGTTCTTTAATCAAAAAAACTGCAGCACACACAATTCCTTCCTGTGAAATGTTCCTGTGTTTTGTTCAGTGATTTGCATAGCTACACCCAGATTTCTGGTGCATTTAAAAGTGGCTCCAGATTCATGCCTGAATTGCCACTAGTCCCACAAGCAGAAATGACAGGGGCAGAAGAAGCAAAGAACTCCCCACTAGCCATGTTCCTGGAATCCATTTTTGTCAGGGATATAGTGGTATCACAGAGAACTGTCATGTTTAATGTGCACAGGCTGACTTTAAAACAGAGGCTTGAAATGTGAAGAAACACAAGTACAATAATTGCAGCATCTTGTGGCAGAGCTCAAGATGTTGCCATTCTCCTGACTGCCAGCCAAGAGGAGTTTCCCTGGAGCATGTACAGCAAAACCCTCTTCTCATGGGGCCAGGCAAAGTGGCATTTCATTTCCAAGCAGTAACAAAGAAAACCTGTTTATTTCTGTGCAACGTGAGCATTCAAATTCCAGCTCGGGGTTTATGCTGTTTACATTAGGGACGAGATGAGCTCCAAACACTGGAACACTTGTGGAGCACTATGGAGAGATGGTGTTTCCAGAGAGGGGCATTTTTCAGAAAATACTGAAGTCAGAGAAACACCTAAGTGCTACCAAGTGACTCGTGTTTGGTTCTCCAACCTAATCAGAGCATTTGAAATTCCAGTAGTGCTCTGGCACAAGCTGTGTGTGCACTCAAAGAGCTTGCTGTGCTTGGGGAGCTTCTCATTTCAGACTCAAGAAAAGAGGCTGCAAAAATTGGTTAACTGAGCCCCACAGCCGTGCAGGTGGATGAAGTTACCCAAAAAGCAGTGTTCTGAATGATTTGGAGACCGAAGGACTCTGTGGCTGCTGCAGGCAGCAGAAACAGCAAAGGTAAGGTGGTCCATGCCCCCAGAGCATCCTTTGTGTGACCAACAAAAAGTAAAATCTTGCTCAGTTCCCATTCCTGCAGGGAGATGAGGAAAAGACTTCTGCATCAACTGCCGTGGTGGGTACTGTGTCACTGCTTTTTGCTGGTGTTTGGTGGGGAAGGGCATTGCTCTGTTGGGAATGTGTGAGGTGCAGGGCCATGCACTTTTGGGGTACAAGTCTCAGAGACTACAGCCACCTACATCTCATTTTGGAAGAGGGGCTTAGGTAGCTGGGTTCGGGTTTCAATGACAATTACACATCGAATTGTTCAGATACATTTTCAGAAATACTTTAGGTGCCAAATTGCATGTTGGAACTGCTAAATGCTCCTAAAACTCTACACCACTGAGATTTAGGGATCAGATAGTGGGTAAGGCAGCCACATCACAGGTGACATGTGAGCCTGTGCTTTCATCCCACAGCAAACACAAAGCAATTTGGATGAGCTGACTTCTTGGGAAAAGAGAGTCTGGCACCACCACGATCTGAACGGAAATTGGCCACAACTGCCAGGAGGGAAACGGAACCCTCTGGAACTGACAAGTGAAATACAATATTTTTCACAGCTGGAGATATTTTTTGAGAGAAAAAAAAAGTCAACATTTTCTATTTCCATACTTTTCTTCCACAATCCCTTCGTGATCAGGAGAGAGTGGGCTGAATACGTTGCAGCAGATTATGCTGCCGTTATTTTGGGATCCATCAGAAGAACTGTAATTTTCCTGAAAAACCTTATTATCAAAAAGTTGTTGCCTAATTTGACCTTCTCAGAGATTTCTGTAGGTGAGATAAGATTTCAGTAAACACACTAATTTTTGGGTACATAACTGAGCTGTACTTTTCTAGTACAGTTAAAATACAGTTCATGATACAAAGGAGGGTTTCCCTCTGCCTCTTGAAACTCCTGTTCCGTATCCTGAAGAGCCCTCCCAGTCCCAGTCAATTTGTTTCTTTAGAAAAAGCTTTCCAGATCTTCATTTACATCAACTGCGAGGTACAAAGGTAAATCTCATGCCAAGACTACTTTTAAGTTTTTGACTTTTGAATTTGTGGGGTTTTAAGGTTATTAAAGTTCAAAGTGGAGTTTTATTACAGTCCTTATTTTGAGCAAACATTATGTAAAATCTTCCAAGATGTCCAAAATCCAGATACTAACACTTCTTTTTTAATGGCCAGGAGATCATTACAACGATCCTTTCATTTGGCTTCCTTCATAACCCAGGCCAGATGAATACCTTTGACTCCAGCACCTCAAAGCAACATCCACTTACAAAATTGTTCTTTTGTTCTGACACATATGGAGAACCACAATTCTCCACTAGCTGCCTGAAAACCTGCTGAGATGGTGGGTAGGGAACAGAAACAGAATGGGACACGCAGTCCCTTGGCAAACTGTCAATGATCCAGCCAACAATTTAAACTCAGCATCATCAGGACCCATGAAACTGCAATAGTTTAAATTCTTTAAGGAAGATGTCCTAGGCTCAGCTTTTTATTGTTCATTTTACAATTCTGTTTATAACTTATATGACACAATCAAATGGAAAACTCAAAAAGACAGGAGATAACAGTGACTTCCATGGTGGTTTTCAAGGAGAGGCTGTCAGAAAAGCGGGTTTGCAAATACAATTTCTTCCCTATTTAGCTATTTTCTGTAGATAGGCTTAGGAACTTAATCTTTTTTAGTGGAGGACAATGGGTGATATTTCCCAGTGAATTCTATTCAAAGTGTTGCTGCAAGTTTGACCCTCCCAGTCCAAGACTGATGATGTCCCTTCAGCTGCTTTGGTTTGCATCTTAGCACAACGCCACTTTTCCTAGATGGGAGAGATACTCAAGCATGATGACATCCAAAACTGCAGTTACAGGGTCTGTCAGGGACCAGCTGTCAGTGCTCCATGTTTCACAGTTTCCCTTTTCTGCAGCTAAACACTGTTGTGTCCATTTTATGAGGAGCAGGACAGATGACCACAGTGCACAGCTTCTACAGTGACCATCCCCTGGCTCCATTCATCATCTCATGACTGCAAGTGTAGAAGAAAACCAGCCCAAAAGTGATGCTGTGGATATGGGTACCAAGATGTTTAGCTCTCTTGGAAATCCATGGGAGAATAGATTATGAGCTACACAGGGCAAAGAATCCAGTCTAGCACAGTTATTCACTTAGGGTAGAGTCAAAGCCAATAAATTTAAATAGCAGTGATTTAAAAGAATCCCATAAAATACCTTGGTTGCATCTGCATTAAACTGAGAAAGATCTTCCTCAATACATGTTACACCTCAATCCTTCTGTTATCTTACTTACATCTCAGAGTGGGAAATTTTCAGCAACTTAATGAGTTAGGGCTTGATCCCTGGTATAATGAAGGCATGAAGATTTATTCCCTGATCTGTGATAAGCCATGTACCAGAAAGAGGCATCTCAAATTCCCATCTTACAGGAATTATTCCTTACTTGCTTCATAGTGAATGGGGCTGTGAAGCAAATTCTACAAGGAACACAATAAACCCCTGTATTCTGATGTTTTTAACACATTAATACAGCCATCTTCATAAGAATGAGAAACAATGTCATGCTGCATGGAAGGAAAAAACCCGAATTATAATTTTAAGAATTGAAAGCCTATTTTTCTTCTTTTAGGACACAATCCTTTTACAAAGCTGAGGAATTTATAACATTCACAGATGCTTTTGGTGTGTTACACATCAGAAGTCTCAAATCTTTTCCTGTGGGACTCTATTCGCACCCAGAACAAGAAATGGGTCATGTTTGTTCTACACAAGAGACATTTTAAGAAAATTTGGCTGCTTTGGATATTTTGAAGTTACTAGAAACAGCTCAAAACCAAAACAGCAGGAAACATATCCAGAGGATATTTTGACAACATTTAGAGTTTGGGTTGTGGGTTTTTTTAATAGATGGCCAGGAATATCAGATTACAGCACCATAAATCAGGATCCAACACCCCAAAGTCATTGCAGCTTCACCAGCAGGCAGACTTTGCTCAGGACTCATGGCCACTCCATTTCTGTACACCATTTCCAAGGATTAACAGCCTGTGAATGGTGCCAGTCAAAAACGTGGCCACAAGAAAAGAGGGTGAAGCATGGTGACATTTTCTCAGCTAGTCGGTGTAAGCAAACAAACAAAAATACAAAGGGAGGAAAACAGCCTTGGCACAGATGGGCTCTTTTGCATGTTGCTTTCCACACACACAGCAATTTAATCTTGAGTCAGCACGAGTTAGCAAAGGAATGACAGGTTGTTACAATTACAAGCTGCTTTGGAAGTATTACTATCAGTGCCGCCGCTATTTATGTTTGGTATTGTTATTGATGCTATTAATACTGCTTGTACAAGCGTTTAATGTTACTGTACCGATGTAAATAACATCTGGATTAACAGTTGAGAGAACAACATGATGCAAACCAGATTGATGGCTGAAGACACAGCATTTATTGGGTCACATTTCTGGGCTGTGTTCCTGCGGATGTTGTGGGTTCATACTGTGAGAGTCAACGGGAGGCTTTTCTAAATAAGGACCCCAGGATCTGGGCTGTGGAAGAGGACATGATGATGTGACTTTTTTTTTTTTTTCTGCCTCTTGAAGGACAGATTTGTTACCAGATCACAGTGGCAGAATTGACCACAGAAACTCTAAGCCCTTCTAAATTAGCCATGAGGAAGCATTATCCAAGAATTCCAACCAGACCTCACTTTGCATCTTGTTTGTATTATTTGTGGTCTCTGGCTTAACACCACAAACCACCCTTTGCCCCAAACTTCTTTAATCACAATCATAGCAAGGGCTCAGCAGAGACCTGAATCTCACAGCGCTGAGCACGGAGGAAAAGCTGATACATGCTCCACAAATCATGTATAGTGTTAATAGATGATAGGAAAAATGAGACTGCAATCTAATTTCCCTATATAGCAAACCCCCAAGGGACTTGGATAAATGTTCACTGTTACAGGATTTCCACTGCAATAAATTTTTAGCAAGTCACTGCCTCAGATGTGTGAAGGACCATTCCATCTGCATTAGATGCCATCATGGCACACGGTTAGAAGCCACTCCAAATCTCTGGGTCTCTCCCCACAGCTGTCTCCAAAGCCAGCCTGCTACAGAAGCCTGATCCAATTCCCATGGGATGTGACAGCAAGAAAAGAAATGCAATCTGGTCCTCTCAGGGTGGCCTGGAGCTGTGCTAGGACACTGGCCACAGAGGATGGGCTTCAGCTGCTTCAGCACTGGCAGCATTTGAGGTGCTGCTGCCTGACCTCCTGCTCCTACCCCAGGTTTCCCCAAAGTCCTGCATCTTACTTATATTTAGGTATTTGAATTCCCCTCTAAGGGAAGGACCCAACACTGAAGGTTTAAGGATCACTGCATTCTCCATCAAGGTGCCTGGAGGCACATTGACAGCAGCCTTTTATTCTGGAGCAGATGAGCAATTTGGATGTGAACCCTCTTACAGTCCTTGCTTACCACGCTTTCATTGGTATCATGGCACAGGCACAAAGCACAGGAAGGGGATTCCTTCTCAACTAAAGGGCCCTGGAAGATGTTTTTTGGGAGCACATCTAGTAAAGTCCTTCCATTAATGGATATTTAGGAGCCATCCTGGAGTAAAATTCAAAGCCACAGTGAGGATTATTTGCCCTTTTCATCAAATGCTTTCTTTTGCAGCTCTGCTCCTCTGCAACTGCACCACAGTTCATGCTGCCTGTAGCAGCTGCTGAAGTCACAGCTAAGGGAAAGTAAAGAAAACAGGCTGATCTGAGCTGTTGCCAAGTGAGTACTTTGCTAGCCCAGGGTCAAAAGGCTGCCCTGCTCCCCAGTCTGCTGACAGGATGTAAATATACCTCTAACACATATCCCCTAGCCCAGGCTGGATTCCCCATGAGGATGCCACTATCCCAATTTATTTAGGGTTTTTTCAAGGTCAGGTGTCCTCAGGACATCACATTCCTTGCTTACATCCAACATTCCCCCAGGGCTCTACAGCCCTGCCCAGGCCACCAAAGTCCCCCTCCTTCCAAAAAAAGCCCACAAGAACTGAATTGTCTCACCAAAATCCAAAGGTTGCTTTTTTAAAGGTAAAGCTCTCCTTCCTGTCTAGGAATTGCAGACTTTAGGGAAAAGCCTTTCCACATGCTGAACCTTGCATTAATGTGCTTTATATTAATGTGTAGATGATGTTCATCCCAGAGGCATCACTGTGACCAGGTGTGACAGAAGTTCACTGGTTTGAGCCATAATGTGATTTTGGCTGTTGGGTTCCCTTGGTGTCTGTGAAGGACTAGTGGAGATAGAAATAGCCTCATTTAGTCAATATTTAAATTACAATTTTAAAATAAATTAGGAAAATGCCAAAAATCCTGTATGTTAAATACAGAATGCCTGAAAAAAATGAGATAAAATACAGCTGCTGTATCCAGGTCCCTCTTCAAGCAGATTTCCTCCAATAGCAGAGAGAAGAAAATGGTCTTTAGCTGCAGAGATTGTAGTAAACAAGGGCTTGTAAAAGTGCATTAAAGCTGCTTTGTTCCTTTGGTTTAAAAATGGGAAGTGCAGCCCCAGGTAACTGCTCTCAGTCACAGGAAGCCTGTGGGAAGTGAAGCCTTCTAGCTAGTGAAGCCAGCTATTTGGAGTTGAAATGCAGTACCTGAAACCCAGGGCCATCTCTCACGTCTCTTCTGATCACTTCAAGTTCCACTAAGTGTCCCCTCCTTTATTTATGGAGCATTTATCCTGGCCATATTTCCAGGGAATGGAAAACTCCCCTGGAGAGGCTTTTTTCAAGCACTCACATTAAAAGTTAAGCATCTTAAATTCATACAGTGGCGTTGTCCCCATGATCAGAACGTACATGCTAAACCCTTTTATACTCTGCTGTACATTGATTATACTCACTTCAGTGGAAAAAGGTAAAAAACATAATTTCCAGCTGCAGTTGCCCAACTTTTATGATATTTTATGTCTATCATTGAAATACTCAGAATGACCCATTCAATTTTACATTACAGGCATTACAATAGCTGTAATCATCACCAGGTTGTGTGATCACCTCCTAAGAATTAGCCATTAGAGAGGGAAACTTGCTTCTCAAAATGTGAAGCCTGCAGGCAACACAGGAAGCAACCTTCCCTATTTGAAAAAGGCCAATTTTTAACTTCCCTGGTTTTTAAACCTGTAGCATCAATAGGCAGATTTTACTGACATCAGGGAATAGCACATTCTCAGTCTGAAAGGCAATGGGAGATGAACTGTATGGTTTTGAATAGACACAAAGCAGGCATTGAAGCATCCCAGGGAAATATCCAGTCTAAGGTATGATCTCCCACTGCAGCTGCTTTGGAGAAAAGGAATCAGTCTGAGATACCCAACCAATGCTAGCTCAGCCTGTACGAGCAGGGCAATACCAGCATCCCTAAATCCCTCTGCATGGGCACCTCTCCTCATGCAGCAGCAGCCTCACCAAGTTTGTTTAAGACCAGGCATCTCACTTGTATTTAAAGGTGACCTTCCTGGTTCTCTGTGGTTTCACCACAGCTTTCCTGCTTTCAAAGCATTTCTTCTTATTCTTTGAGCTGCTCATTCTATGAAATGTTCAGAGACTGTTTAGATGAGACTGCATGCCAACAAATTACACTGCAGAGCATCTGGCATTGGCATCAACTGGAGGAATGGGCTGATGCCAGCCCAGACCTATTACCTGGCATCCACACGAGCCTCTTAACCTTTACATGAAGCAGCCACTACCCACGGGATAAAGTCGTATGTCAGGCTGCTGTGAAAAGTGGTGCCTGTGCTCCAGAGAAGGGAGTGCAAAGAAAGAAAAGACATTTCATCTTGGTAGTGCAGATATGGGAGCTTTGGAAGGAATTTTGGAAGGTCTGTTTGCTCAGACTACTGAGGTAAGAGGACGGTATTAGCCATGTAATAGGGAAAGACTCAGAGAAGAACAAGTAATAGCCAATCCTAGAATACGGTTTTCCTGTGGAAAAAAAAAGACTTCTTAAAAATATGACAATCCTTTTACAACAGGCTGGTTCTTGGCAGTGATTGTGTTTTATGGCATCCAAAATGTGCCATGAGAGGTACAAAAGGTTTACCCATCCTAGAAAAAACAGCATTAATCCCTCTAATATACATAACATGTGTCCCATTTGTGGAATTTGCTCATAGATTAATTCTACTCATTTTTTTATCTATTACTCCCTGAGGAAATGAGTTTATCTTGAAAATCCTACATCTATGGCAGCAGAATACTCTGGAGATCTGAGCAGAATGGATCAAGTTTACTTTCTGGAAAATGAGTAGTTCATGTTCCAGGTGATGCACATATGGCTATTCAAACAACTGCATCAACAGACAGCAATTGTTTTCACTTCTTCATCTGTTTTATTCTTTAAAAAAAAAAAAAAAGACCCATGGGCAAGGACAATGAAGGAAGTGAGAAGGCTATTCCAAATCCGCTATTCCACTGATGTCTAGAAACAAAGATCTTCTGACATAGCATATTTCAATGTCCTTTGTTTAACCTCCCCCCTTGAAAGATCTGAACACAGAGCCTTTTGTTTTCTGGTGCTTTGTAGGCTAACCTACAGGTTATGCTTTGATACATGTCCAATGAGCTAAGGAAACATCAAGGCTTTTCCTCAAGATGTGTAGTTGCTGTTTTGTCTGACATCTTCTATTCTTGTTAGACATTACCATAAGTATTTAGGAGACCCTTGTGCCTCTGAAGCTCCTGTTTGTTGTTAGCATAGCATGCTAAAGTACCCAGTGCTGGTATTTTATCCATTTTAGCCACTTAGGACTTTACCAGGTCTTTTAAAATTCACACTTCTGGCCCTGTCTCAGGAGGGCAGGCAGTGAGTTTCATCTTTACAAAACAATCACGTCCCTGGGGCCTGACAGACACTTTAAAGCAAAACCAGGAACCCAGCGGGTGTTACCTTGTGGTGCTCTGGAAGCAGGAGCCTGGTAGCAAATGACTTTTCTGGCATAACATGAATTCACTCATGGCAAAACTCCTAGTACAGCCATGGCCAGGCATTTAATCCCTGATACACATCAAAATTTATACATTCCTTCAGTCTGCAGCTCAGAAACACCAAGTTAATGAATTCATCAGCAGTTACAGACCCCACACTCCACAGTCAGGACAGTGCTGGTACAGGGTGCTACTGAGGCTGCCTCCTAGGGAGGGTGTGCTCTAGTGGAGGTTTGAATAAAAAAGCCTTTAATGCCATCAGCAGTGACATGCAAAAGACTGTGGAATAGAAATTGGAGGGAAAAACCTGTATGACAGCACAGGAGAAGAGGAATACCTGCTGTAAGGGCCCCTTGCTCTATGCATTGTGCTTTGCTTCAGATCTTCACTGGCCTGAGATACTGGGTGCACTTCTATCCCAGATTATAAAGTGCCCTAAGTGCTTTTCCTCTCAAGAGCCTTTCCCTGAGTATCCTTTCCTTTCTGAGCTTAGGCTTACTATCATGTGGGGTCACCTGAGTTTGGATTTTTTCAATGCAGTTTCAGGTGAAACTCAGGAGAACATAATCCCCCTCAATACCCAAGTGATCAGGACAAAGACTCTTCTAAACAGCTCTATCTCCCTCTTTTCTCTGTGGTTAAAGGCATACAGTGCCTTACCTGTGCAGAAATGAGAAGACAGTGTCAGTGTCTACACCTCTCAAGAGAGAGATGACAGAATTCAAGTAGGAATAGAGGGGCAAATTACCTGCATGCTTCCAAGATGATGCATAATCCATTCCACAGAACAATTTGCATTCTTTGCTGAATATTTGATGAGTGAAACATATTCTCAGCTGTCCATTAGAATCTACATCTTTAAACTTCCCATCCTGTCCTTTACTTCCCATCAAAGCTGGTCACCTCAGGTACCCCAGGCTGCTTGGATAGCTGCCATTCAGACTTCCCATGCTTCCCTCACCTAATTTTGGTCAATATTTCAAAATAATAAGGCCTACCAAAGCTGCAGAGAATGTTGCAGGTCCAGAGACATGGTTTCATTCTGAGCATGACCCCTTTAAGGGCTGTACTGGTACCAGAAGCAGCACCACCCACAGTCCCCTTGTCTCCTTGCCCAGCCATCCTCTTCCTCTGCTCTATCCACTGCAAACATGAGGTTCACCCCTGTGTTCCCAGCCATGATGTTCTCACATCATGAACTGGGGATTCCTCTGCTCTATCCACTGCAAACATGAGGTTCACCCCTGTGTTCTCAGCCACATCATGAACTGGGGCTTGCCTTCACCTGGCAGTGCCATTGCAGCTGTCAGGGCAAAGGAGCAGGCAAAAACACAAGGCCCAGTATGGAAACCCAGAGCACTGGGAATATTTCTCTGTCTGCTCTGGGGTGTCCTGACCCCCAGGGGAGCACTGACTTTGACCCTCATTCATGGAGAAAGTTTCCTAGACTTCAAGAGAGACCAGAATCCACAAAAGTGTGAAGTAGAGAGTAGTGTAGGTGTATCACTTGGTGAGAAATTTAGGTTTTGGGATTTTTAGTATGTTGTGGATGGAAGCAAGATGCAGGGTAGATGGTGTCATCCTGGGTTTCTTCTTCATGCTGCTTCTTCCTTTTTCTTCATGGGTTTGGGTGGCATTTTGTAATTGGGCAGAAAAATCCACACTGGGGGCTCTTTGGGATCAGTTATTGGGTTAAAAGGGAAAATAATCTAAATGTTAGTTCTTAATTAGATAGTTTAATCTTAACAGACCTTGGAACAAGATATTGTGGCCATTTTGTGCCTTGCTGCTGAAATCATGGTTGTGAGACTGTTTTACTGCTAAGAAATAATAAACATCTGAGTCCCAATGTGAACTATTGTCTCAAATACCTTCAATCCAGTCCCAGAGAAACCAAGAACTGGGACCCCACAGCCCAGGATGGTGGAAGGGTGCACATGCCTCTTCCAGCTGATGGAACAGTCTTCAGCTTCAAGCTGCTCAGGGAATGGTACCTTTAAAGGTGCTGCATTCTGACAGGGCTGTTCTCTCACATGAGATGTGCAAACAGAAGCCCTGACCTCTTGTGGTCATTAAACACCACAAAACCGGAAAATTGCAATTTTCCTAATTCCTTAATCTTCTGTTTGAGCATTTTGTACCACACATGGTCAAAACTCCAGCGGCTGGATTTACACCAGAAAAATCTTGTTGGGATGGCACCCACAATTATTAGCACTTTTTCCAGCCCTCTAGAAGTCTTGTCTCACAGGTAGTTCTGTCCAACAGTAGAACCAAACTTCCTTCTGCAAGTATTAGAGAGCTGCCTGGGCTACAACACCATCTACAATTTCAGGATTGTTTTACAGACGGATAACAAACCACGTAAGTAATTCATGGCACGTTTGGGAAAAGTTAAAGATGAACTTACATTTAAAAGATTCATACCTGCTTCAGATGCCTGAGGCTGGAACCAAATAAAATACAGTCTCCTGGTTTATTGTACATGGTGAATGATGAATGGTTGTTTCAATGGTAAGGAACTCCTTGGGACAGAAAGCAAACCAGCAGTGCCAGAGTGTGAGCTTAATACATATCGAGAGGCTGCTGCATTCCCTGAGGTCAGAAGAATGCTTGAACTGGAAGGGCTCCACCTGGGCAGGTGCAGAGAGCAGACAGAACACAAAGGGAAGCCTACAAGCACCTGTACCACTCCAAACAGGCATACCCCAAAATTTCCTGATGGTTAAATGCACCAGGTTCTTGCCCCTTGCTATATGCTGATTTCCTTGGTGCAAGAAGTGCACAGCCAAAATAGCACAGAGCATCATTAGGAGCATCTTGCTGCACCTCCTGCAGCCAGAGCAGCCTCCTCAGGGCAAGCTCCCATCACAGGCTGTTCCTGAGATAATTATTATTGGTGACAAAGTGGGAAACCACAGTGTGTGCCTTCAGAGAGGTGGAATGAGCTGTAATGGCAGAGTGAACATGAGCTGCATGCACAGGAACCCTCCTCACCCCCTGGCACCAGAGGGGTTGGACTCCCAAAAATGGGAATTAGCCAAGGGTCCTGTCAGCATTTACCCACCTGGTTTCACCCACCCTTCAGCCATTTAGGTTTGTCCTTGTGAAGAGCCACAAAGGGGCCCGGGCCAGGATCAGGCCTTGTGCTCCAGGAGCAGAAGAAAAATCTTAAAACCACAAAACATGGTAATGCTTATTTTAATTCTGCAAACACTGCAAAGAGCCCTGATGACAGTACATTTCGTTATTAAGCTATTAGATAACAAACACATTTTGGAAGATTCTAATTTTGTATTTTACTCATTAAAAAGATTTCCTTCCACATGGCTTTTCCTCCTAAAGAACACAGAGTGCGTTTATGAATAAATCTCACTTCAGCTGTTTTCCCTGAGAATAACAAAAGCTGCAGTCGTGTTGTGATGCTCCCCTCACCAAGCAGGGTGGAAGGAGCAGGATGGAGCCCTGCATCCCCTGAGCTGCTCCTCTCTGCACAAGAACCCTCTGCCTCTGCACCATCCAGGCTCAGGCAGGGCCGTGCAACACCCGCAGAAATCCACACATCTACTGCCTCTCCCAAGCACTTGTGTTCCTCCACTGGCTGTTTTCAAGCACTCACAAAGCTCTTTTGCTTCACAACAAAAAAGAGAAAAAGCATGAGAAAAACAGAGTCTCCAGACCACCCAGAGCCATGGCAGTGGCCTTGCCTGTGTTAACACTCAATTCCCACCAAGATTTTTTTTGGTGCTGTAATTCTTGAGGAGTCCCATCATTTTAGATATGGGGACACTGAGGCACAGAGCTGGGAAATTGTGGAGCAATGGTCATTTGGGTGGGACTACACTGTGTTCTACACACACAGCTACATTGTTGGAACTAAATGATCTTTAAGATCCCTCCCAACCCAAGCCACTCTATGATTCTATGCTGGCAAAGCTCCAATAGAAGTGAAGGTGATTGTATTAAGGATTTTCCCATTGCAAACACGTTGGTGTTGTTACAAGCCCTGTCACTGAAGTAACAGAAATCTTCAGAGGGAAATAACCATCCTCCCAAAAATCTTCATTAAAAAAACAAAACAAACCTCTCCCGTGTTTGTTTTTGGGTTTTTTTCCTGATTCCTCATAATGTTTGGCCAACACAAATTCCCTATTAATATCCCAAAGACCTCTTGCACAGTGGGGTTCATTGCATGTTTGTATTAAGCATTTTTTGATGTTTTCAAAACCCAAAGAATTTTATGCATTTGTGAAGGCCACGTGGCTGCCACTGAGGAACACAACAGCTCACAAGACCCCTAATTAATGCCAATTACTTTTCCCATTCAGCTGCCTTGACTCTGCCATCACTGTGGAACAAGACAGATGTCATGGGGAACAACCTCATTGGCATGGACCAAGGCCATGTCACCAAACCTGGTACAGTGCTGGGTGACAGGAGGCTGGGGGCACCCCTGGGCCACACTTTGAACCCCATGGTCAGAGGAAGGTATCAAACAGCCAAGACATGGGTGTTGCAGCTTGAGTCCATGCTCTAATACAGACTGAGGTGCTGTAGAGCTTTTCCCACTGTTGTAGGAGGAGGTAAATGCACACAGGCACCCAAGGAAGAGCAGGGTGCATGTGTGTGTGTGTGTGTGTGTGTGTGTGTGTGCACAAGCACATGCAAAAAGAGGGAGAAAGACAAAATCAACACTGAAAATTAAAGCAAAGTCCTTTTCTGGGGTCATTTCTGCCCTGTCCTCTCCTGTGGGAGGAGAAGTGGGACTGTGCTGCAGACAACCAGAGTGCACAGCGTGGGAGAGATGCTCCCACACACCAAACCCACCCAACCCTTCTCTGCAACGTTCTCCCCTCAGCAGAAGGACAAGGCTCCAGCATTCCAGCTTCTGCTCTGTGACACTGGGATCTCACCAGGATCTCTCTTTCCCAAACATATGATGCACTAATGATGCCACCCAGGGATGACAAGTAGCTTAAGAGCTGGCTCTACCCTCTGGACACCTGGCACGCTAAACCGTGTAGCAAGTGGCATGTGCTGGCTTGGGAAAAAGCCATCCCCATTTTGGACAGCCACCCAGCCCAACTGCTAATGCAGTGCCTCCATCTCCCCTACTGTTATTAATATAAGAACAGAAAGGAAAAAAATCCAGGAGGAAAAAATGACTTGACCACTGAAGAAATTGTACAATACTCTTTCAAAGTGCAGATGATGAAACATGGTATGACAGGGTAAAATAACAGTGAATTAAATCAGGTAAAGCTCATGCAATACTTTATTATTGTAGAATAATCATATCCATCTCCAAATCAGATCAGATTTTATTTTCTGACACTTAAGGGTTAAAACTTGCCATAATGTGTAGGAAAATGTGTTGGGTAACAAGTGTTAGAATAGGAGAAAAATGGCTTCAAGTTGCACCAGGGAAGGTTTATTTTGGATATTAGAAAAAAATTTCTTCACATGAATAAACTACCCATGAAAGTGGTGGAATCACTGTCTCTGAAGAGATTTAAAAACCATGTAGATGTGGTGTTTATGCACACAGTTTAGTGGTGGACCTGGCAGTGCTGAGTCAGGAATTGGACTAGATAATCTTTTTCCAACTTTAATGGTTCTGTGATTCTTTAAAAGCTCAACACACAGCACCCAAACCTGGACACTGGTGCTGAGGAGCTGTGCAAGGGGAAAGTGCTGGGTCTGCCAGCCCAAGCACTGCCTGGGCAGAGGGACCCAGCTGTGTTAGAGTCTGTCCCAAAGGAAGCTCTGCTTGTGGCTCCCACCAGGGCTGGAATTTGTTTCTCCCTCACAAATGTCATTGCCACTACCCTTATTTTCACAGTCTTTATTTAGTGTTCAATCTGGCATTGTTACAAAAGGTTTCCAGGAGTGTACAAAATCTAGACAAGGGTCAAGAAGAGCTGTTAGGGAGTCCTTCCTTCAACTCAGAGGGTCACAAATTTAGATTAGCTTAGACATTGACTTTTCCTGTTCCTCTAGTGAGGGTAGTTAAATCCTTTGTTATTTCCAAAGAAGACCAAGACCTGCACATTGCACCACTCCACCTGCAGAGAGAATTGGCTCCTGTAGAATTTCAGGACTGCAGAAAAGATGAAGAGGAAAAGTCACAAGATCTGAATAGGCAGAGCAGGGTGAGGGAGGACAATCCTTACACTATTTTCTCCATGAAACAGAGGCACAGGGCTCTGGAACATCTCTTTTGCTATCCCTCCTCCTGCTCAGCACACCTTTGGTGTTTGCATTCAGTATGTTTCTGCAGAGCCACCCAGAGACACCACACACTGAAGTGATAAAGAGCAAAGGCTGCATATTCATCAGAGATGTCCTTTGGATTGAAGAGTATAATAGCAAGGACCATCAGCTTTTATATTTAGGTCCTACCTGTGCACAGAGAGCACAGGTAACTGTTCCATGCAGCTCCTCAGGTCAGGCACGAAGCAAATCCTCTTATATCACCAAAGTCATCCATGATGATGCAGATTGTTCTGTCTTGTTCTGTCCATGAGCTATCAGGAGTTCTGAAATAAAGTTCTACTTGTAAAAATAAATAAAACAAAGCCCTTTTCTAATTAAATAAATGATGAAAGGGAAAGCTAAGAAGCGGTGCAGCTGGGAACCCTTTGAAATAATTAGATCTACCTACTTGGCTCCAAAGTTTTTTTACTATCAGGAACAACAAGAAAGGTGTCAGCAAAAAGACCTTCTCATTTCTTAGGTGAACAACACTGAGGGATTTGAAACCTATTGAGAGAAGCCTGGGATTCTTTAAGTTCACTGAAGCCAAAGTAATTCACCCTGAATGCAGGCCCTGAAGGTGACTGTGGAGCTTAGAATAAGGATGTCAACATGGTGCTTTCATCCTTTGCTAGTGGAGCTGGTACTGCACATGGAGCTTGCCTTGACCATTTAATTAATAAAGGAACCCACGCAGCTGGAACTAACGTGAACTTTCAAAGCATCAAAAAGTCCAGCGAAGGATCAAGCTGATATTTTCATTTATATATATTAGCTTATTCTGGGCCATTGTTGTGCTCCTCATTCACATGATACATCAGCCTCTTACTCACACACACACCCTTACATACTTCCTTTCATTTTACCTCCACAGTTCTTCTGTGTGATGGGGGCTATCACCAATTAACACTGACAATGGGAGCTGGAAGAGAATTTTAGCAAGCACAGCAGGGTTTTTTTCTCCCCAAAATCTTTGAGGAAAGGGATTATTTCCCCCCTGCCCTCCTCCCTCCAAAAATGGTGAGGTCCATGCCAGTGTTTTTCTCTGATCCTTTTTTCTATTCTTGATTTTACTCTGTCTCTTTTCCTTTTTCTTTCATTTAACACCAAACTATATCAAGGACAATCCTTCAAAAACATTTTCATTGTAGTGTATTGAACAGAACTGGCTTCAACCCTGCCAGGTCAACATGGTCATTCCACTCCTCAGCGCTCCACAGGGTCCTGTAAATTAGCCCGTGAGAATCCAGAATTTGTGCTTCCCCCAGTCAATGTAAATACTGCCTTTCCTCTTCTTCCTAAGCCAAGGGGCAAAGGTTTCAATCAATATTATCACAAAATAATATTTGATAGAATGCTGGTCTGTTTTCAGACTCATTAGTTCTTTTTTCACTCCAGTAATTCTCAAGCAAGGTGGGACTTCTGGTTAAATCAGTCCACAAACAGGGGTGATGGGGATTTTGAATCAACACAGATTGTCTAATCAAGCATAAGACCTTGGGCTCAGTGCAGGCATCACCAGATTACTTTTTATACTTTGCATGTTCATGAGAAAAGAACATAATAATCTAATTGTCACTTCTAGCCTTACATCCTACTGTTCTTTGGTATCATGAGTCCATCAACTATGCTGGCTTCATGGTTAAACTCTGCAGATAATCACCATTGAAGCCCCAGTGGATCACTATCCCAGATGCTGAGGAAGCATGCACTTCAATCTGCCACAAATCTTCTAGTTAGGTGGCAAAGCAAGTGGCAAAGCAAAGAAATGGCTTAATATAAGCCCCTTGTTGTTGCAATACGACACAAAATGAACAACACTCACACACTGAGATGTCTAAGGCAAAAAGGTGCAGTAATTTCTGGACTTCAATATTTGTAGAATTCCAAAAGTGACCATGGATTGGAGGATGAAATTGCCACTTCTCCAACCACACAGGTCAAACCAACAGTCTATCAATTCTCTCTTCCTCCAGAAAGGAATGCAAAACAATCATTATTTACATGAAAAGTGCATGAGAAACCCCATTACAAAAATGTAAACATCAGAAGCCTTAGCAGAACTTTAGAAGAACAGAACACCTTGTTCTAAGGAATGTTACCTCTTTAAAATTTATATCACGTCCAATTTTCAATGAAACACCCCCTGAGGCCATTGCAAATATTCCCTGCCATGGCCTCAGTGGGCATTTGATACAGTTTTACAGAGCAAGAAACTGGCACCCAAGCAATGCCCTATCCTTTGGATGAGATATAAAGCTGAGACTGTGAGCAACAGTGAGCACAGCAGAACAGTCTCTCAAGAGCAGGACAGCAGTCTTTAGTGTCCTCACCAGTCTGCTTGTGCTGAGCTCCTCTCAGCTTTTCAGGTGGCTGTCATCTGTGCTGTCCCAAAGCCATCAGGCAAACCCCACCTCAAGGCCACATCACTGCTGCAGCCTCTGTGCTCACCAGAGCTGCTGTGCTCCAGCACAGAGTCGTGGATTCCTGGTTAGTCAATAGCCTTCTGTGCAGTAGCCTCATTTGGGGAATCATCCTAAACATTAGGATAGTGGGGGAGTTACAGAAGAATTCGTTTACTGGCAAGCAGTTGACACCAAGAGCTCTGGGGGAGTTGGGAAAAATGTGATGTCTGTGGTGTGTGAGTGTGGTAGCAACTGTCTGTGAGTGACAGAGGGAGCAACTGTCAGGATACCTCCCAGTGACATGGGGAAACTCAAGGAAATTCCTGGATTAAACACTACTCAGTGTTGAATGCCACTTCAGTATCTTTTAGCAGAAACCCAATGTCTCTCGGAAAGCCTCAGTTAAATATTTTGGTAGCTCCTCTGGCTGTTCCTCTCTACAGCCTGACAAACATTTCACACTGGTTGCACAGCTTTTGGTTGGAAGGAATCCCAGCTTTGTTGACAGTGACTTCAGTCAGCTTCAGAGGGCCTCTTAACTCTGCTTTGGGGCTTGTCAACACACAGCGGACTGAGACACAATGCCAGCAGGCAGCTCCTCCTAGAAAACATTATCTGAATCCAAATTGTCTTCCAGGCACTTTTTTAAAAACTTCATATTGTGTGAGTTACATGTTCATCAGAAGAAAAAATCTCTGTTCATCCCTCATTGTTTAAATTTACAGAAGGTCATCTTCCCATTGCTGCACCAGCAACCCCAAAAATATCACACCCTGATCAGTCAAATGTCTTTCACTTGGCAATGTACAACCAAACACAATTTGGTGCTGCCAAATAATAACCATATCTGAGGAGAGACAATCACAAAAGCACTTGGAGATCACTTATACTTAGGAAAAAACTTCATGAGAGGTAATTTTAAACTTCTTTTACATGTATGATCTGCATTATGTGGAAAGCTTCCACTATCCATTCTGTCTGTGATCTCCTGCAGTAAAAAAACACCTCTGTTCTGACATGGGTGTTGGTATATTTAGTCCTGTTTAATCAATGCACTCCTGGGGTTCACAGAATCACAGAATCATTGAGTGGTTGGGGTTGGAAGGGGCCTTTAAGATTGTCCAGTTCCAGCCCCCACTGGAGCAGGGACACCTTCCACTATCCCAGATTGTTCCAAGCCCAATCCAGCCTGGCCTTGGGTATTTCCAGGGATGGAGCAGCCACAGCTTCCCTGTGCAGTTGTGCCAGGGGCTCACCACCCTCATAGTGAAGAATTTCTTTGCAACACCCACTGTCTTTCAGTTCACCCTTTGTCCTATCACAACAGGCCATGCTAAAAACACCCTCTCCATCTTTTTTGACCTTCTCATCAACAAGCACCACTAAGTCCTTCCCTGCAAGGCTGCTCTCAACCCATTCTCCACCCAGCCTTTCCTTGTGGGAGGGTTGGCCCCAGTCTGGGTGCAGGACCTTGCATTTGTCCTTACTGGACTTGGTGAGGTCCCCACAGCCCCACCTCTCCAGCCTGCCCAGGTCCCACTGGATGGCATCCCTTCCCTTCAGTGTGTGACTGCACCACACACACTGGTTCTCAAGTTAGATGTCTTTAGAAACACTCCACCACCTGCAAAACAATAAACCTGCACAGGAAGCAGCCCTTGTATATTTCCCACTTTATTCAAAGGAGAAAGCAGAGAAATAGCATCAAAGAGAGAACTTTTCTTGTGACTCAGTAAGATCAAAGAGTTGTTTTATTACAAGCCCTGTTTTACTAGAAGATGTTTATGAAGACTTAACTGAAGATGATGTAGTTTATAGAAATTAAAATTATTTACTTGTCTTAAAGAAGAACCTAGAAACCTTTAGAAGGTTAAAGCTTTCTTGCACTAGTCTTGGTCTAACAGTTGAAGACATAGAGAATTTTTAAGAGGTTCTTCTCCAAATAGTCCAGATGAGAAAACTTCCTTTCACCTCCAACACAGATGAGAAAAAAAGTAACCAGAGGAAGTAATCAGAAGAAACAATTTAATCCAAGAGTTTAGAGAAGTCAAGAATAAAATTACTCTTTCTGCCACAGCACTTGGTGCACTCACAGGGTGGATAATTGTGAAGGAAGTCTTTGTCTTTGATCAGCAGTTCAAATTTACCTATTGATTCAGCTAATTCAGCCTCAATTTTTAATTAACAAATTCTAAGTCCAACTGGGCAGGGGAATGGTACGTTGGTTCAAAAGACCTACCAAGCTCCAACATGGGAAAGGTCTATCCTATCAGTGAAAATAAAGGGAGGAGGAGGAGAAAGGTTGTACAAAACAGACTGTAACCTGGCTTATCCCTCCACCTTCTGTCAGGTGGCAGCTCAGGTCTTCCTGAGCTGGAAGTTGGGTGTGAACCATCATGTCTAACAGTCATCAGTAATGACAATTTCATTACTGTTCAATCTATTTTAAGAATGCTTAAACATTTGGTCTCTATAGCACCCAGAGGCAACAAGTTTCACAGGTTTCCTTAGATGAAAAATATTGGCTTTTCTTTGTTTCATGTGCACCACCTGATTATTTAATTTGATTGAGGTGGGTCTTGCATTTTGAAAAAATGTGAATAATTGTTTGCTTATTGCTTCCTCCTTTCCATTCCTGATTTTGATGCCTTCTAATATTTTCCCTCATCTGCTTCCCAAACTGAAAAGCCTGGTTTATCCCACCCACTCTTCCTTGTGAGGGAGAGCAGGGCACATGCATCTCCTTCCATCATCCAGATCTGTTTCACCAGTAACTTCAAGCACTGGCTTTAGTTCTGAGCACACCCAGGGAGGATGGAGGTCATGAAGGTAAATGTCAACCAGGCTGGGGGAGCAGGATAAGAAGAATTAGAAAGAATGCAGAGCTCTGAATATTGTCTGCTTCAGATGAAAAAGCCCTTCAAGTTATTAAATGAAGAAAAAAGAGAAAAGATTTTAAAAAGTAAGTATTCCTTGCTTTTATCATAAGAAACCAAAGCTTTGAGTCTTTGGTCCATCGTGAATGAACAGAAAATGGGATTGCAGTTTGCAAAGTGTTTTGAAATCTTCTAATTATTTTTCATTAAACAAGGTCTGGAATAAACTGCTGTGGTTTCTCCCCACACTTCAATTTCCCTTATGTCAGCTTCGTTTTTGTCTCCCTTTTTCCCAGCCATTTCAAAAATATCTGGAGATCAAGCAGCTGAAATTGAAAATGAAAAGGATAGGATGAAAGAGAGAAGAAGCAAAAGGAGAAAGGAAGGGAGTGGGGAAAAACTTGAAAAGACTTTCTCCAGAATGCAGATCATGGGTATTTTCAGTGCTCTTTGGAAAGGTCCCATCAGGTTGTCATCTCAGCCCCCATGGCTGTGCTCTGGGAGCTCTTTCCTTTTTCCCTTTGTTTGCAGCCTGCCAGACTCAAAGCACCATATGGAAATGACTCAGGTTGCTCTGGCCACAGATTTGGGCCACGACCACACTTCCCTGAGCCTCTTCAGAGACCTGCAGAAAGCGTCTTCCTGTGAGTGCCAGCAGGTCCCTACCTACAAAGCAAACAGCAGATGCTGCAAACATGGGCAAATGTCCAAGTACGTAAGACAACACTAATTAAAAGACGTTTTCACATGAAAAGCTGGAGGTTATTAAAAAAGAGAAATGCTTAGCTGGGGAAAAGCCCTCTATGCTGCTGTGCTGAGTGTACTGTACTGCACCATTAAGACATGCAGAAGTACTTTTAAGTTGCCTAATGGCAAGTTACAGCATAATCTGTGACTAACTTGCTTCATGTTGTCAGAGGTTATCAGTCACTCCAGAAGAAATCTGATTTCTGCCTCTTTCCTTGTGTCTGGCAAAGTGTCATGTCAGGAGGCTGTTCCCATCCCAAACAGCTTTCAAATCTCCAGTTTCTCCCAGGATTTTGGGACCCTGGATCCAGTCTGTCCAAAGACAATATCTGCCCGGTTCTCCAACTTTTCTGTAAGGAAAAATGTAGTTTAAAATGTGCAATTTGTTATTTTCTCATTGATCTGTCCAAAGACAATATCTGCCCGGTTCTCCAACTTTTCTGTAAGGAAAAAAATGTCGTTTAAAATGTGCAATTTGTTATTTTCCCATTGAAACAGCTCCCCCAGCTCTCAGAGATCTCTGCTAAAATGGATTTTTTGCTCCAGTGGACTCCATTATCTTTTTTCCATGATTTTGCTCACCTCTGCTAATGGACATGGTTTTTCGCTGTAATTATTCAGTATGCAGGATGTGCTGATGACTGCTTTCTGTCTCAGGACATTTCCTTCCTAATTTGGAGTCAGTCAGGGCCTGAAGATATCAATAAAAGTCAGGGGAAAGAAACCAGGGTATTTGAAACTTTAGTGCAAGACAAACTTCTGGGCTACCAAGTATGATGATGCAATATTGCAAAAATCTCCATCAGCACCTTCCACTGTTCACATGGGAGCAGTGAGTGACCTAAATGTGCCCAGTTTAAACATCAGAACTGCACAGACACTGGGAGCATTTTTAAAGAGCAAGTATTTTTCACAGCATAAAAAAAAAAAAGCCCTGAAAATACAAAACACCTTTTACAAGCTTCAGGTTGGTATTGTACAGACACAGATGATTCAGTAAGTTACCTTTTGGAGTGTTTCAGTGATCAGAGGAGAGGACTGGGAGTCAAGACTTCCCCATATCTTCTTCCATTTACCTTTAAACAAGCCCCTGGTGGGATTTCTGCTTCACACAGACATCAAACACCCACAGCTCCTCCACACTTCAATTCAAAGCGCACTTGTTCAGCATCTCCACAGTGTGGACCTTCTGTCTCTCTGGACATTAAATTAGTCAGTGTCAAGGTAGGGTTAATGCTACTGACCTTTGGTGGATTTTGCCATGCTGTTTGCAGAGCAATTTGAGATCTTCAAATTGGCTGTTCCAGAGGTGCAAATATATTGCAGTGACCCTCCTAAACAAACCCTGTGATTGTCATTATGCAGAGAGTGCAGCCAGCTCCAGGGCTGGGGGAGTAAAGATGTCCACAGCCATGGTTACAGGCAGCCTGGAAGGTGAGCTGGTAACACAAGCAGAAAAGCTTTTTCAGCAGTGTTTTACCCCAAATTCATAATAAATTTTAAAATTGTAGTTGGAGAGGCTCAGAACATTGCTCTGTCTCTGTCCACTCACAGCTCTCTGATGAGGCAGAGCCTGTATTTCCCATAAGCAGGTGACAGAAGAACACAGATTTGATTCGAGACACAAAATGTCAAACCTAGAGGGTTCTAGAACCAACAGCAAAAGGGTTCTGCAGTTTCCTGTGGGGCAGAAAAATTGGGAAAAAGTATCAGCAAGTCAAATGCAGCAATGGTGCACAGGCAGAGCTAGGAGTTCTCTAGAGAAAATGAACGTGAATGAAGAGGGTGGGGGGACAGACAACAAGAAGTTTTAGACTATTGCTTTTCATTGGCCTAACTAGCAATAAAAAAAATTTGGGCCCAAGAATTGTTCTTGGACAATCAATCAGAGATAACAGAATTAAGCAGAGGCACCAAGCAGCAGGACGTTAATTCAAGCTACATTTTTAACAGCCCTGGGTGAATAACTCTCAACAAAGCATTTTCTAGCTGAAGTCTATACACTTTTCTATTTTTCTAGGCCTTTTCTTGTCATGTGACCAAATGCAGAATACAGTCATCTCCAAAATTATTCCATACTAGGGATTCTGCATTTCTTTTGTCTCATATTCAGGACAGGTAACATTTCAGCAAGGACATCTGCTGTCAGGTCTGGTGCTCACCTCCTGCAGTGAGGTTCACAGTGTGGCTGAAGCAGGTTGAGAGTTCTGCAAAAAGAGCAGTGCAAGCAGAACAGCTCCTCATAAATATTACTAAATTCAAATATCCAGTGTGTTTATCCCTGCTGCAAACCTATTCCAACAGATACTGGTGGGAATAGTGTGATAGCAAACTCCTTTCTCTGTGCAGTCCCTGCCATGAAGGCAGTGGATTCACCATATTGGCTAAAAACCCTCTCACATACAGATTTTTCCCAAGTCTCACTCTGTGTGTACTCACTCAACAGCATCCTGCTCCTGGCATGCTTCTAGCAGTGCTTCTGTAAAACCACAGCACACAAACACTGTTGTACTCACACTAATATTTCTTCTCCACAGTTGGAGAAAGTCTGATCTTAAAACTAGTTATCTGCTGGGAACAAAAATAGTGGCTCTGAATATTCAGTGTTTGTTTATATCTCACTGCTTCCACTAACATTCCTGCCGTTTAATTTGTTTGGAAGACTATTCAGAGGAAACTAATAAGTGGTGTGAAGACAGGAAGAACTATAAACCACTGAAATCTGAGAACACATTCAGTGACGTTATCCACATTATTTGCCTGGCTCTGTTATTTAAAGTTCAAGTCAAAGGGGAAGTTTTGTTTTTAAAAACAAAGACTTGCACACGTATGGACCAAATCTCTTTTCCTTGGAAGCTCTGCCTGGATCAGACAGGATCAGCAATCTGCATAAAAATAAAGAGCAGCAATATTGCACTTGCAATTAGGCAGATTTAACCCTGGTCCAAGGACAGACAGCACAATTCCCTGGCTTCAGTGGGAGTTGTTCCAGATTTGAAAATGCTGGCAACTTTGCTAGCCTGTGTTATCAATTTATTTTCATTTTAATAGCTGCTTATGGAGACACTGACTTGTACTTGAAGTTTCCAGACTCTGATATTTTAGGCAGGCAGCATTTTCAAATATAAAATCACCACCTTAATCTGACACAGAACAAGTTCAAGTTTTGACTTAAACCAAATGTAAAAATGACAGTAGAAATACTAGAAAAGAGAATTTATGTGCTATGGTGGCAGTTTCCAGCCGGGCTATGCCCGATGTGCTGCTGTGGCCAGGATAGCTCAGGGAGGCTCAGCACGGGGTCCGAACTCCAGGCAGTTCCAAGCTGCAGGCAACCTAAGCAAGCTTAAGTGATTTCTGACTCCTTCCTGGCTCCAGGGCACTGCTGATCACATTCAGCTTGCCATTGACCAGGAGCCCCAGGTCCCTTTCCAAAGCCCTGCTCTCCAACCCCTCATTCCCCAGTCTGTCCCTACATCCAGGGTTGCCCCATCCCAGGTGTAGAATCCGGCACTTTCCCTTTTCAGATATTTGCTTAGTATCTCTTCCTGTCCTGCACCCAAGTTATTTATGAGGATGTTGAAGAGCACAGGGCTGAGGATGGACCCTATGGAGCACCACTAGTGACAGGTCTCCAGCCTGATGTCACCCCAGTCACTTTGTGCCCACCCTGTCACCCATGCCATGAGAGGTTTATCCAGTGGTTTGCTGGACATTGTGTCCAGGAGGATACTGTGAGGGACAGTACTGAATGCTTTACTGAAATGCAGAAAGATTGCACCAAGTGGCTTCCCTTGGTAACTACTTGATATAAAACTAAGATTTTATATCAAGGTTTGTCACCTTAATATAAAAGGCAATCAGGTTTGATAGGCAGGACTTTCCTCTCACGAAGCTGTGCTGGCTGTGAGCAATAACTGTCTTGTCCTCCAGGTGTTTTTCAATACCCCCCAGGACAATCTTCTCCACAAATTTACCAGGCACAGAAGAAGTGAGACTGACAGGCCTGTAGTTGCCAGCGTCTTCCTTCTCACTCTTCTTGACAATCAGGACAACATTCACCAGCTTCCAGTCAGCTGGGATCTCTCCAGAGTCCCAAGACCACTCAAAAAAATTGTCCAGAGAGGTTTTGGATGACATCAGCCAGCTGCCTGAAATTTACTACTCTGAGTGGGATATGGTGGTTCCTGTGGATTATTTGCAACATTAAAAGACATAACATTAATATTGCATGACCTTTCTTTGGAGAGAATAAACAAACAGAACATCCGAGCTTCAAGTACCTGCTATTCCTGATTGGCTTGTAATAAAAATTCCCTTTTAAAACTGAAATAGACAAATCAAAGCAATTTTGCTATGAAGAATGTGTGTTAACAAAAAAAAAAAAAAAAAAAAAAAAAATTTCCTACACAGTGTATACATAAATACAAGAGATTTTAGCTTAACCTTCTGGTCTCAACTTTTGTATTTTTGTAGTGGCTGCTCAGAATGGGCATTCTATTGTGTGTATTAACTGGAGTGGCTAAGGCAGGCCCAGGGCTGATAATTATAGTTTGGTCCCCCGGATGATTGAGAAGCCTTACAGAGGACTGCACAGTGCAACTTTAACAGCCCTTCCCGATGCCTAACTAGAAAATCTGTTTCAAAGGGGCTCCGTGAATTGTAGGGTACAGTCAATTAACTTGAATATTAATTATCTATAATGAATGTACCCTTCTTCGGGGCTTGAAAAGAAGCAAATTACTTGGAGAGGGACTAATTAAGATGATGTAATCTTGACCATGAAGAATAATTCCTTCCTGGTGACAGAAATGATCTAATTGAAGTATCTCATTAATTAATGTCTCATGAAATTGACTGATAAAATGCCTCTATGAATGCCTCCTGAACTTGGGGCCGGCAGAGCTTTGTCGTGCATCCACTCCCGCTCCAGACCCTATCACTGACAATATAATTAGACCTTGGAAGCATGCTGTGCTCAGAAGGATTTATAACTCTGCAGTGTGGATAATCTACAAATGCAAAGTTAAGACAATGCAGCTTGCCACCGTGAGATTTCTGAAGTCAATGAGTGAAGCCATAAATCAGGTATAATCCCGTGGATGACAAGTGAATTCCCCCTCCTGCCAGCTCTGCCAGCCTGCACTGAGATCAGCCCCACAACCTGCTGATGACCCTGTACCAACCTCAGGTAAACAAAATCAGATTAAAGGCATTTTATTTTCCCTTTTCCACTAGATTTGCACATACCTCTGGATTTTAGCTAACAGTGCTCCAAGTCCCTGAGAGTGAGGGGCAGTAGAAATACTCTTCCCCTGCTACACTCCTCTTGCTGAGGAGATCACTGTGTGTGATCAGCAAAGCTTTATCAAGAAGAAAGGCTTTAAGATGCTGGAATATGTCCAGAGAAGAGCAGTGAAACTGGTGAAGGGTCTGGAGTCTTGTGACAGGTGGCTGAGGCTGGGGGTGTTTACTCTGGGGAAAAGGAGACTCAGGGGGGACCTTCTCATCCTCCATAACCTCTGAAAGGAGATTGTATCCAGGTGGAGGTTTTCTCTTTCCCCTAGTAACAAATAGGACAAGAGGAAATGGCCTCAAGTTGCACCAGGAGAGGTTTAGATTGGGTATTAGGAAAATTTACTTCACCAAAAGGGTTGTCAAGATTGGAACAGCTGCCCAGGGAAGTGGTGGACTCCCCATTCCTGGAAATGTTCAAAACACATAGATGTGGCACTTAGGTCATGGTTTAGTGGTAAACATTGGGTTAATGGTTGGACTCAATGATCTTAGACGGGTTTTTTTCCCAATCTAAACAATTCTATGATTCCAAACTTTGGAGTTATTTATTTTGGCCAGAAAACATAATTTGGCTTAATCTAAATGCTATATGTTTTATTTTGATTGCCAAACTGCATCCTTTCAAAGCTTTGGTCATAGTATTTTTCCAATTTTTTCTGTCCCACACTTCTTAAAATCTTGAGCAAGGTCCTCCAAAACTGGCAGAAGCTTCCTAGGTTCCAGTGAAATATGATAAGTGGTAATAAATGGACTGTGCCTGGTATAAAGGGAAATTTGAATCTAGAACTAACAATGATCAATTTACTACAAGCCTGCAGGAGCTAAAAATCATATAAGGAAACTGTAGAAACACAGCAGCCAGGCAGGCAAACAAGATGAAACTAGGCCAGTCCAAGGATGCAATATTGTTATTTGTTTACAGCTTTTCTGTTAAAGTGAATTAAATGCCCACAGCTGATAAAAGGTTCATCTACCAGCACAGAAGCTCCTGAGTATCTCATACTATACCAGCACTAATTACATTTCATAAAGCTACCAAATATACCATAACTAACATTTATTGGCCAATGAAATGTTGCTCTAAAATAATAATTACAGATATATGTAGACAATAAAAAGTGAAGCATCGGCCTGGACGCAGGAGGGGAGATTAAATGCTTCTGCTTTTACTGAGTGCTGCTGAGAGGCCAAATTTAAGATCAGAGGCGACAGTACCCCAGGAAAGCCTACAGGAATAGAGGAAAAACACCTTAACTGAGGAATTATGCAGGAGAGAAATATTTACTGCACCCAGTTCAAATCTTTCCAGCACTCTAATACTAGGAATCCCATTTTACCTCTGAAAAAAAAAGCTTAAAAGGAGGTATTGAGACTTCTGCTTACACCCACAGCGAAACTCCCAGAGCCCCAACAATAGCTGCAAGCACACAACCCCAACTCTTTCCAGAGCACTCAGGTCTGTACAGAGTTTGTGCACAGCACAAACTTCTCTCTCCTGCATTCCCAGTGCTTCCCTGCTAGCTCTACTGGTTGCATGGAGATGGGTTGTCTCCTGTCTCAGGGCAGGTTTGGGATGGAAAGAAGCCTGACCAAGCAGAGCTGCCATTCCTCCTGAACAGAAGAAAACCTCAGACCTGCTGCAAATTTTGCCAGGGGCTAAACCAGCCTTCAGCAGTTCCCCAGCAGAAACCAGGATGTCACCTCCTTTCTGATGTTCCACCAGGCCCAGGATGAATCTGCTTCTCAAAGCTCGTTCAGGAAAAAGCCCAGGAGTCAGTCTGATTGTTCTATTAGTTTTCTTTACCCAGATGAATTGGAAAAAGTCTGATTAAACCAAAAGGGAAGCAGAGGGAAGAATCAGACTCATTTCAAGTCTTTTTATCACTTGGCTGCTAGGTCACATCTTCAATCTTGTTGGTTCCCACATAGCCAATAACCACATATTGGGGGTTTTCACCCTACAGTGCTTAGAGCTTTATCTGAGCTGGCCTGCTTGGGCACAGATTCTCCCTCTAAGGCTCTTACTTTCTTATGTAATGAGATTGAAGCAGACTTAAAAGAGCAGTAAGGAGATGGGGAAGGTCAAAGATGCCACTTACTATAAATAAATGTGCTGTCAGTTTGAAGGCACAGCACCATCACGTTTTGGGCAAAGCTTCACCTGGCTGAAGGTGTAATGCTGAGCAGCTGTCACTCCTTGCAGACATGTCACTGTGGATGGGAGGGAAGGCTGGGAGCAGAGGGAGAGATCTACAGGGTACAAATAGTGCAGGAGGAGGTTTTCCTGCTCTAGCTGCTTTCTGCAAGTAAAGACAGGATCTCTGAGGCTTGATTGTTACTCCTGTAGTCTTCATGGTTCTGAATAGAGAAGATGAATGTTCTTACCACCTGCTATCACTAGAGAACTCACAAATTCCAGCCAAAGGCAATTTGGATGGTGTATGCCAACACACATGGTGTAACATACCGTGGCAATACAAACATAAAATTCATGGACATATTCAGGCTTAAAGAGACACACCCATGAGCCTAGTGGCCCAATTGAGTTTTTCAGGGACAAAAAGGAACTCAGGAGAACACAAAAAATATTAGATTCAAAAATGTTTGGGAAACAGCACTTAAGAATTACAAGAAACCACCCTATTTTCACCAACATTATCCACTGTTAGAACAACAGATTGTTCAGGCCTCTGTCTAGAGCCGTAGTGATGATGTTGAAAGGATACAAAGTGGGTTCTGTCTTTAAAAATTAAACTATTGCACAGCTATAACTGAACACTTTCATATGCCTAATAGGAGAAATATTGGGTACATCCACACCACCAGCCTGACTGAGGCTGAGCCAAGGCTTGCTCTGACACCTGCTTTGTGGGGGATACATTTTATAGGACAATGTGCAAGTCTCCATCCTGGATTTGTTTCTCCCAGGTAACAGCAGGATGGCCCAGACAAAATAAAAACCATGTGTAAACATTCTGGGACACAAATAAATTCCAGCTGCAGAACCATGCAATTATGGCTGCAGGAGCAATGTGAGAGCAGATTCACCAAGTCCTCTTCTTACACTGTGTCTCAGGGCCTGCAGACAGCAATCTTCTGCCCACTGGCACCTCATTTTTCCCCACTGTGTGCATAAGGATTGTTTTGCTTCTGTCCAACTGCCTGTCCAGAGTCAATGAAGCTATAAGACATCAGCACTCCTGGAGGAAAGGAAGACATTGCTCACTGATTTGTATTTTTCTTGCTCATAACATGGACATATTCATACTTTCTTGGTGGGGCAGTTCCTTTATCCACAACCCATGTCTCCTTCAGCAAGGAGAAGGGTACACAGAGATGACAGAGGGCTGATTCATCATGAGAAAGCTCCCATCCTTTTCAGATCCTACCCTACTACTGCTGAGGCAAGTAAAGTCCCTTCAGAGGCTTCCAGCTCTGTGCACACTTGAATTTCCAAAGTGGCAAGATTAGAGATTGTTCCATGGGCTGAGAAATGCCACAGTATAAAGCAGGACCTAATATCCAAACCAAACTCCCTCCTCCACATTGATTTTATCACATTACTCCTAATTAATCCCCTTTGCAGCACTCTTCTTCCCTGGCATGTATGATTGCTGATTGTTGCCATAGGGCCAACTCCCTTTCACGTAAGGTTGGCATAAATCTATTCTATACAGGTGCCAAAGAGTTTGAGAGGTTAAGTTTTGTCTTATTTCAATTCCATGGGGAAAACATTGCAAAGCTATCCAGAAGTTGCCCTACTAACAGTGAGAGAACAGAGATGTCCTGGGCCAGGCAATGTTGTGGTGTAAGGGAGAGGGGATCTCCAGTCCATGTAACCACGGCACCACTCCAATGTCCTGGCATTTGCTGCAATCACTACATCCTTCCCCTACAATTTGCAGGTCATTTCAGCACCATAAATGATAAAACAAGATGTCAGGCATCAGGGAATAGCCTCCTGTGGATGTAAGCACATAAGTCCCATTAATGTGAACAGGAGTTATGCACAGGCAGTGTGCTGAGAATGTACTCTCTGCTCTGCAGAGCACACCTGGCAAGTCTGACTAACCTGTGGTTGATCTTAGTTTTCTCCCCAGAGCTCCCAGTGAAGGGGGAGGCATGAGAAATCTGGTGTGCAAGGCATTAGCATCAAGGCACAAGTGAAAGAACACTCAATGGGATTATCAGTGCTTACCCAGCACGCTAATGGATGGTGTCCTGTAGGAATACTTTACATTCAGGAGCCATGAGCCCAGCCCTTTTTTTCAGTGTAAATGAGAAGTGGTGGTTAAAGCAAAGGGGAACAAAGTTGAGAGCAGAAGAAGAGCTTTTTTACTTCTCTTTTTATGGCCAGGACAGGCTGTTCCTTGCTCCTCAAGGCTGTTCCTTGTTTATTGAACCATTGGTTGAGGTTTATCTATGTGCTCTGAGCACTCTCTTTTCTGTTGAAAAACCACCCCCGTTGCTCCCTTGCTGCCCATCCAGTTCACAATCAGTGCTCTAAGAGGATCTGGTCATGGAGAAACAAGAGACCCACGTAGCAAAGAGGGAGAGAACCACTGGAGACGAATCCGCACCTGCATGGGGTGAGCTGTCACCGCAGAGGATGATTGAAGCATTGAATCGACACTGGGACATCCAGGGAAATTAATTCATTTTCTGTTCACACTATAAGTTAATTTGGATTATTTAATCCACATTAGGCTCCTTTATGCACACTCTCATTCAGAATTAGAGTGCCTCTAATTCAGTTTACAAAGTAAATTAAGCTCAGCCAAATTATGCTATGTTAAACTTGAATGAGGGTCGATGAAGAGATTTAATGTGGTTTAATTATCCACTTTACATACCAAAAAATGCATAAACTAACACATTAAATGACAAAACCAGTCCGTGGAGCAAAAGGGAATGAAAACTGGGGCTCCTTCTCCCAGAAAAGACCACTGGATAACAGTTAAATGCCTTATCCTTGGTTTGGGATAGCTCCTCATTAAACAGGAAGAGTGGAAACCTTTGAGCAGGTGGAACAGAGAATGTCAGCTTCTTTTCCCTGCCCCTTGTCATGGCTGTGAGACAACTCTCTGGAGATTTGATGGATCAGCCTCCTGGATGCTGAGAATGAATTCTCTGTTTAGGATACAGACTGTGAATTTCTGCCCTATGCATCTCCCAAGGTTTTACACAGCAGAAGAAAAGCATCCAGCAGCTCAGTGCTGAAGGACTGAGAAGAGACAAAGAAACCACAGCATTTCAGAAGTGGGCTAGAAGATCTCCAAAACTTTGGCAGTGTCTATCCAGAGCTCCTGAAGAATGGTAGTGATTACAGAGAACTGAAAAACAGCAAATGTAGAAAGAAGCACGAGAGAGAGAGAGAGAGAATGGAAAAACAATTTAACTTCAATTTAAAAAAATATACAAGCACTAGAGTTGAAGATGTTTCTAAATATATATGGAACACCCAGGAACACTGAGAAACACTCACATTTGGATTATTTTGCTGTTTAGATCAAATAATTTCTAAACAAATTTGATTCACTTTGGCAGAGTGAATGGAAGAAGAGCAGTAGATATCATACCTCAACTTCACCTATTTACAAGGTTTTGTATCAAGGTACAGAAATATGCTCTAGGTGAAGCTGCTATTAGAGCATGCAAAACTATACGGGAAAAATGATAAATTATTATAATAGTAATCAGCAGCTCACTTGCAAGAAGGAGGTGCATATCAAGAAAAAGTCTTCAAGGTTCTGACTGGGATGTCACACTACACAATATTTTCCTTAACAACATAATCTTCATGTTTGCATATTCACACACAACACCACAGAGGGAGGGGCCACCAGCACACCAGAACACACAGGGCTAGAGTTCAAATCATCTTGACAAATGATAGAAGGGGTCTGAAAAACCAGGATGCAAATGAGCTTTTTTCCTCAATAAATATCAGAATCAGAGAGGAACAACAACTGCATGACTAGAAGCCAGCAACAACAGACTGGGTGGGGGGGATCTGCAGAGAGGGACTGGAGGGCTGGAGTGGATCAGCAGCTAGATGTGAATCAACAGGGTTGTGCTGAAAACAGCAAACACCATGCTGAGGCAGGCAAAGAGCACCATCATGTTTGAGATGTGTGAAGAAAGCCTTCTGCTCTGTTTGCTGCTGGTAAAGGCTTCACTGGAGAACTTTTTCTTGTTTGGGCCGCTGTATGTCAGAAGAAGTTGGATTAATGAGAGAGAAGAGATAAAAATTTTAAATATAAAAAAAAAAAAAAAAGAAAAAACAAAATCCAATCCATTACAAGAAAGGTAGATATTATGATTTGTGTAGAACAAGAACAGGGAAGAACAAAGAACAGAACATGGAAAAGTAGTACCTGGTAGTGTTTGAAATTATTATCACTGGAGTGTTTAAAAAATAATATACAAAAGGTTTTGTTTTAATTGAAGAAACATACAGACTGAGGAACTGATTAGATCACTGGTTGGGATCTCTCAGAGTCTTTTTACACCAAGAGTATTTAGGTTTGCTCCCATTTTGGTGGGACAGTGTGATTTTGGTCAGATCACTACATTCCTCTACTTGTCAATGTTCCCATATATTCTATAAATATACAGAAACAAAACTCTCATCCATTTCCAGGAAAACAAAAAAAAAGTAATCACCTAGAAATTCTCTCTGCTCATGGATCTGCCAGGATGGAGCTGACTTCTAAAAACAGTAGCAGATCCACCCTTCTATGGATAGTGATAGTACAGATCAGGGTCCTCCAACTCATTTTGTATATCTGCAGTAATGAGAGAAGAAAGGCTTTGCAGTCTAAAGGGTTATCTGGATTTCACCTTAAAGCCTCAATTCCTCAGAGAAAATGGTTCAACAAATACAGTTCCTATGACAATCCCAACCATTTGCAGCAAAGCAAGAACAGTTTCAAGACCACAGGAGTGCAGAGCAGCCACCAAGGGTAAACGCCACTGTAACATTGAACCTGCACCTGACTGTTTCTTGCACACAAGACAGGGAAAAAATGAGTATAAACACAATGAAAGGAGTATTGTTTATGTGCCACCCTCATACTAGCTACCATGAACTCTGGCTGATTTTGCTCATCATCCATTAAGGGGAACAGCTATAGGTCATCTCTGTGATTACCTAACACTCAGGAGAAGCAATAAAGCTCAGCTGGAGGTGTCACACTGCAGCAAAAAGTAAAGGTAGCCCAACTCTCATTTTTGTTTTTCACTACATTACTTCAGTTAACATAGTGCACTGTTAACATTAACTCCTGGCCATATATTGCTTTATAGATAGGCAATCAATACTGCAACTGAAATATGATTTTGTTAAAACATCTAGGGGGCTGTATGCATTTAGCTTTCACACTATTTTCAGAAAATGAACATCAATATAAAAATAATGAGCCTCATAAAATAAAGCCTCGTTCATGTGGCTGAGCTGGCTTTAAGAAAGAGGGCAGAGATTTATACTAAAGGCACCACAAAAGAAACAGCTTAGAGCAACATTCAGCATCTCTATCAACCCCTCGAAGGACATTCAAGGCCAACACTGAAACACAGTTTGCCTTTGCTCATTAGGGCATCCAGTGGGATGGCAACACTTGGCAGGAGCATTTGGAAACACCAGCAAGAGAAAATGGCAGCAGAGCCTTGGACAGGAATATTAAATTACCTCTTTTTTTCCAGATCATCATAATAAGTCACATGTCTCATTTTTGTAGTCAAGCTGCTTTTGCTTACAAAAGAACTCAAGAAGTTCAGGAGAGCCCAGCCTGGACACTGCGGGACCAGCAAAGAGGAGAGGGAAATCTGTGGGACTGCAGGGGAGCTGGTACCACTGATGGCAAAAGAGTCCTCCTCCCCCTAAGTGAGCCAGATTCTTGGACAGTGGTAAACACTTTTGTCTTATCATCTGCAATTTTTGTTTGATTTTCCCTAGGACAAAACTAGCGAGGCAGGGTTGGCTTTGAAATGTGACAAAAAGGAGTATTTCATCTCTTTGACAGACAAGTGATATAACATGAAACTTCACATGCTGCATCTCAAAAATTAAGGAATGTGGTCATGAAAATGTGAGTGCCACATGCACAAGACAGTCTATGCTAAACTCCTTAAGACACGAGCTATACATCAAAGCCAAGAGGAATTAGGACATGTACATTGAAAATGACACCTTCTTCTTCCCATCCTTATAATTGTCAGGATTTCATATTACTACTTTTTTTAAACCTTTCTGAAACATTTGCAGTGAATGAAGAGGTGACAGAATTCCAGGAAGTAATGTTGAAAGGGAAACCTGTAAAACAGCTGAATGACAGTAACCTGAATCAAATCAGATCGGGGACAGGTCCCTTTAGGATCAGATCCCTTATAATTGATCTAAAGCAAGTCTCTCTCCATTCCATCAAGCTCTTTTCTCAGGATGTCTTCATTCAGAAATGAAGGTTCCAAAACACTTTCCTAAGACATGAAGCTATCTGTTCATGGCTTTCCCTTTCCACTCAGGGGATATCACAGGTTGGGATGCCCCCTGGTAAAGATGATCAAATGTTCGGTTCAGTTCAGTTGTGCCATTTCCAGGTTTCACCTCCTCTGCAGCTAACCCTGACCAGCAGGAAGCAGCACAAGAAGCTCGGCTCAAGATCAGATCCGAAGGGATATCAGCCCATCAGTGTTTCCCTGAGCAGCAAATCTGAGGTTAAAGATGGACCCATGCCAAGAATGAGCAGAAGGTACTTCAGATCACAAGATCTTGAAGAAAACTGATTGTATCTTGTATATTGTAGATGTTCACCTGAGGTTGGTTTGTCTTTTTTCTTCTTTTTATGTGGATGACTGATACGAATTTATGGAAACTTTAATTTGTTTCAAACGCAATAAGACATGCTGCGGTATTTTAAAAAAACAATTAATCATCTTGAGTTTTCAATTAAGGATGTGCATAGATTGAACAACTTGCCACCCCAGCAAGGCAGGAGGAGATGATTAAAAACCTCCCGTTCTTTTCAGGTGTTGTACAGTACCAGCTGCTTTCCTCTTGCCTCAGGGAAAGTCCTTTCATCTATCACATGTTGTGTTATGGGTGGATTAGGTCATATCAAAGCCAATTACCTCATGTTATGGCAGCTCCTGACATAATGTAACAGAGTGTTCTTTGGGCGTGCAGCTCGATGCAGGAAGATGCAGATCTGTAACACCTCACAGGCGCAGCACTGCCTGCACTGTGGGCTGGGTTTGGCTGCCAAAACACCTCCTAGCAGCTCTCTGCCTCGTGTCCTTTGCAGCACACTCACTGCCCAGCCTCTGCATGGGCTCCAAAGCTGCTCTGAATAATCAAACATCATCTCCAAATCCATTTGGAGGGAAACTTTTAACAGCAAAAGTCCCACTCCAAAATTTTAAATTTGCTGTTCGGGCACAAGGAGAAGCAGCGATGGTACAGAGATAAGGATGGAGGGAGGGAAAATGGGAGTTAGCCCAGGAACACAGGCACAAACACCTCCTTCGGAAGGCAAGCCAAGCAACAGCCTGAAGCCTGATGAAATCTGGGAGGCTGCTCTGTTTAATATTTGTTTACATGTTTCCTTTCCTTGTTTCATTTGCTCCAGAAAGGCAAACTCCCAGGGAAGGAATTTAATCACTACCTTATTTAAGAGCGTGTCAGAAAAAAAAGCTCCTGAGAGGATGACAAGGTTTCTATCCTTTCCTGCTGTGAGCACAAGGAGTGGATTCTCTCTAATCCTCATTCCTGCACTGTGCTCTCCACCAGGAGCACAGGAAACTGTGAACGTGAATCTCTGCCTCTTTCTCCTTCCATAGGTCTGCCAGCTCAAAAATTACCTTTTCTTCCAGTCTGAAATCAGACTCTCTTCAAGTTTCTGCCTGACACAAAAAGATATTAACCAAGCAGGACTAAGAAGGACTAATCAGGACTGCACAGACCTCAACCTAGTTCCAGTAGGATCCAACTCAACATATACCTTCCATTTTTTCCTCTTCAACTCCCAGAGCTGGGTCCAGGGTGCAAGTCACTGTCTCCTTCCTAGCTCAGAGGAGTCACTAGATCGTGGCTAGCCAATCTGCTTGTAGGTTTGGACATCACCAGAGTTTGTAGGACATCAGCGATCTTCATCCAAAGAGCCGAGGGATCAGCTCTTGGCTTTGGTGAGTTTTGCAAGTCACTGTCTCCTTCCTAGCTCAGAGGAGTCACTAGATCGTGGCTAGCCAATCTGCTTGTAGATTTGGACATCACCAGATTTGTAGGACATCAGTGATCTTCATCCAAAGAGCCAAGGGATCAGCCCTTGGCTCTGGTGAGTTTTCAATGGTAGGAGAGTAATACTCGAGGCAGGAGTAGGTTAGAAAAAGGCATGCACCATTTTGGAGTAATCACAGGGTACTTTATCCCTCACCCCTTTGGTATTTTTCTTCAATTGCATTTGATTCATCTTATCTGAAAGAATCCTTCTGTTTTGGTCTGGAACCAGAGATGACATACTCACTCCTTCTCATCAACCACATCAATTCCCAAAAAGTAACACTTATTTCCTTAAAAATTTCTTTAGGTTGTTCTGCACTTGTGGGGAGCATAGGAAAGAACCCAGAGATTGGAAAATGTCATCATTTGCCATGCAGGTTTTCCCTCCCAAGCCAGCAACCTTTGCCATGCCTTACACACCCTACACATTTTATGAATTCTCCTGGGGTTGGAGATGTGGTTTCACTTATTTATGCAGTATATAGCCCAACATGGTCCAATTGTTCCTAAATTATTCTGCAACATAAATATTAAGTAGTAATGTTATGACTCTTTAGTTGATAACAACAGCAGGGTGATGAGGATTTTGGCACAGGATGAGCAATGTGTCCTGGCAGATTTTCATTATACCCTTGATATTTAAATCACTCTACAAATGGCCAGCTGAAGAAATCTGGTAATTTTGAAGGTCTGGACCCTTATCAAAGAAGCTGAATCTCCTTCCTCTATCACACATACCTTACACACTCATGTCCTGTTCTGGGTGTTTTACAGCCGTCACTGGCACAGCTGCAGGGAGGGAACTTCAGCCCCACAGCAAGGACTCAACCATGCTGTCAAAGCCAACCTAAGTCAGTGCTGCTGGGTAAAATCTCACCAGGCAGAGGCTGGGTTGTGATGAGAACAGTAGGGACAGGAGAATAATAGTCCATCTTGGTTGGAGGGTGATGTTACTGTGCCAAGATTAATAACAAAGCTCCTCCCCACAAGTTGTACAAAGACACATAAAGGAACTGAAGTGCCTTAAGGTGTATCTTAGGTCCTACATAAGATGCAAGGCAGATTTATGCACAGGTTCAAAAACAATCCCTGGAAGAAGAACGGTGTAGTGAGCTTAGCATGAGACTATGTTAATTCATTAGCTGAGACAGGTAATGACATTCTCTTTCTTCAACACACCTGACTCCCATTGTTGTCTACACAGACATAGTGAGGAAATAGTCTGAGTGTAGAGATTCACAAGATTTACAATCCCATAAATCACATCCTCTATGGCACACATTGGTTTATTGAAGTTTTGGTATTTTTGGCCAGCAAAATGGGTGACTTTAGGAGAAAAGCTGAACTGGAGGTAGGGCACACCAGAAGCACATACAGGTTTTGGCAGGTCTAGGGTGAGAATACAGCAAGCTCAGAAGATTTACAGATTTGGCCTGATATCCCAAACTCATCTGACCTTGCTAATCTTCTGCATTTCCACTATCACTTATGATAAAGGGGACCATGAATTAGATGGAATAGTTTTACACACCTTTCAGTAGCAAAAGGTTCTGTAATTTACGGAGTCTTTTCCTTCTAGTGGAACAGTAAGTGGCAAAACTATGGGGCCTTGACAGGTTCCATATAACATTAAAGCAAACAGTGAGATAATAGAAATCACACTTAACTGCCAATGAAGAAGAGAAAAGCCCAGCAGTTCTTATCTCAGCTTTATTGGTCCCTGTGCAATGCTGTTAGCTTTTACTGTTGTTGATACACCCAATGTCCATTCTCATAATTTGTGCTGCATCACCCAAATGAGAACATGAAAGGAATTTAGGTGTGCCCAAGGCACAGGAATTAAGGCAATGGAGAGAGAGCATCACTGCATGCAAGCTCTTGCTGTGCATTTGAGCTGGAGAAAAATCTACTGATATGCTTACCTGGAAGGCAGAGTCCCTTGATTTTGATTTTGGCTACATATGTAAAAAATCCTCTGGTGAGCACTGACTGAGCTACCTCAGAGCCAGAAGCCAAAGCTGGACCATCAGGAGTGTGTGAAATATTCCCGATGAGAAATGGGATTTGTTAGATTGGGCACAGCACCACACCAAAATGCCCTTGGATGCCAGTCAGACCCCAAAGGTGCTCCAATTATTGAATCAACCTGCACATATCAGACCATGCTGTTCTGCTCAAATGAAAAACTAAACCAGGTAAATGGGACAGGCAGGAAGAAAGGAGCAAATATATCTGCAGTGGCAACATGGTAAAGCTCTCTGTTCCTGAAGGGACACAAGTACCACGAGGGCAACTGAAATGAGTTTTGAGTCCTCACATAACAAAACCAATTAAACCAACCACATTAGCAGGATGAACAGGATATTTAGGATAAAGACAATCCTGCCCATCTGACACAGACCCTTTTTAACCTCTGCTGCAACTGGCATCATTCAAACAGTAATCTTGCAATGGTCTCCTGAGGAGTCCCAGCTGATGGACTCATTTCCATTTAGATGCCAAAACAGAAGAGCATCTATGAACTTCATAATCTTGATCAGCTTCAGCCCAGGGAGCCAGAGACAACTGCTTCCATTCAAGCAAGAAAAACACTTGAAACACCAACATTGGGAAAACACTTAACTCCTTAAACTCCCAGACAATGCCCAGTGGCAGCTGTCATGTTTTACACTCTATTTTTAGAAATCATAGGCTGAAAAGTACTTTTTATTGTAGGAACAACTGGAAGTGCTGAAGCACTGAAATGAGAAATCTTTATTGTCATGCACATGGGACGTGGAAGAAAAACAGACTGTAACAGCGCTCATTGGACAGTCATTAAAAAAAGCTCAAATAGCCTCCCATGACATGGAAGTCTTTCTATGTCTCCACCTCTCCCCAAATCATGTGCCCAACTGTGTTGTGAGGTGGGAACAGCTTTAGTGCTTGCAGAAAATTCATGTGAAACCACATCATGTTTTGTATTCCATGCTGTGCATTACTTATAGCATGGCACATCAGTCATTATTACAAAGTGACTGAAGTTTCTGGAAACTCAATTAACTCCATACTTGGGATCCAGAGGATTCTGACTTGCCAGGAACCCCTCCAACCAACAGCCTTCAGCTAAACAGGTCCACTCTTCTACATATAAATGAGAACTAAGGCAACTGTGTGGCCATCCCTGAGACTGAAGCCTGAGTCCAGGATTAAAATCCCAGCCATGCTCCTTCACCACAGGATCCTTCTCTCTGCCTGGCTCTCCTTTACCCACAGATGCTAGAAGCCAGCCAGTTCTGCTGGACTGTGAGACTCAATGTCCCACAACAGCATTTGGCTCAAGGATTCAATTTTGTGGATTATCAAAGAGCTGAGTGTGGGTCACCATACACAGAAACCAGTACAGACCTGGAGTGTTATCCTTGGGTATTTTTTCTAGACACAGTAGTCAGACAAACTGTTAAAAGACTAAAGAGTCAATGTGGACAGCACCTATGTGCACAATTTTGGCACTAATAAAAAGGGAGCTTGAAAGCTCCCTTGAAAAGGGAGCTGGGCTGTCTCAGCTCTCATCAGTGTTTAAAGCTTTGAAAAATCAAAGTGGAAGTTGCAGGGATGCTTGAATGGCTGATTTCTGTTCCCAAGTTTACACTCTAGGGTGCTTGGTTTTAGAAGCAGGTGTAGAGTTGGATTCACCAACATATGGCACTTTTGTAATATCCCAGCACCTCTTTGCCCTGCCCCTAACCCATGGCACCATGCAACTCATCATCTAAAGCTTTGTCAAGGCATTTGGAACAGCTACCTCCAGGTTAGCAGGAGCATACCAGCTCTGTATTGATCACTTGTCAAATATCATGCACATGTATCTGCAGCTGGTTAGGAAGCATTTCCTCTAGAAGTCAATATTTATTCATTAACAACCTTTTAGCTGGTTAATTGAAAGTGACAGGATGCATTTTGCCTAACAGATTGCATTTTACTGAGTAATTTCTAATTTACAGTAAATATGATTGAAAATAAAACTTCATTTCTGGTACCAGTTTAAAAATGGTTTGTGCTTCCAACAATTGTACCACAGGGAATGGTTTGGATTTATTTGTATGTGTGTGCGTCTGAGTTTTTTGAATTGCAGCAACTTAGTTGAGTTTGTCTCTTAATTTTGGGTATGAGAGCAAAGGGACCTTGTGGTGAAGGTGACAGCAAATTGTACTAAAGAGTGATTAATCTTTTATTTCACCTTCTGGTCCTTTTTTAAGCAGGATTAGATATTTTCTTTTTCCTTCTTCCTCCCTGTGGCATCTCTTATCCATTTAAAAACCTAAGCACCTAGGGGTTAATATGCTCCACATAATAGTACAACAGAGATTTAAAAAACAAAAATCAGATGCAGCGAACTCTGAACACTGCTTGTATTGTGGAAACACTTATAAATAGGCACAGAAAGGAATAGCTGGTGCAAAGAGTTTTTATTCCCTCAGTAACAAAGGCATGTGGCTTGTTACTGTGCTGAGCTCCTGCCTTCCCCTCAGCTCCTCTCACTCTGGCAGGTGAAGAGCACGATCCCTTTTGCTTGAAGTGTGTACTACAGAGCAGGAGAGAGACTGAAGCCTTCCAGGCTGTATTCCCTGCTCAGCCAGACTCTTGCAGGGTGCGGGAGTGAGTCTGTTTTTCTTCCATGTCCCTCTGCAGGTTGACTCTGTTGGGCTACCCCCATGAACTCCATGTTATTGTCCTCCAACAAGGTTATACCAAATGTGCTCCATTTCCAAATAAATGGAAAAGGAAGGGTCTCCCCTCCACCCTGCCACCTACCTTGAAAATTCATCCTCAGCTTTGGATTTTCTATGGCTCATGTACTGACAAACTAGGCTGGATGGGGTTTTGAGCAACCTTGTCTGGTGGAAGGCAACTCTGCTCCTAGCATTGAAAATTCATCCTCAGCTTTGGATTTTCTATGGCTCATGTACTGACAAACTAGGCTGGATGGGGTTTTGAGCAACCTTGTCTGGTGGAAGGCGACTCTGCTCATAGCAAGGGGGTTGGAACAAGATTATCTTTAAGGTCCTTTCCAACCCACACCATTCTGTGATTTTATAATTCTATGAACAAGAAATTGCCAACCCACACCATTCTGTGATTTTATGATTCTATGAACAAGAAATTGTCCAGAGCTTGAGATCAGGAAACAAATCTGCTTAGGGGACCAGCACTGGCCAAGAGGCTGCTTACCCTTCACATGAGGGTAGGGGAGTCCCATGGCCCAATTCACCTGAAGGAACACAGCAGGGTAAAGTCCATCTACCCTAATTTAAGTATCCAAATGTCCAACTGAGACAGCTTCACCCTTGGCCTCATTTACAGCCAACAGTGAGATGGGAAGTGATGTCATCCTAAAATAAGTATCTAAGAGAGGTCAGAACCATCCTCTAGAAAGGGTCATTTTTCTCCACCGAGAAAATGTAAAAGGATCCTGGAGTGATTTTTCCAGTGACTATAAAAAACACCCACAATTGCCAGATTTAAACTTCAGCACCACTAAATTCTGCCATTGAAAGTGTACCTAGAGCAGATAAAATGGCTCCAGCTTTTAATGGATTGATTATCCCAGGGAAGTCCTCTGAACCTGAGCCTAAATCCACCACACAGCTCACGCAATGCTGAGCTGCAGAGGCAGCAGCTGCCCCCAGCTGAGGGAGGGGGCAGGTGAAGCTCTGATGACAGGTAGTCAGCAGAGCAGCACAATAAAAAGATTACATTTTTAATGGAGATATTCCTCAGAGTCAGAGCCATGCTTTTTGATCTCTGTAGGAATGGATAATGAACTATGAAGATAATGCATGCACAACATTTAAGTACCAGGCAGAATTTGTACGCAATTTAATTAACCACTTTGTGGGGTGGGAGGGAAGATGTAATATAATTGCAACAGCCTTACATTTCAGCAGAGATTGATTAAAAATCACTTTTTTACACTCTTACTCATGCTAGGACAGCAAGCAGGGATGTACCAGGGAACTCGAGAGAGGTTGTCTATTACAGGACACTTTGTCACCTGTTTTCTGGACAGGTTTCTAGGAGCTCCCCCTCTTCCAAATTAAAAAGGTTCTTCTAACAATTCTTGGGAGCATTTTACCCTTTCACATCCCCATCACATGACCACTAATATCAGGAGTGGACCATAACAAATACTTTCCATGTGTCAGTCCTACAAACGGGTAAAATTCTTCAAGCCAAGTTTCTTCTTTCTTTATCAAGGTCTTACTAATTTTTACCATAAACCACCCATTTTTATGGTGGGTTTGTCAATAAGTGAATTGCAAAAGCCAAGATTTCTTTCTCTTTCTTTCTTTCTTTCTTTCTTTCTTTCTTTCTTTCTTCCTTTCTTCCTTTTTTTCTTTATTTTTTTCTTTCTCCCTCACTTTCTCTCTTTCTTTCTCTCTTTCTCTTTTTGCTCTTCCACAGACACCCAGAGGACACCACTTGTAATTTTACCAGATCTACCTATCCTAAGGGCAATACCCAGAGCTGTCCTGCCAGGCAGCAAGGGATACATGTCAGCTTTTGAGGTTGAAAATGGGTGCCATGGGATTGTTTCCATCATGTCAATCTTTGAGATGGGCAGGGAAATCCTTCCCCCATCCTGGACACCCAACCCTCTCAATTCACCTCAACTTATGATCCCACCTAATATACTACTGAGATAGCGACAGGGATAAATATGTCAGCCCTTTAACCAATTTATCAGCAGCTTTCCATGGCTTTTGCTTTGAAAATGAGAGGCTGCATTTCAACAATTTGCTTCCTGAATATCTCCCCTGAAATCCTGGTCACACTGACAGCACAAGGCCCTGTGTGGACCAATAACCTCATGCAAGGGCACTGGTAGCTTGGATAGCTCCTGCAGGATCCTTTAGGGACCGGGAGCCCAGAAATGCCATCGGTCCAGTGTGACATTACAGAGAGGGGAGCAGTGTGCTAAAACAGCACACCGGGCTCTGTAGAGAGCAGTATTTCTGCCAAGTACCACAGCCCAGCCTGGAGACAGACTGCTTTTGTTTTAAATCTCTCTGGCTACACTTCCGTCAGGATGATGCAATCCTAGAGGCAAATTAGTGTACACAGGAATCTCCCATTGCACTGGAATATGTCATTAGAAATAACTGGGTTTAATGATGTTTTATCAGGGCTATGACAGAGTCAGCGAGTCATCTGAATATAAAATGTTGCTCCTCTGCAGTAGCTCAGGCTGTGCCAGAAATCCAGACCCTGTGATTAGTCTTTGAGTCTTTGTTGTTCTTTAAATGTCCTCAGTATGGAAGGGGGAAAAGAAAGGGGGCAAACTGGGAAAGGCTGTTCTGATTGCAGACCAACTTGGGCTGAAGGTTAATATTATTTTTGCCCTGCTTATATTGGTCCTATTGCAGAAAAAATAATATACAGCTTCCCAGCCTTTAAAGAGGTTTCAAGAATAAAGAGGGGTTGTTTTTTTTTTTTCTTGGAAATCTCTACATCTCTCTCCAAGTCCTACAGAAAAGACTAATGATAAACCACTGTTTAGGGCACGGGCTTGCAACAGGGGAGAGCAAACTTCAGTTGTCACTGTCACAGATATCCTGGGTAATCTTTGGCAAGTTGTTTAGGCTGTTTTTTTTAAGCTAATTTCAACAGGAGGACATGACTGGAGACCTGAGCTTCAGCTCTTGTCTCAGCTGGTCATCTCCAAATGCCTTCTAATTCATCTGGCTGCAAAAAAGCTACATCACAATGCAAAAAAAAAGTCATGTGGTGGTCCTTCACAGGAATCTCAGCAGCCAAGTGAGAAATAACCCCAGTGGGGATGCTCATAGCTCACACAGCCTTTGAAAGAATCAGCATAAGGAAAAAACTGTGCCCATGTAAGTTGTCAGCATGTGAGAGGTGGCAATTCACTCTGGTTTGTGTCTCACAGACCCTCTCTAGAGTTTCCTTAAAAAAGACAAACTGCTTCCCCTGCGAGCAGCCAAAAAGGCTGGTTTTCCTCCTGACATTGATTAGTCTCTCTAGAGCTAGGAAAGGCATCAACATATCCAGAGGAAATTAGAGGGAGGTGGCAATGTATTGCCAACAGAGCTGTAAGAAATTAGGAAAAACTGCCTGGGGAAACAAGCTGACTTGTGTTTCTTCTTTGAAAGGTCATCAAGATTAGGAGTCTTGGGAAAGCTTCACTAAAGTCAGTCAAAAAAAATTACAAGTAGGGAAATTAATTTGGGCAGCAAGAAATTAAACTCACAAAGAAAGGAACCTTGAAGTCGATCAAAAAGGCTCAAAGAGGAAGATGCTGGTACCATTAACCCAGCTGCAGGGGTGTGAGAACTCAGGGGCAAGAAAGGTCTCCATTTTGTGGAATAATGATGTGGGATAACATATCCATTGTGTGGCAGGGCTACACAAGATTGCTTGGAAGCAGAGCTGCAGCAAGATGGTCAAGGTACAAGCCATTCCAAGTGCAGCTCACTGATGTGCAGACACAGTGAAAGCCCCATGCTCAGGCTGGTGAATATATAAATATTTAACTTGGGAAACAACTGTCTGCACTGAATGATGAGGCAGGAGGTTGTTTAAAAGTCAGACAGACCAAAGAAATGCTGACTGACTTGCTCTGCCTCATCAAACTATTGAAAAAGCCAGAGGTTAGGATACTGGGCTTGTGACACCTCACAGCTCAGTACAGGGTCTGGAATGTAACCCTTGCACTTCCAAGACAAGTGTTTTACATGTATGATTTCTTAGTTGGTAGGAGTCAGTACCCACACATCCCTTTCTTGTTTTCTATCATCATTACCTCAAGAAACTCACCCTGCAAAAGTCTTGTTGAAGTATATTTGTTTCAGGGAATAAGTGTCTTTTGAATGACGGGTGTTTCCTGAGTGGTAGTTTCTTTGGAATATTCCAGTTAAGACCAAATAGTAACACAAGTGGAGAAGAAACTGCATTTTCAAAGCACAGACCCACTGTGAGCTTTCAAAGAGAACCCTGGAAGACAGAATTTTCTCCAGGGTTTTCACTGGACCAAGTGATCCAAGACAGAGACCTTGGACCAATGTGTGTTCCAAGGGTCTATTCCAGCTGGACTTCAGCTTTGCTTCCTAAGCCTACAGCAGCTCCATTACCCTCTGTGGAGCTTAAAGCAGCAAAAAACATAAGAATAGAAAATGACCTTAGGCTGTTCTGATCATTTTCTCAGGAGATTATCAGTTATAAATAGACCATCCCTACTAGGAAATACCAAAGAGGCCCCTTCTCCCCAGGAAGGGCAGAAGAAGACTTTCTGCTCATCCCAGGGCAGTTCCAGGTTGGTGCAGGGTGACTGACACCACTGGAGCTGGATTATACCAGCTTGTGAGCCACAACCATGTGATGCTCTAAGAAAAGGCACAGGTCAGACGTCTCCCCTCTTTTCATCTTTCTGATTTCTAGCACTACCTAAAAAAGAATTTGACACTAAAGAGGTGTGAGACAGCATGTCAGAAGAGAGGTTAATTTAGGACAATTTGGGGTGGATTTCTGCATATTCAGAAAAAAAAAAAAGAAAGTATTTTTTTTTTTAAAAAAGTTTAAAATAAAAAAGTTGAACCTGGTCAGTTAAAGTTTGTAGGTAGCTTTGTTCTGGCAGGGACTGTAAATCAGCCAGCACCCAAGTGCAGGGTGTGGAAAGCTCTGGCATCTCAACACCCTCTCCACCACTCTGCAGGATCAAAGAGCCATGTGCTCTGTCACCTTCCATTTCCAGATCCACATACCCAGAAATGAATGGGGCAAGCCTGGCAGAATAAATGAGAGGTCTGTACAGCAGACTTGATGCCTTCTTGTGAAGAGATGCCAACTCTCTCCTTGGGCAACTCAAATTACCTTCTGAAATGCTTTTTGCACATCATTGTCACCCATATGCATGAAAAACGATGCCTATGAGCACGTACAGTGGGGAGAAGGGAGCAGACACTAGAAAACTTTCCCTCCAGAGCTCAGATATTGCAATATTTCTTTGGCCTGACTCCTACCTGCCCTGCACTCTCTGGCCAGCTCTTGCTTCTGGGTACTTGCAGGAAAGTTGCCAGGCAGCTCCTCTCTCTGCACAGCACCTTCAGCTCTAATCCAGGGGATGTACAAGGGACAGGAAGCTCCACTTTTTGTTGCTCAGGGCATTGAGAAACCCCTGCATGCAGAGCTGGGTGGCATGGTTACTTGCAGTTTCTCTTCACAAGGCTGCTGTGTGATATAGAGTGATTAGGGAGACAAAAGTACAGGTACTTTTGCTTAAGAAAAAAAAAAGAATAAACAAACAAAACTGTTTGCAAAAGCTACTTTTGTCATCAAAGAGGAACATAATTAACATCCCTTTTATGTCTCACTAAATATGGAGAGTAAATGGGCACCTTCTGATCTCCAGACTTCTGTGTTTATTTCTATATTTTGCTATTGCTGGGGGACAAAAGTTGCTTTTCCCAACAAGCAGGGCCTCTCACAATAGCAGGCAATTAGTCAAGGGGCCCGAAGGGATCGAATCTTGTCAAGGGAAACTCATTTATACAGTCAGGTGATTAAGGCACATGATTGTGGCTGAACACTGCAGTGGCCTATTGAGATACAATTGCACGCTTGTCACTTGCAATCGGTGGCATTGGGAAATCACTATTTCAACACAGGCATCCCCTTTTCCCTTCAGGAAACCGAAAGTGCAGCAAATCAGTTTGTGGGCGTTGTGTGTTGTATTTGGGGTGGGATGGGGAGGCTGGCCCTCTCCTGCTGCAGCGGAGCGATGTTGCATGGTCTGACTGGGAAGTGGAAAGGATTTGGCAGTGATGCTCCCTGTGATGGCTCGCAGACTAATCACCATAATGTGTCTCACTTTAAGAGACCTTTTCCTGGGACAACTGAGGGTCTGTTTATAAATATTACCTATAAATAAGCCATGCTACCCCATGTGAGCTGCCCAGGAGCTATAATTAGGGCCGTGATGAATCCACATTGTTATGGACGTGCCTGACACCAAATATCAGGCCTTAAATTTCCATGAGTGCCAAATGCAAACATGGCAGAGCAGACACTCTATCCCATTTGTTGAAAATAAATGTCTTATTTACGTTGCCCTGGTTGTAATCTCTATCCCCAAGTTGCTATTATTAACTACCACGAGTTTTCTTGCTGAGCTGCATTGGACAGCCAAGCAGGAGACAAAGATCTTGAGGGAGGCAGGAATGTCATGGGAGAGGCAGGATTAGGAGCACGCTTTACTTAGAGAATTATTTTCAAAGCCTGTGGATGTTCAGGCCTTTATTATCTCCCTAAGAGCAGCACGGTTTCTCTCTGCCTCCAGACACTGAGGTGTGACCAGCTGCTTCTGCAGCTTTAATTCCCCGTACACAGAAAGCCCAGGCAGTTTTTATGTGATCAAACAGAGATGAAATTCTGCATGTTATATCGTGACTGATATAACTCTGTTCCCCCCATGCTGTCCATCTTCACCACCTCTGAGCTCACCCTCCATCCAGGTTGTCCCAGCATCAGTCTGGTTTCAATGCAGTCCTGCACCTAAGCTTTGCTCCAGAGGGTCTGGCAGGGAAAGAGAGTGGACCCAAAATCCTATTCATGCAGCCTGGACAAAGGAAACCCAAGTTCGGCTCACCCTAAAAACCATGGAAGTGTTCAGCTTAAGCCACCTACCATTGGTGAAATGGCCTGAAATTGGAGGAGATGGGAGTGCTGTCACAGCTTGTACTGACCATGGCTCTGAGCAGACACCAGGCCTGAGCTTAGCCCTGGGGCACAAGAGAAGGTAATTTTGAACATCTCCTAAAAGCCACCCTGAGCTTTTACCTGCTGACATTGGGAGCTGAAGTTGCAGCATCAAATGAGGAAGGAGAAATCATGCTGAAGGCACCTTCCCACCGTGTGCCAAACAAACTTTCCTCTGGGGTAATTTAAAACTCAAGGCTTATTATTCTTTGCTTAGGGAACCACCCCAATTAAAACAGTCTATCAATGCAAGCTATGAGCTTAAATATTTTCCATCAGGGGACATGGTATGAGATCTTCCTTGAAAACATTGATCCCAGGGAAGCATTCCTGGCAAGGAGAGAGTACTGCTAAGTAAAGTCATAAAGATGGAGAAATCCAGGGTTTGAACTCACCTTTGCCCCTGTGTCTGCAAAACCTCTAACTGCATGCATAAGCACCTTGTTTGTGCAGGCAAATATGGGCTTAACATGCACAGCCAGGCACAATGAAGTAATTTTACAGTCACTATGTGTACGTTCCAACCTCTGAAAATCTGTCCTCAAACATCCTCCGTCCAGAAGTCAAAGCAACTTCTGTATTTGCTCTTGTCATGAAATGCCTCCTCAGCAGAAATGATGCAGCACCATTTTTTGTCTTTCCCTTTCTATCTGGCTGGATTTGGAGAAGCTTAGACCTGCAAATGGTGGCCACCCAGCATCTCTGAGCAGCCCTCCAGCACTGGGATGAAATGCTGCTCTAACACCATGCACACAGATGACAGATGAGTAGCTTTGAGAAGCTGACTTAAAACCTGCCTCCACAGCCTGGGGCTCTGTCTGCTGCTGGAGGCATGTAGGTATTCCAGTGGGACGTGCAGAAATGTGGGGTATCACCGGCCTGGGGTTGGCAGGTCAGGCTGAGGGCATGGGGAAGGCTTTCTCACAGCTCATTTTTAAAACCCCTTGTCATGCACAACCCCCCTTTAGCTGTCATAGTAAGTCCCTAGAGGCCATGAGAGGCCAGGGCAGCAGGTGGGTGGTCAGGTTAAACCTATATGGCATGTTTTCATAAAGGCTGTACTTCTGCCTGTTCTCCCTTTCCTTCCCATGAGCTTTCTCTTGCTCCCATCAGCCTCCATCCTACTGCACTCACTGGAGACATTCAAGAGACTACAGTATGTATTTCCTCATCTTGCCTCCTACCTTCCCAACCTCCTCAAAGAGTCACAAAGAACCCCAAATGCAGCTTGAGCTGTCCTTGAAGGGCTGAGCCAAAGGCAGCAGCCTCAGGGTGGAGGCTGTCAGGCGACAAAAGCCCAGACAGGTCATGGTTGATGTAGTGCATCCCCAATGACTCCTGTGCAAGTCTTCAGCTTCTGTGCATGGTCTTCAACATCAAATCACACAGTATTTGTATATTCTCCCATGCTCAAAAAGAAGAGTAGGAAAAGACAGCAGATCTCGTATTGATGACCAGTTATTGACCCTGAGACACTGACATCATCAGAGCATGTTATTCAGGATATTTGAGCTCCAGATAAGTAGCAAAAGGGATGGTAATAGTCCATTCTGAATTGATACAGTCTGTCCAGTCAATGCTAACTTAGAGCCAAATTCAATAAAGCTGTTTTCTTCAGCATGACTAAAGCTTACATCAGGCAAGGTACTAAACACTGAGGAGTAAAACACCCAGGACACAAAGAGTAGATAAATTTGACTGGCCTGAGTTGTTACTTTGAGACACTGGGTATGCTGCTCTGGATCTGGTATGGCTTCAGATCCCAGCTGAAGACCACAGTCAGATAAGGGGACAGAGTCAGGCAGCCCAAAGAAGTCCTCACCCCACTGCAGTCAGTGGCACATGTACTATTAACACTGGTGGAGGCAGAATTTCACCCTTCTAAGGGTTGCACAAATTATTTACAGCCAGCACTGGAGACCTGTTCATACAGATTTATTTTCTCAACTGCTGGAGTCAGAGCAATCCAGCCTGAAGCATCTAGAGATGTTTTGATCTCCAGAAAGCGCAAAACACCTCTCCTGGGAGAAGGCCTTTAGCAGACCATCCTAAAATTAATACCACCCTGAAATCACTAGCCACTACAGACTGCATTTTCCATAACTCTCCTCAGATCAACAACCCAACTCGCAGCAAACCGTCCAGCTCCCGAGGAAACATTTTTCTCCTTCCCCCGAGGATCATGCAGTCCGTGTTCAGACTGCGGCTGGTGGGAGTTTTCGCGTTTAAAAATACCCATCCCCATCCTCTCTGGCGCAGGCACGGCTTGCGCGTGATGATCATTTATTAAAGCTCCTGGCTCGGAGGCGAGTGGCTGTTCCAGGCGGGCTGGTGACGGAGGAGGTGAGCGCATACCCACGCCGCTGTTGGAGGTGTCTGCAGAGCTGTGCCTGGCTGGTGGCCTTCCTCTCCCTCCCAGGCTCCCATTCCTTGGAGCAGCAGCAAGAGGAAGCTCGCTGGGGTCCTGTGGCTGTCCTCATGTTCTCCCTCCTAGTTGTCATCTGTTTGCTCATGTTATTGTGCCTCTGAGTTAATGACGAGCCCTGACGTGGTTAAACACTGACCCAGACAGGGGTACTGACTGCAGTGATATATTTTTATTATTTCTTTTGTACAGCGCTTCATTTACAGTGGTTCATATTATACCAGGAATCAGTTTTAAACACACTCCAGGGTCTCTTCTTCCTATTCAGTGCATCCTATTAATGCATTCTGAAAGGGATTCTCACATGCACACACTTGATGTGGTTGCTATTTTTTTCCCTTTCTTCCCTTTACCAATCTGCATCTCTCCATCCTGCCGGGGGATTAGGGCCATTGTTGCTATTTTAAACAGCTTCGCTTTGGTCTGTGCTCTGAAGGCTGGATGCTGGCCTGTCACTTTCCCACCTGCTTGGATAGTCTCTGCTTGGGCCTGAAATCCCTCATTATGTCCTTCGCTTCAATGACATGGATCTGCCGTGGAATCAGGGCCATAAATAATAGGCATCCCGTGTGGTCCTGCCTCTGTAAGTACTAAATCAGTGCAGCTTTTGAACTGATCCAGTTGGCCCACTGAAATTGAGAAATTAAGACTTTATCACCAGCAATGTACAGAGGGTGGGCTTTGTTTCCTCTCTAACTTACAGCAACAGTCCTGAACCACACGTGTACCAACAGATGCAGCTCCATTGTTTGAGCCTCATCTCCTCTTCCAGCTGTGCCCACCCCGCTGCAAGATCTGGGATGGGAACTCAGGGGTTGAGAGTTAAGAAAACAGCAATCAAGGGAAAAGTTTAGGGTTTCTTCTACATCTATATATCATACAGATATAAGATATGGGGAGGAAAACAGCTTCTGTGCAAGTTCAGCAAGTCTAAAGCTCACCAGCTGTGACTCCTCCTGCATTCAGCTCTCTCCAGCCTGCGCACAAAGGAGATGCAAACAGAGGCTGCCTCATCTTTATGCCACCTGAACATTAAGATGACATGGCAATCTCTGATTGCAAGACTAAAGCATCCCTCCATCCTTTTAGTGTTGTTGGAGCAGTTTAGGAGACAAATCTGGCTGTTTGGGTCCAGCCCATTATGTTCAACGGAGCTGCATCCATTTGAAGCTGTGCTACATTTGACTCTTGTAAAACACATAGACATGGGGAATAAATGAGTTTATATAGGTCTTGGAGTTGTACACAAATGCACAATGATCTCAGATCCATCTGCTCCCCAAGGCCTGAAAGTGAAATCTGCTTCCAATCTTATGTTTTATGCTTATTGCTGTCATGCTGTTTATACCCCTGAATGCTGCACATTCTCGTTTTGTTTAACATAAACAACAACTATGCACCGTCTGCTGAAACTTTGTCAACTGCCTCTTCCTTCTGTCTGGATAATGAAAAGACACAATCTAACAAATGCATCTTATTCTAACTGTTTGCTTCCAGACATAATACATCAAGCCTGAAGGTAAGAAGCAAGGGGAGAAAATTAGATGGATTTGGTTTCAGTAGATGTAATTCAGCTTAGCTTCATGGAAGTCAGTAGAATAACACCAAGCAACCATGAACCAGCAACCTAAACCAGGGCTGTACCCTTTTTAGTCCCATTCCAAAGCATGCCAGTATGACAAGCAGAGAGGTGCACACTGAGGTTTATAACTCATGTACAGACATTGGATTCACTGGGAAAATGTTCACTTTTGAAAAGCTAAAGCAAGACCTACATGTGAAGCAACCTTCCCACATATGCAGTGTTAGACTTTACCCTGATATATCCTGCTGTCCAATGCAGAAATACAGGATATTGTGAATCTTTAGCTATGGGATGTTGGAAGATTAGAATGCATGTGGCTTTTCTGCCCTGTGATATATCCAGTCAACACATCTGCAGTGGCCAGCATTTCTGGGGAAGCTGAAGTTAGTGTTTTTCAGCGTCTCTGTTACATCCAAATGTGCCGTGAGCCACCCTAGGCATTTTGCTCTGCCTAATTAGACTTAGCCGTGGAAATTTCTCTCTTAAAGTTAATTTTCTTCTAAATAAATGCTCTTACAACCACAGACAGGATTTGAGAGGAAAAGAAACCTTGTCTGATTGTCATTTTCTCTTGGCCATCCAAACTGGAAGAATGTCAGTGCCACCTAAACAAAATGTCATTGCTGTTGCCTTCAACAAAATGACATCCAGTTCCTCGGCTGAGGCTGCAGAACTTTTTCATGAAGAATAACAGCAAATACAGAGAACAAGAAAAAGAGAAAGGAGAAGAGACATTGACAAACTGATTTTAAACTCACAATGTGAGATACAGTTATAAAACATATGTATCATCTTAGCTTCTGTCATGCTAACTGTGCCAAATTCAGTGGGGAAAAAAATCTACTAAAAAGCTCAGCAAAGCCCCATCCAAAAATATAAAGCCTGAAAACTTTTGATTTGGCTTTTTTTTCCCCTTTTCATAACTCACTCAGCTGTGTAGCTGCAACAAACCTAGTTGCCTAAAATTATTTCCACCCTGCATTTCCCCAGCTTCTAATGGCTGAAATTTGGCAAAAGGACATGGATTTGTGCAGGTCCCTTCCCTTATTTACCCACACCTTCTTTCCTGCAGAACTTTCTCTGAAGCTGTCCTCTGATGTCACAACCATTCCTTAGGTCTCAGTTTCCCCCTGCTAGAGCCTGCCAATCAAGCTCTGCTGCATTCCTGAGTCTTAGCATCCCTAGCCCAAAAATCAGAGCATCTCTGTGACCAGATATTCACCTAAAGGACTTTCAGGTGCTCCCTGGAAGTTAATCATCAGTCAAATGCACACTTCTACAGAAGCAGGGTTAGAGAAGGCAGCATAGCCAGTGCCACCTGTGTGCAGGGAATTCCTGCTCTGCCAGGGCACTGCACAAATCACTGTCTTTGGCTTGCCACAGCCTCTAGGCAGATTGCAGCAGAGTTTAAAACACCCTCAATGGGTGGAAAACAAACAGGAACAATCTATCAAAATGTTTCACAAACTTAGAAAAACTCAGGAGTGATGGGGAAAGTAACAGCAGAAAGAGTAACAGTAATAATAATTACTGCTATTGATATCTACTAAATAATCAGTAAAACATAAAGCATTTCCACATAGCTCTTGTCTCAGCTGTTTGATCATTTCATTTCCATTTCTGAATAAAGAAAACCTTGTTTTGCTATTTCAGCTCCTGAACCAATCCAAAACATATGCAGGGATGCCACACACACAAAACACAAAATAAAACTAGCACACACATCCTCCACCACAGACAACCCGACATTTTCAAACCTAAAAAAAAAAAAAAAAAAACCAACAAAATAAACTGTGAGTTTATCCTGAATGTGGGTGAGTTCTCATTTCACTGAGATAACTTTATGGTGAAAATGGCTAAATAATCAGCTGGGAAACCTAAGAAATAAAGTGACTAAAAATCAGCTCACTGAAGGATTTCTGCCCCAAATTTGACATAATGCATAATTTTCCTCTGCATTTCTCTGCACTAGTACATCTCTACAAGACACACATTCAGGACAGGGATGGACATTTCAATAATAAGAATGATCTAGGTGAAGATGTCCCTGCTCATTGCAGGAGGGTTGGACTAGATGACCTTTAAAAGTCCCTTACAGCCCAAACTCTTCTATGATTCTATGAGCCTCAGGAGTAATAAAAGCAAGGAGTTTAAAAAGCCCTAGCAGGTTATCAGAGATATAAAACTCCTTGCTTGGAGGGATGGGGGAATGAGAAAAAAGCAAAACAAGGATTTTGTAGAAAAGTTTCTCTGTGATTAAGTTGTTCTGTAGCAGCAGGGGTTTTTGCAACTGCCCTGGACAAGAACTGGTCGGGATGTGGGATGGGAATTAAGCTGGACTGGAGGAAAGTACAGCTTGATGCCTTCCACAAGAAGCATATTCATCTCAAAAGAGAAAAGAAATTCAGCTTGAAGCCAGGAGCCTGACCTTCAGTCCTTCTATTTCTATTTTCAGGTATGTGTAAAAGTGACCCTTATTTTGGCTAAAACCTGTGTTTGCTGAGACCACGCGGGAAGCTCATGGTCTCTGACAGAGGACATTGGTTTGGGAGTGCAGGGACATGCTGAGGAAAGGTTTCATACAGGATGAGCTCACCAGGCTACCAAGGTTTCACAACAATCAGTGCTGTGCACGTTTGTGCCCCGTGCCCCAAATTTTGAGCTCAAAATCAGGAAAGGATGAGGTCAGTTCCTGAGACAGCACCACAGGGCTGGATAAGTGGCAAGAGCTGAGGTGATATTGTCATAAAAGCTCCTGCTGGGGGCTGTGTTTTCTGGCAGCAGCACAGTTGCATTGCTCATGTCTGGGAGTGCTGAGAATGAGAAATTTTCTGTAACAAAAACCCAGTCTAAGCCAAGGTGCAGAAGGAAGAGAGAGGCTGTAGGTCCAGTCTGGCAGCTGACCCACCTGGTGAAGACCTCAACTCAAAGCCAGAGGCCACAGAAGAGAGTGTGGAATGTAATAATCAGGCCCCCAAGAGACAAAAATAGAAGCATTTTTGCGGACAGATGCACTAAGGCAACGCAGCCATGAAATAAAAGAGCCCAGCTCAATCTTTCCCTTTCCCTGATTACAAGGAACAAGAGGCTGAGCAAGGTGAGCAGGGAGTGTGGAGGGAGGAAGGAAATGAATCGTGAGAGCCCCATGGAGTGAGCCAGTGTAGGCTCATTACCTGGGGTGAAGCAATTGCTGGAAAGTCTCCTGTGCTTGTGGTGTTTTGTCACAATGAATATTTAATTAGGCCAAGGCATGGCTGGCAGTTTGCAGACGCGTTCTGCTCCAGAGCCTCCATCAGGATGGGGGATGCACAAAGGAGTCTACAACCTCAGGCTACTGCTTCCACCCAGGTCACTCCCCCAGGCGGCTAAACCCTTGCCCACACCCTTAAAAACCTGACTTACAGATGATAAATACAAGCACCAAGTGAGCACCCAAAAAAAGAGTTTCCTTAAGCCTAAGCCTTGCTAAGACTCAGTAATATCTTTTTTATTTTGGTTGAAATAAAAATAAACACAGCCTGTTATAGCTGTGAATGTATGGCTGTAAGTATGAAGTTGGGGAAACTGCTTGTTCTTGAAGAAAACCCTCAAGAAGCTTTATTACACCGAAAACCTCATTAGTCCTTTTGATTTCACAGTGGGAAATGTGACAACCCTGTGCAAAGCCAAGGTTAATGCTTGTCCTGCACAACTAGATGTGGCTGTGGAGATCAAACATCCAATACTCCCAATAATCAGAATTCAAATCTGGCCATGGAGGCTGGTTTTGCCTCCAACACATTAATTCCAACTTTTCACATCCACCAGCCTATTCAAATCAGGACCTTCAGAAACATGAGTGTCTCATTGTCCCCCTCGTGTCCTGAAACACACCCAGCCCTGAACCACACAGCACTGGCAAGAGCAAACAGCACAGGTCTGCAGCCAGCAAAATGGCATCTGACAGCACCAAAGAAGCTGAAGCCTCTGCCAAGGGCTGCTGCCAGCCCAGGGATGGTGGACTTCAATCCTCTGATGGGACATGAGCATTGTCCAGGTTTCCTGAGAAATTTACGCATGGCAAACACAGCAGTGCAGGATAAATAACTTTACTCTCAAGGGATCAATACCTGCAAAGCAGCTCCCACAGAGGGGTAAATTTCAGGCTGCCCTTTTGCTTTCTCTTATCATATTTTTGGTGTTAGAGGTGAAGGGAAGTATCTTCTTCAAGGAAAAACATATATTAAAAATACTCTCTTCTCCTGTGAACACATATACCTCAATCATTCTGTCATTTTCATTGATCCCAATGAAAGGACAAATTAAAAACTGATCATTAATTCACAGGTTCACTCAGTCCCTCTCCCACAGAGAAACATTTGCTTATTTATTTAAATATTCCCTTTTTTTTCTCCATCATCCAACTTGCCATTAAACCCCAGAAGTTTAAAAAAATGCTCCAAAATTTGGGGATTTTTTTTTTTTTATCATCTTGAATTACCTGGACTGCTCCAGATCCTGCTGGAGGCCTCCCCTCAAACCACCCCATGATCATCATCACAGTGGGTTTCTACTTTTCCAAACACTCAGCCCTAAGATGCCCCTTCATGCCAGTTGGGCTCAGTTTTGAATTTACAGCAGGTCTCTGAAGGACAAAATTAGCCTGAGGACCCTTTAACACAGGTTTGCCTGTTACAGCCCATTGAGATTTAACTTATTTTTCTGTGGATGAGCCATTGGCTTGCAACCACCTTGTGCAAAACAACTTCCCTGCAGCATTAGACCTGGCAGAGAGATGTCTTGAAAACAGCCTTTGCCCCAAACAATCAGCAGGGGGAAAGAGCTCAGCCTAGCTGGGGCTCCAACAGATGCATGGATGTGCAACCACATTGAAAAAACTCCCATAAATGTTTGCAGCGAATGTGGATCCTGACACTGACAACAGCTCATGCTTCAAAATGTCTACTTGCCAGTTAACTGTTTCCCAAATCTTCCCTTGGCCAGCATGGGGGAAAAAGGCTGAAGTGGGGAAAATTCCCCGTTTGTTTGGCCTTGGAGGCTGCATCTGCTTGTGCACAGCCTCTCACATGCTCCAACACTCTGTCAAAACGCTGTCTGAACTCTTCCACCAATACTTCATCTGTCATCAGCTGGACCAACAAAGAGCATCTTCCCTCCCACCTCAGACCCAAATCTCTGCTTGTCCCTCTGTTTTTCCATGAGTTTTCCAGGCAGAAAACATGGGACATGTTAAAGATCCCACAGCTGCACCAGGAGGTGGTCAAATAAATGAGACAAAGTCACAGAAGACGTCAGAAGAAGAGCGGCAAAGAGAGGCCATGGTCCATCTGAGGCCTGCCAGCCCTGTGCATTAACCACAGTAAGCCTTCCACTTACATCTTGTTTTATCCTCCAAATGCTGGAGGCTGTTTAGTGTCCTTTTTTTTTTCTTTCTTTTTTTATTTTCTGTTCAAATATTTTACTGGCTACACTGAAAAGAGAGCTACAATCAGTAGGGGAGAATCTCTCATGGCCAGAATACAATGAAGCGCATAAGTGAGGGGGATTGCTCCTTACAATGCTTGAATCAAAGATAAACATGAAAAGAGCTACCTCCTTAGAGCCAAAAACAGAGCAAGACACCATTCCCAAGGGGAGCAGTCATGTCTTTAAAAAATAAATCAGCCACCTCAGAGGTCAGAGCAACATGGGGAAGAATATTTTTTTATCCAATGTCTCACCTGAATTTCAAATCCAGGTAATTTGCTGGCAAACAGCATTTGAGAAAAACACTGGGGTGTAGGACTCACTGCAGAAAAAATCTCTCTTCCAAGGACCCCAAAACACTCCACAGTCCTTAAGCAAGGAAACTTCACAACACCCCTAACAACTGGCTGGAAAGCTCTTGCTCTTAAAATGATGTCATGACTATTTTGAGCTGACAGACCACTACAAGACAACCACTGGCACAGTGTGCTCCTCAGCCCCTGTTTTCCAGCCCAGAGCTGCCTTCCCTCTGGAACTCTTTGGGCCACTGTGGCATCCAGCACTGGCTGTATTCCAGAGAAGTGAGCAGACTCTTTCCCAAAAGCAAGGTGCATCTGCCTTGGGTGCTTCCTGGCAGACCTCTGGAGGGCACAGACATACCTAAATCCATAAAACATCCAATTTTATGAAGTTAAGAGCCATAGAAACAAGGACAGGCACTCCTAAATCACTAAGGCCAAAGGTAAAGCTCCCTTGATGCCCTCCAAGGGACCCCATTGTGCCCTGTGGATGTTGCCAAAGCCTCCACAGCAGCATTGTGAAGCATCACACTGAGTCTCAGTCCACTTCCACAAGCCCCACAAGCTCTTCCCCTCAACTGGAATCTGCATCAGCAGCCACAGGTCCCAGGGTCAGCAACACAAAAGTCACCCTTCAGCCCCTGGGTTGGGGTGAATCCATTCCTGGAGAGCATGGAGGGCTTCAGGAGGGGACTGCAGACCACGATCAGAGCTGCAAGAGGCTGAGATCATTGCTCCACTTGGATTTTCCAGCCAAGTTATCCAAGTGGTGTGGCACTGGCATGAGGAAAAAAGAAAAGTAAGCTTGAGGTGTCTTCAAAATGAATCCCCTCTTCTTCTGCCCACCTGCAGGGAAGGAGCAGCATGTCTCACGTGACTCTGTCTGATAAACCCATGCAACACCCCAAAATATGGGAGCTTTTATTTGGTCATGGGGTAAAAGAGAAAGCATCATAAATGAGGCCTGAGATGGAGTAGTACCACGTGAAAACCAGAACAGTGTGCTGAAAGCTTCGGGATACTTTTGGAGCCCACCTTGTTCAGTTGCTGCCCAGAGAAGATGGAAGGATAAATATTTAATGCCCTTTGATAAAAGCTTCCCATCGCTGACTGGTCCTGTTCACCACATCAGGCCTCTGCCACCATTTGTTGCAGATGTCAAATTTTTTGACACTTACATGCAGTGCAACTGCCCTCCAGCAGGCTCTAAGCACATGAGTTCTGCTGCTGATTTTGATAATTTTATTTTGATGGGGGAATCAGCATGGCAGAGGAGAGGAAGGGACAGACTGCCCAGGACAGACACTGCGGTGCGCTCAGCTGCTACAGGCACAGCCCAGGCAGCACCAGCTTTTGGTGAAGAAAAGGATTTTTGGGGGAAAAAAAACCAAAAAGAACAAAAAAAAAAACTATCAGAGAAGGAAAAATGAGAAATAAAACGAGCATGCATAGAAGGACTGAAACAAAGCAGAGCTCCTTCCAATGGTATTCCCCTAGCACGCAGAGGCAGCCACAATTGATGGGAAATTGGGTGGTGGTGTCTTTAAGAGATTTATCCTTTCAGGGAGAAAATCAAATTGAGGAATTTCCCAGGTTAAGGAGAAGCCTACCATCAACATCAGAGGAATTTTATCATAGGAGGCATAAGAGAAGAAAACGCTTTTATTTTTTTATTTGATTTGAGGACATGTCTTTCCCTGAAAAAGGAAGGGAGATTGTGTTGTTAAGTTACACCAGTGCTCTCCTGGGGTCCAGTACAAGCCTTCTGCTGGCACCCAGGACCTGAGTATGGGTCATTTGGGATGCATCACAGCCCAGGAGAGCTCCCCTGGCTGTGTACAAGCCAGACACATTTGGGTTCCCATGGGACCCTTGTGCTTTACATTTTGAGTTTGAGGAGGCTCAGCCTGTGTGATTACTGTGCAGGGTTTTTTTGGACAATTTGTTGTCTTTCTATGGAAATGGAAACTTTATGTCTCGCTTCCAGAGACAGAGCAGCCTTCACTCTTTGACAAATCCCTGGTTGCCTTGGCACTTTTCTCAGAGCTCTGTCCTTGTATGTGCTACAAATTACTGTTTATATTTCTTCTGATTTGTGTTGGACAAGGTGAGGAACACTCAGATTTCACCAAGGTGTGTAACACACCAGGGTTAGAGCAAGAAAACTCTGCTTTAGACAACAGCAAGAAAACATCTCTATTATATTTTCACCTGCCTCCAATTCCAGCTTCTCAAACACAAGGCAGAAAGCAAGAGGGGCTGGCCTGCCTCAAAAACAATTTCTACCAGCAGTGGAAAGCTTCTTCTGAACCTTGCTTTCGCAATACAGACAAGTAACACAACAGAAAGCTGAACCACCACTGGAATATGGTAAAAGAAATAAGGTCCAACATGTGCTCAGGAAGGTATAAAAGAGTGTTTAGGCCCCAATATCACTGGGCATTGAGCCTGTGGGAATGGCTGCAAAGATAATTTAGCCAAACCACCAGGCCACCTCTACTCCCGTGCTTCTTTACCCTCAAGAAATACAGAAAGAAAAAACAGTTTAAGCATATTTATGGCAAATTCATGGCTCTCCTTAGATTATTATCTAATGAGAGCCAAACACAGGCAATTCATACCCCATGGCTGAAATAGAAAGCTGCTGCAGGTCAGGTTGACTTCTCATGGAAGAGCTCTGCTGAGTTTGGTCTCGAAAAGGATTAAATTGCCTTTGTGCACCTTCCATGTGGCTACATCCTGCTGGGGTGAAGGGAGACACTGGGCCAGAAGTTTTCATATTCTCCCTTGAAATTCAGTTTTGCTTAAATGGGTCCATTTTAGAGGCAACCCGGGACTGAGCGCAAGTCAGAGGCACATTTTTAGCAATGTCATCATTTGCAAAGAGCATTGGGGAGGTTCAGCCACAAAACACACATTCACCCAATGTCAAGGACGCCCAACACTAAAAGCAAAGCAGATCCCAAAAGGCACCAAGCTCATTTGCCTGAGGCCACCCATCCGGGCTGCTGCAGGCGGCCGGGTTCCCAAACAAGCACGGGGCTGAGGGAGCAGAAAGGATTTTGCATGGTTCATGTGTCAGCCACGGCTCGGAAAGGTCAATCAGTTTTTCAGTGGGACTCAAAGGAGAGAGAAAACTGCAGCTGATTAGGGGGAAGGGGGGGAAGGGGAGAAGGAATCTGCGGCCGTGCCAAAACCTTTGTAAACAAACTTCGCTGCAATGTTGCAGATGAAAGAGCAACGCCTGGCGAGCGGGATCCAGCTCCCAGGCATAAATCAGGAGCCGCTCCAGCAAAATCAAGGAAGTCACGCTGGCACAAGCAGGAGAAGAATCGCCCCCTCCTGCTGCTGAACAATAGCCCTGGTCCCCCAAACACGATTCCCCCCTCCCACATGGGAGCAGAGCTCTTGGGTGGCAGCACGGCCGAGCGCCTGCGGTGTCGGAGCAGTCAAGGCCCCAGAGGCCAGCCCGGGTTTGGGAAGCCAGGTTGCATCCATGGAGCAGCAGCCAGTTCAGGAGGAGGGGGCAGCGGATTCACCTCCAGCTTCTGGATTTCCTTTGTTCCTCCCCTCAAAAAAATCCCCTGCACATGCTGGGATAGGGCAGATAGGGAAAGGGCGGTCGTCCCGAAAGGAGATGAGCAGCAGCACAGACTGCAGCTCGCTGACAGCACGCTGAGCCGCAAGCCACTTTTTACACCCTTTTCAATAAATATTAGCTGGAGGGGGCTCTGCTTTTCCCACTCTCCTGCCAGCATGGCCTCTTATTGTTTACTCTCCCCCAGCAGTCCAGGCGTTCTTGTTAATGTGCTGTGATTGAGTACTTGGGAGAGGATGGGGTTTGGAGTTCACTCCCGGCTCCCTTTGGAGAGCTGTTTACTCTTTCGTGGTGCCCACAGCCCGCTGAAGACAGCGCTCCTTCCCTCACCCCTGCTGCGTCCATCTGCTTTGTCTGCCTGTTTTCCTGCTGCCACCGGCAGGCAGCTGGCCTGCGCATTTCAGCTGGCTGTTCCTAAACCCCTGGAGGAAAAAATAAAATTAACCCCGTAAAGAAGGAGGCTGGGAAGGATGGGGAGGAAGGAGAGAGAGGAGCAGCTCTGCTGCCCAGCACTGCTCCCCTTCCACAGCTGCCTGCAAGGACTGGTGCCAGCACAGGGCTGAGCCTCAGCTGACATCAGGATGCTGCTGGCACCAGGTGAGGATTTGGCTGGGGTTTTTTGTCTTGTTTTGCATTTTCTATCTCCAGCAGGCAGCATGCAAGCACAAGGTTTTAGCTCTTTTTGGGTCCTGATGCTGCTGCCTTGCAGCAGGGGGTTTCAGACTCCATTTCTCCTGGCATTGCTGTCGTGCTGTGGGTCTCTGCTGATTCCCTGGCTGAAGACAGCCCTCAGCCACACCTCACAGCCCAAGTCACCAGCAGGCACATTCCCCATCCTTCCCCCACAGGAACCCAAAACAAGAACATGACAATCAGACACCATGGGGCCAGGGCTGCTCCCACATATTGTCACCTCCACTGTGCTTCTGTCAATGCCCTACCAAAATCCTTCACATTGATGCAGTCAGTAGGTACTCACAATTGGTCTCAGGGACACCACAGATTTTCCAGTACAGCTGTGACCAGAGTCAGTCAGTACAAGCCATGGGATGGCAGTCTGTGAGAACAGAGATATCCTGATTGATGCCTTTTTAAAGCCTGTTTCTGCATCCCCCTGGAAACCAGACCCTTGGAGTTCAAGTGAGGGCCAGGGTGTCTCTGTGGTTTGCAACATTACTGGACACACCAGGGCAAGGACTGTGCTCTGCCAGCAGCCTCAGAGGTGCCCTCTGACCCATGGGGACATTTTGTGGCAGAGCCAAAGATCACGTGGAGTCACGGACTACATGCTGACCCTGCAGGGAAGGTAGGAGACATCTGGCGTAAAGATGGAGCAGGGCCTGCAGAGCCCATTGAGGGTCCTGACATTTGGGTACCACGAGGGGCCAGGCTTTCAGTTTGACCCCCTGCTACCAGAGTATCCAAACCCTTTAGTCTATCCCAAAACCCTCTCAAACACAGCTCATCTCTGCACAGTCTGACCTGATCTGGGAAGTATTTAACCACTAAAAGGTAGAACTGATAAGCGAGCTAACATGATAACCTGCTGGGTGCCCACAGGCAGATGCAAATACATACCTGTGTCCACGCTCTCACCAGGCAAAAAAAGCCACTCTGGGCATAAAAACACGTGTGACACATACAGAAATCCCCACAGCACTCTCCAGCTGAGGGCTACTGACACAGAGCTTTCCCCACATCTCCCTCCTCAAGCTCTGAGTGACAACTGGGGCCATTCCTGGCTTGCATTTGACCTCCCTCAGCTCTGCAGATATAAACAAGGTCTGCTCCTCTTTGCACACAACACTCCCAGCTAACAGGAAAAGCAAGTGGAACCAGAAGTTAGCTACAGTTGTCAAGACAATATTATATGCTGGGGAAACCAGCAGAAGTTGCAAATCTCCAGGGTAAACTGGAAGCTCTCTTGCACACAGGCTCTTGTGGATAAGTAGGTATCCAGGATCTAGCATCCCCCAGGGACCTCAGCTACTAAGTCTGCTCCCTGGGGAGTCTTCAAAGCATGTTTTCTTCTCCTTCACACCCTAAACCTGTGGGAGGCAGCGGTTTTAGTCCCTGCTCAGCCACACCTCTGCTGCTCCAGGAGCCAGCCCTGGCAGGGGCTGTGCTTGGCACAGGTAAAGCAGATGCCAGGTGCACATCGGCGGGGAGCTGCACCTCGGGATCTCACATGTGCTCGCTGGAGCTGCAACCAAAACCATCTGCAAGATGTGCCCTCCCACTCCCCACCCATCTCTGCAGCAGCAGCTGGGAGAGCAAAGCTGCATCGCTTGTCTGGCACGTTTGCCCTCATATCCCTGTCTCCAGGTGTGCACAGCTTTTTTTTTAACATTAAAGAGAGATGCTCTGGTGCCTCCAAGAGAAAATAGATACCCCTCATTTTTTGAGATGATAGTCATAAAAGTCAAAGTCTCTGTAAATAATAATTTCATGGATGTTCTGCTGTTGGTCTGGGTCCATTAGAGACACTTCTTTTTCTTACCTTCATTTCCTCTCTGTTCTTCCAAGTAATTGGCTTTGCTGGTGCTGATTCCATGCTGCTGCCCCTTGAAATAGATGTAGGTGATAGAGGATAAAGATGTTCACTCTCCAAAGCCTCTGACTGTACAGCAAGGAGAGAAAATGCCACCTGCTACCTGATAGGGACTAATTTCCTACTAGGAAAAATGGTTGCTAAACATCTGGCCTGACAGCTGACTTCTAGCAGAGCTGTAGGAGGCAGCAGAATATGCTGGACTGGAGAGCCTGGCCACAGTTCAGCAGTACCAGGCTGCCCATGGCGATAGCAACAACAACAAAAAACTGATTTATCTTAAGCCTCTGGTTACCAGAATCCTCTGCAAATAACATGCAGGGAGCACAACAGTGCTTCTACATAGAGGAACACAGCACCACAATGAGGATTTTATACAAGCCAGGACCTCAAGCAGGTCTGATGGAGTTTAGTCCCATCCCACTACCAGGTGTAGGTGCCTGGATCTTCCAATATTACCCCACAGCTAACATAGTAATAGCCACTCTTACCCTGACTGCAGTGCAGCAACTCCTGACCTGAGGAGAAGGTGCCCTGAATGTTCCTTTTTCTCCCCAGAGCCTTTTGAGTGCTAACAAGTTAGCTGTGTTACTGGTTCCCTTCCAGGATGGGATTTGGGGTTCCACTTTCACCCCAGGCTCTATTCAGGCTGTTTCTGGGAGCCCGGGCCAGCCATCTGATCCCAAATACCAAAGGGCACCCAAGCACCCCAGGATCTGTGAGCTGTGATAGTGAAATAACCTAGAAAGAAAACATATCTTTTGCATTCTGGGGAGTCCACCACATTTCCAAAAGTGAGTCCAAAATTTAGCTATGGGATCTTTCACACAAGGGAGCTGGAAGTGGACCTGGATGCTAGAATTCTTCCTTCCTGGAGGAAAGGAGAGAAACTTCAGTTTTAAAATGGTGTGGAAATGTCCAGGGAGCAGAAGCACCAGCAGTGAAGGGAAAGCCTCAGGGTAGAGCTGTTGTGCAGGGCAGTCTGTATTTTGCAATGTAGCTTCACACTGAGAAATTAATTATCTTGAATTATGAATCATTTCTGGTAAACAGTGTCTTGTGAGGAGATACTTTAGGAGAGAGGGAAGATAAAGGAGCCCTGTGCATGGCCACAGAAGAGTGACAGCAGGAGGACATCTTGGAGCTCAGCCTCCTAATTTTGCTTCTTCTTCTAAGGCACACATCAGAACAAGACACATGAACTCCATCCCAGCTGCAGAGACTGATCTGATTGTGCTCATTTCTTTGGTAGTTGGGTGAAACTGAATGAGGTTTTTTAGCAGTCTGACAACAGAGAATTGGCACTGTCATCATGAAGCATGAGAAAAACCATGAGCCAGGTTTGGAAATTGTGAGATTGGCTTGAAAAGCAGAAGATCTTTTATTATTATTATTTTTGCATCTGTTTAGAAACAATGCACATTCTTTGTCTTCAGCTACAGTTCACTGAAATGTCAGGGTCTGGCTTTTAAGGAAATCTATCTTTTTCAGCCAGAAGGAATAAGAACATTTTTTTTCTCATTAGTGATTGTTGTGCAGTTGTATGACACTGAACTCCAGGCTTTGGGGTGGGGGCAGAAAGCTCCCAGCACCTTTCATGGGGCTTGCTGTCAAATTAATCAGTGAATTGGCTGGTCATTGACATGCATATAAATGCAGGCCTGACTCGTGCTCCCACCGTGCATGTCCACTCGTAGAGTTCACCTCCCGTGCTGCACAACTACATGAGCCAAAAGCAGCCCCTCAGCTGTCAGAACAAGAGACAGCAGATGTAAAAATTTGGGTCTGCCTTCTCATTTGTCTTCAGCTCTCACCAAGCAAAGTCATCCCCCTGCCCGCTCCAAATTTCTAAGGTTTGACCTGAGCCTTTGGACATAAGCACACAGCCAGGTTGCTCAAGTGTCAAACACTAGGTGGTAAAACCTTTCTGCTTAGAGATAAGTTTCATGGCTTAGAGTCCTCATGATGAAATGCAAAGAATTAACCCCAAACATTTTTCTGCACAAGGAAAACCTATCCCCTGATGCCTCCTCCTGCAAGTCTGGTGCAAGCAAGACTGGAATCAGGCCATTTATCAAAGAAATGGGCAGTTTCCCCCCAGTACTGCAGTGGAAAAAAGGCCATCAGTTTGCATTAAAAAGAAACCACAAACTTGGTACAAAGCACTCAGCCATGGAAACGTGCTTATGTGGCTCCCAGGATCCCTTTCTCTCCATCAGAATTCACATGAAAAGCCCTCTCGCTGCTTTCCGTGTCAGCATTAACTCTTCCAAAATGATTGGCATCAAAGGTAGCAAACACTCCCTGCTGACAAAAGCCCCCCTCTGCCTGCCTGCAGCAGCCCCCCGCCCGCCACCGCCCCGCTCCCCAGCGCTGACAGGTCCCATTGTGCCGCTGTCCCACAGCAGCTGCACAGGCAACAAAGACATCAAGGCTCAGGGGCCGGGGCTTGTTGGAGTTGTGGGAGGAAACACAAGCAAAGGAGAAAAGTGAGGCTGAAGGGAAGGGATCAACAGTTGGTGACTTACCAGCGCTCTCATAACACGTGAGAAGCAGCTAAAACCTAAAGGTTTTCTGCAAATGTACCTGCACAGGCATTTCTGCCTCTGATTATCCACTGCTCTGGCTTCCAACAGCACCAGAGTCACTCAGCTAATTGCACTGTAAAGGTAACGGCCTATGAAATTTTTAATGGAGCAGATTGCACTCATAATTTTTTTTCCCCTCTGTGGTTCAATATACTTCAATATCTTTTCTCTCTTCTAGCATTTGATTCAGGATGACAGTGGATTTATATATTGCCATTCTCCTCGCCATAAAGACTGAACTGCAAGACGGGTCCTTTTTCCAGCTGGATCCAGGCAGCTGATGGCCACAGCTGGATGATCAAGTGTTCTGAAGAAATTTTGAAAACACATCCTCACCACCAAATCACCAATAGATGCATGGAGTAATCATCAGCAGTAACAGAGCTTGGGCATCCCTCTGCTGTGGCATAGCACAGGGTGAGGACAAAAGGTAGTGATCCTTGCTCAGGAAGGCATGGCTGCTGGGTTTCTACTGCTTCTCCAGGGAAAACAGAACTGGGAAAAGGAAAGGGAGAAAATATTTGAAAATTTAATGCCAGGGATAGAAGTAAAGCAGTATTTAAAGCAGGATGAGGGTAAATTCTAAAGGCAACGTGGACCACTGTAATAGAATGCAGCAATAAGAGCACCAGCAATAAGCTTCCCTTCTTCAAGGGAAGACTACAGCACCCTTCTGCAGAGCATTTAGTCCAAAACTCACACATCTCACATCCAGTGCCAGCTCCCAAAGCTGACAACAGCCATTGGCTGGTGGGTGGCTGCCCCTCTCGAGCAGAACTGAATCCTCCTGTGCTGATGCTGATGTCCAAGGGAGCATGAGACATCCAGCTGCAATCAGATCCTACAGACCCATTTTACCCACCCTTATCCTCAAACCCGTGAAGTGCCACCTATCAGTATCCATCTTCTTTCTAGGTTCACCACTCATCCAGGATCCAGGCATCCCATTGCCTGAGTTGCCTGAGGGACACACTTGGGGTTCGTTGATTGCCTAGTGACAAAAACTCCTGCACAAAGCACAGCCCTCAGGATCACACGAGTACACAGACATGGCTGAAGGAGAAGAAGGAAAGGAATAATGTCATGTGTTGGAGCTCTGCATATGGAGCAGGGGGAGCCAAGAAGCTCAGGGATCCACAGATGTTTTTCATAAGACATCAAAATGAAACATCCTTTCAGCTGTTTCATATCAATATTGTGAAATTCCTATTCCTTCAGAGATAACAAAATGGTCCATTTTCCCCACTGCCTCAAAAAATTCCTGGGTGAAAAATTCCAGCAGTAGTCAGTCTTTAAATATTAGCAGACAGGCTGGGAATCATCTACAGACCACAGCCCCACTGGGCTAAATCCACCTAGAAGAGATGGAATCCCCTTAGTGGACTACATCACATGAGAAAAAGAGCAAGCAGAAGAAATGGAGGAAGAAGCCCACACCCCAAAATTAACAAATACCCTAAGGTGCCATAAATTACTTGGTTTCTTGACTGAGCCAACCCTAAAAGTGATCACCTGTGGTCTGCACTGAGCAAATCATCATCAGATGAACAACCAGTGCTGCATAGATGCCACCCCCTCTCACGTCTGCAGAATGTATCAATTTAGACAGTGTTAGTGGGAAGCTTTGCTTAGCATTGCTAACTCACACAAACACAAACACGATTCAGATATATCCTAATAGACAGCTCTGGCCCATGACATTCCTGCAGGTCAAAATTAAAATAAAAGGCAGAGGCTCGGCATGCACCTCTGGTTAGACTGCTGGCTTGCTCAACGCAGAGGCTGCCTGCAGTTAATCAGCCTTCTTTCTCCACTAACTGTCACTGCAAACAAAGGAATTAGCAGAAGGTCTATAGGGAGCACTGAGATAATTTGGCTGGCTGAAGAAAAGAGAAGGAAAAGAGAAAGAAAAGCAAAACGAAATTACCGAGAAATTTACTTGCACTGACCTCTCCATAAATATTTAGATATAATCATCATTACCTTGGAGTAAATTAAGTTATAAACAGTCTCCACAATTGCACATGATGAATGTGTATCGGCATCAGAGAGCACTTTATTGCAAGTTAATGTGGAAACAGAACACCTCAATCAATCAGGATGCAGAAGAGCTGTCTGATCATATCAGCCCGTCTCAACCTATTCATACAGGACACCGTACACTTGCTCACCCTCACACGTCCGCCCCCACCCCTGTTCTTATTATATTAACAAATACATATGGAGCTGTACTACATGGAGCCCCAGAAGATGGTAGGATGTATGTCTGTAGAGCTGGAATAACGAGGGATGTACAGTACGTGCCCTCAGTGGTGGTGGTGGTATTATTTATATCACAGTAACATCCACGGTGACTGAGGATACGGCCCCCCTGTGCTGAGCTCTGTGTACAAACACAGCCAAAAGCCATCTGGGTAGGATTCATCTGACTAGACACAGATATCCTCAACAGGGATGTTCAGCTGATCACCGTCAGCTCCTTTCACAGCCAGCCGAGGGAAATCGGCACTTCCCGAGCACAACTTTCCAGACCTATTTTAGACATCCAGTTTCAGAAGAGATGAATCATGCCCTGGACTCCTTCGGCTGCCTTGGCTCCGTCCCCACAGAGCCTTTGGGAGCCCCGGGTGACTGCTGCTGAAGTCAGCACCGACACTGCGGATGCCAGTTTGATGAGACGAGTCCCATCCGCTCCGACCGAGAGACTTGAGGGTTTAGGAAAAGCAGACAAACACATGGCAGGCGAAATGGGATCACATCTGAGCTATGTTTTTGGATGTGAAACCATGTAGCCTCCCTGGGCTGATGACTTCTCTGGCTTTAAAGCTGGCTGCTGAAGAGCAGAGCAGAAGGGGGAGATGTTGCAGAGGCCTGTGCTGCTCACACCTCGCCTGCCCCTTCGCTTTCAGTGTGAGAGCTGAGAGATGACAGTCCCTGAGCTGTGCCTTCCCTTCAAGCCACAGAGGCTCATTCCCTGGCCCTGTCTGACCCTTCCTCTCCAGCTCCTGCCCACACCAAGCTGGGGGCAGTTGTGAGTGCAGAGAACATTATCCAGTGAGCTCTGCCACAGCACTGCCAAACAAGGACAGGCTTTAGGAATTGGCTTCTTCATGTCACCTCCCCATGACACATTCTATTGCCACCTCCCAACACTCCAAAACCCAGATGTGCCACACACACAAGACTAACAAGGGGTTTTCATCCTGCAAAGAAGAAAGAGAGCTGGTCTAATGAGACAACTGATGATGAAAGCGTTTCTCAGGAAAGGAGCATGATTAGAGATTATTAAGGCTCACAATTTCAGCAGGGTCTTTCAAGAGGACAAAGACTTTAACTGGAGGGTACATGTGCCTAAACCTCTTGAGAAAGTCACTGAAATAGGTCCTAACACTGTAAAGTGCTGGATTTAGGTCAATTCAAGACATCAGTGCATCATTCTGTGCTAGTGGTCTTAGAAAAAACTGGCTTCATTCTCTTTTCACTTCAGGGTTTTCTCTTATGAGGAAAATTTTCATATGAATTTTCCAACATGAACTGGGATGTCCGGTTCATAGTGGTGCTCAGCTTTTTTCTGCCCTTACAAAACATCAACAATAGACAGCTCAACAGGTGAAAAGTGCCAGACAGAGAAAATAATTAAAATGCAAACCAAGTGGGCTGAGAAGGTATTTATAGCAAGAGGTGAAAGTGAGACAACATAGCACTGACTGTCTCTGTGCTGTTACAAGGTGAAATAAAAATAAATAAAAATATTTCTCTTCTTACCCTCCTTGTTTATAACCTAAATAAAGTAAATGTTGGTCTGTAGCTGCCTTGTTCCCTACGCTGTGTGACCTTTCAAAAAGAGGTACCACAGATGCCTTTGCTGCTTTTGCACTAGCCCTGTAAGATTCTTCCTGGGACAAGACTCCTTCTTCTGTCAGTGCCTTCCCTCAGTGCCACAACACTGACCCTTAATCCGATAATTACCCGGCCCAGTAAATTATTGCAATTAAGGCCAGCTCCCAGCTGCAGCCTCCCGGCGGGGCTCCCGGCACAGCCCAGCAGAGTGGCCAAGCCCATTTTGCCAAACAGCATCTCATCCCCACTGAGACTTAGTCTGAAGGGAGAGAAGGAAACTGCTGAATCTTTCCGTGCAAGGCCAAGATTTCTATAGATACCGAAATCTTTTGACTGGCTCAGATCAAGGGCTTTTTAATTGGGTGAAGAACATTAACTAGTGAAATTACTGACTTCTAAACACAGCAAGACCTAGGGCTTCAGATTTCCATTGTGCAAGGACAAAGCAGCTTTCAAGGTCTAGAGAGCTTTTTCCCTCTGCTGCCCTACCCTCAAACACCAAAAACTATCTCAGTTAATTGTGGAGATAGTTGGATTATTGGATGGTGCAGTGGCAGTCGGACACTGCTTCTCTTTAGCTGAGAGAAGCATTCAAAGGAGTCATCAGGGGTGATTATCTCTGAAAGGTGAAGAGGTCTGAAAAAAATACAAGGTGTTGCTAGAAAACAGAAAGATCAAAGTTAAAAGCATTTGGATGGATAAAGTGGTTGCAAAGATTATTACTTCTTAATATATAAATTACTCAAATCATTCCCACTTATCTGCCTTCATGACCATATGAAAGAGGAGACCAAAGGCTTAGGTCCCAAGACGTTAAATCCTGAAAAATCCACCCATGTTTTAAGTTGTAATACATGAAGCATTTTTCCTGGAAAAACTGTCTGCAGAGCAGCAGCAAAGGCTTTAAAATATGTTTGTTGTGGAATCAGAAAAAGAAGAGATCAAACTGCAGCAGCTCAGCAGAGAAGGATTGCTGGAAAAGCAGAAACTAAAAATGTAATAACAGGAAGATGAAGACAAGAGGAAACAGCTCACCAAAGGGAATGGCTTTGCCAGGGAAAGGCAGCAGAGTTTATGGCCCCGCTCTTTATTAGCTGAGGAAGTCAACACACGCTTCTGGGAAAAAAAAATAGGAAAGGAAATAAAAAGGAGTTTAAGATTATTTTGATGGCTTGAGGCCAAATCCATAGCAGACCTGAGTTGTGTCTGGGGATCTCTCCTCTGTTTCTAACGTTCCCTGATGTTTTCCCATGAAGTATGGCTGGGAGGCTGGCAAGCACCATGTTTATGGTGTGCCACTCTACATCCTTTCCTGTGCACCTGCCATCCTGCCAGCCCACAAGATCTATCCAGCAGCACTCGGCAAATGTCCAAACCATCCTTCACTTTCACAGTTCCTAACCCACTTTCCAGAGGTGTGGGCAGCCCTTTCCCCAGCTGGTCATTGACACACCATGGCCACATTTGCCTGCCCAGAGACAACACTTTGGCCAAACTGTGGTGTCTTTGTGGAGCAGGGACAGTGCCCTTAGAAGCCAGCTGCAATTTTTGACCATAAGTGCAAAACATGAGAAGGCTGGGAGTGTGCAAGGAGCCCAAGGAGGAAGAAGAGGAGCTTCAGCCACAATGTCACACATGTACACTACCCAGACAGCTCCTTTCCTGGGAGCTACAGGATGATATTTTGGAGAGGTTTTAGCACCCAGGGAGAGCTACAAATTACCCACCATCAATAGGCAGCTTTTGGACAAGTGCAGCAACATCCTGCTTACCCAGTTTTCGCACACCTGATCAGGAGATGCCAGAATATCTTGACATGAAACTTGTGCAGGGATGTAGGTAGGTGGGAGCTATGTTTCTAACTGTGTTAGGATCTAACAGGATGGCAGCCTGAGAATCTTTAGTGGCCTCAGACAGGGAGAAAAACTTTGCATTTCACTTTGTAGAGCAGTGACAGAGCAGGGAACTTAGAAAGAGACTGCACACGTTTGCATATTTCTTTGCATGGCTACAACACATTATGCCCCTGGCCCCTGCAAGGTCAGCCTTTACAGAGCACAGTGAACAAGGTGACAGTCCCACAGTGGTACCTGTCCTACATGTAGTGCTTGCAGCCATCCATTTTTGCCTTGGCAAAGTGAAGCCCAAGGTGAGTCAAGACACCTCCTAAGTTAGGAACAATTTTCAGCCTCTTATGGCAGGGTGGCACAGCACTAAGGCACACAGACATTTTTTTTATTTAAATCCTTCTTAATGGGGTTTATTGTGCTGTCCAGAAGGATGGACCCTGGTGCAGCAAAAGGTTCTGCTGGTCTGTTTAGCATAACCTGGAGTTTAAACAGAGAGGTAGCATTTCCTGCATCAGCTCACTGCTTCAAATCTCACCTGAATCCTGCATCATGTATGAGACATCTGCGCTGCATGCTGGTGGAACAAATCTGTCAGCAGAACAAACGTGCTGGGACAAATCTATCCCTGTTCCAACAGCAACGGTGTTAACCCAGGGGACCCTTTTTGACCTGCCAGAGTCAAATGGGACTCAGAGCAAGTAGGTCCCTGTATGCATCTTGGAAGAAAAATGAATGACTGGAATAGCATTAGAGGAAGCAGGAATGCCTGTTCAGTGTGCTGAGATACATTGGCTTGGCCGTGGCAGTCACACTGCATTTGGATTCAAATTACCACCAATCAGTTATGCCCTATACAAATCCATCCCTTACCAGCAAAAACAAACCTTCTTAAAACCTATCTTGTGTTATGCCTTCAGGGCAAATTTGCTTTTATGAGCATGAATAATTCATACATGTTCATTTATTATTAATTAATATTCCATGAACATGCATGGTTTATTCACCCAAACAAAGCACTGTCCCCCAACACTCTCCCTGCAGCCTGGCATTAGCTACACACCACAGCCCAGCTGACCAAGGCATTCAACCAGTACCGTTTATCACCTCTTTCTCTCTAGAATCCAGCAAGAACATTTTGATCCTTCTTGCTAGTCACTTACTTTCTCCATATCCAGAACTGGAATAGGACAATTCATCCCTACTGAGCTTAAGTATTGGGAGAAGTTGAAAATGTGAGCAAGAGGGAGGCAAGAAGAGGAGTTTGACTTTTTTGGTGTGCTGTGCCAGACTGTACCCATTTCCATTTCGGAGAAGCAATGCCATGCTTGCTAGGTCATCACAGGGTCACTGGTCAGCTGGACTGTTTGGGGGAATTATTCCTCATTCTGTGCTGTGTTACCAATAGCCACAGCAGCATTTCCCACATGGAACTGTCTTCTGTCAGAGATACTTCATTGCTGATATGGCAGAAATGCCATAAGCCATATGCCCATGCCAACCACATTTTCCTGCTGTGCAGGCATTTTGCTGAGAGCACACAGGGATCCCCAGCAAAGCCAAGAAACTAATGAAAGTCTCTTCCCTTTCAATATAAATCCTCATGTGCATTGACTCTGGCATCAGTCTGCACCAAGGAGGGGCAGCTGGATTTTTCTCCTCATCATCCATCCTCTGAAGAGCCCACAGTAATTGGATTTTCTCCCAGTGCTGGATCTGCACCCCAACACATGAGCAAGGCCTGCAGAGCCAGCACAAATCATGATCCCTTGCTTTCCAGAGGAACCACAGCTGAGCCCCTTCAAGCCTGGTCAGACCTGACACTCACAGCTCTCTGCAACCATCAGCATCTAGCAATCCACATTTTTATGGGACAGGCAGAGCAGGACTACTAATTGCCTCACAAAAAATATCACCTGCAGATATCACCCACCACTGCCCTCATCATTGTCTCCACACCAGATCCAGGAGGACTTCAGGTGCAAGTAGACTCACTTGGGTCAAATCACCACCTGGATCTTCTTTTCCCTCCCAGAAAGTGTTCACAAGACCCCCCACCAAGGGATGTTTAGCTCTTGAGTCTTCACCTGATAGGAGCAGCCCTGTCACAAAGCATTCCTGGAAGCTCTGTTCATGTCCCAGGTCTCAGAACCATCCCTACATCCTCTGTGTTACAGCCATGAGAGTGCAGGACCATGACCTGGATTTCCTTTATTTGGGCTAAACCTTTGCAATCTCTTTATATGGTCCTATGTGAGTCCTGATTTTCAAGCACAGGAATGCCAAGAGGAAATAATAAAAAACTCCCTGTGTGTTAGACACTGGAACAGCTTCAAGTCAAGAGTTAGCTGAAACAAACAGGAGAGACACGATTTCAGCATTTATTAAAAGCAGAAGTACAGCACAAAAAGAGAGAGAGCAGAAAGCTTTGCTTAGAGGAGATGCTCACATAGTAACTCAGCACCATGAGGTACCAACCAGAACGATTGACAGTCCCTTGGTAATTCTGAAGTGGCATATGGAAAAGGAGAGGAATTAAAAACAACAATCTAGTCAGTTGTAAATAGTTCTGGGTCCAAATCACATGTCCAACGCCAGATAAACCCATCTTTGAGAGCCTGGAGCAGGGAGTGGAGAGCAGGCACGAAGCACCCCATTTCCCTTGCCTCTCTGTAATGGTTGGAAGGAAAGAACTGGGTCCAAATTCCTCCAGTTGTGGAGTGTTTTAGACCTGGACATGAAGTGCTTGATTGTAGTGAATACCCCGGGCACTCTCCTATTGCCTCAGATTGTTTTACCAATATAGATAAGTTCAGAAACACTCTGACAGTTACAGACAATTTAACACACAGGGACTGCTCAGGGAAAACTTAAAACTGTCATAATTCATCCTCCCCTTCCCCTGGTCCAGAAATGAAAGATTAAACCTGGGAAGATTTATTAAACTGACATTTTAATAGAATTTTTAGACTTTCCATGTTAATAGTTTAAATATAATTGAATTCCATAAAAGGGAGGAATACAGGATGGAGCCGGTGTCCCCCAACAATAAGAATGTTTTAAACACTGGGGCATATCACTAATGCATAATTTAGTCCTATTTGCATGGCCCTTAGAACTGGGAGTAACGAAAACACAAATCTAATTAACAGAGTGAAAGAAATGCCTCCACCAGCAAACTTCATCACAAGCTCCACTACCACACACCCACCCTCTGCAAGTTACAAACATGAAACAGATGGCAAGGAGGAGGAAAAAAAAATAAAAGACATCACACATCAGCTCTTGGAGAGGAAGAGGGGAGAAAAAAAAGAGAGAGAAAGCAGAAGGAATAGGATGGATAACCATGCTACTTGACGATGCAGCAATTAACTTGCTGAGGGTGGAATAATTCTTGCAGTGCCTCTCTGGTTGAAGCACTCTCCCAACTTAGCTAAGTAGATGTACTGAGTGCAGTGGAGAGTAAACCAGTTTCCATAAATCCCAGCAGGAGTCCGTTTCACTTTATAAGATTCATGTGAAAAATTGAAAATTCGGGTTTTTTCCTAATGCATCCGTAATCAGCAGGCTGAGCCCCGCGGGTCCCCAGAGGTAACTGATCACAGCGCAAAGTAGGGTTTCACAATCATGCTGAGATTCTCCACTGCATTTTCAAAGGTTAGACATTAATTCCTGATCAATACAAGGAACAGCAGGCTGCCCCCTACCCCCACTCCCAGAATTGTCTTACATTATTAACTGAGCCTTGGCTTTGTCCTGGAATTACTTAAAATCACAAGTCAGAGCTGTAAGACACAGAGTCCCTCCAGATCCAGAGCAGAGGGGGGTGAGAAAGACCTTCCCCAGCACCTTCTTCCCCCATGCAGAGACAAATCCACCCTGCCCTAAGTCTGACAGCTGAAGGTAAACAAGATTCGTTGTGCTTAGCATGACACATTCAAAAATAAACACCACAATCTGAAGTTTCTCCAGGTCTAGTTGGACTCTGTAGAAACAGGTCATTCCAAATTAATCTTCATGTTGAAGTCTCCCTTCCTTAACAATGTGCCACACTTATTTTTGCTGGGTTTCTCTGTGCCATCACCATTACAGATTGACATCAAGACATCTCCCTTTAGAGCTGAAAACAAACTCAGTGTTTCCCAAGCACCAAGTTTTCCAACAGAGTTAAAAATAAGGACAAAAAAAAAAAAAAAGACTAAAATCCAAGCTACTCAACAGCTTTTTGTCATCAAAAATGTTCTGGTCTTTCCAGACATGCATGCTGGGCTGTCATTTCCTTTCCATTCAGGTGATAGGTGGTGGCTGCTGGTTTTGGTGATGCAGTTTGACATGGGCTAGGTCAGGGACAGGCTGCAAGCTGGTCCATCAATCAGATTTAGAGCCAGTTTTTGATTACTGGTCATGCTGGTTCTTACCATGTCTCAATTTCCCTCTTGGTAACACTCCTGCAGATTTGAAGGCTTCAGCTGCTAGCTGTTAAAGGTTCCTGGACTTCAGGCAGCATTTTAGGGAGGTATTGGATACCTTCACAGTTAGGCAGGTTCATTAGCATGCGCTCATGGTCTCATATTTTTTACTGCCTCTCTGCAGGGCTCATTTATTCCACTGAAATCAAACATAAGAATTCCCCCAAGGCATCCTTGTCAGATATGAAGTGACTGGGCTGCACAACACACTCTTTCCAGGTACTGCAGCAGGTACAGGGAAGTTTACAATGGTTTTTGGTGTCGTATCCATCATTATCAAAGGGGAAATTGATTAATATCCACTTTTGCTGAGTTAGAATCTCCTGATGGCTAATGAGCGTGAATAAAATGTTATGCAGATTAGTGGCTGAGATGGGAATTCAGAACTGAACTTGAATATGAAATAGGTCATTAGTACAACACATCTTTAACATCTGTTGATTGTTTCTAATGTTACATTTGTGGCAAAACTGTCTGTGTTGAGATTTAGTGAGAACTGAGGATGACTCCACACTCATGCATTTACCCTCTGAACTTTGTGCCACACTTGGTGTCAGGAAGCAGGAGTGATTCTGGGCAAACAAACAGGTCCCCACTCCTGAAGAAAAAACACAGTTTATGGCCTAGATTGCTATCTGATCACCTGCTCAAGACACCTCTGTATTATGTGTGCCTAGGTGGCTGTGCAGAGTGTCTCATAAAATATGAATACTTCTTCCAGATAGGACGGTGCTTAATGTGCATTTACTGTATGAACACTTATAGGTTTCTATTATTATTTATAAGTCTACAGTGTGAGAAGCTTTTCTGTAATGCTCAATAAGTGAGTTTCCCTCTTGCCAAGGAGAGGCAGAGAAGAGGACACATCAAGAGAAAGGCAAACAGCAAACACCATGTATAGACAAGGAAAAATAGATTTTCTCTAAGCTGTACAGGCCATCTAGATATTTAAAAGGAATTAAAACTGGAATGCATTTGAGCTTTGTGGGCTTGGTAGTGTAAGGTACAGTTTATGTCTTGTCCTTTCAGTACAATCCAGTTTGTCTGGGCTCCTGCACATGAGCTTGTTTGGGGCTTGGGGGTTTTTTTCACAGGTTGAAGGAGTGATGAAAGTCCTCAAGTAAAACAGGAAAATCTGACTTTCTTTGAAGATAAGCTGCCCCAAAGGGTCTCCAACACATCACAGGAGAGGAGTGGCAAGTTAATGTTGGAGGCAGTGTTTCAGTGGTTGTTAAAAATGAAAAACTAATAATGTGACCAGGAAAAAAAAAAAAAGAAAAAAAAAAAAAAAAAGCCAGTGTCAAAATAAAAGAATGTTTCTTTGTGGGAAACAGGCACTGGGATCCACAGATGTACTCACGTCCCTCACCTTCCCTGGGGCAGGATAGAGACCTCCCAGGAGGGCTCAGTCTCATAGGAAACAGTGATCATTACAGTGTTTTAAATCTGGCTCTGCAAAGAAGAAACCTTCCAGTCTTGTGACATTCAAAGATGGAAGGGGGGACAAAAAGAAGAAAATTTCTTTCCTACCTTCCTCCTGCTGAATAGTTCTTCAGCTATCCATGTGAAGTGGGAAAAGTGCAAGAGGAGAAAAACAATCCATGTGCAATAAGCAAAAAACTGTGAGCGAGGCTAGAAGTGCAGGATGCAGAAGAGTTTCAAGCCATGGTATTGCTGTGAGGTTCAGTTCCTCATCTCTGGGGTGACCACCAAACTCATCCCACCTTCAGGTACTCCAGATGAGGATATTTCTCTCTGGCCAGAAATTCTGCCCTTCCAACATGAACTTCCAGCTTCTATGACCTACTTTTGACAATCCTGTCAGAGGTTTCTACACAAACTGCATAGGACAGCAACAGGAGCCCCCATTTAAATAAGGTCAATCCTCAGGAGAGGGAGTGGTAAAAAAGATGAAGGAGTGATGAAAGTCCTCAAGTAAAACAGGAAAATCTGACTTTCTTTGAAGATAAGCTGCCCCAAAGGGTCTCCAACACATCACAGGAGAGGAGTGGCAAGTTAATGTTGGAGGCAGTGTTTCAGTGGTTGTTAAAAATGAAAAACTAATAATGTGAAACAGGAGCCCCCATTTAAATAAGGTCAATCCTCAGGAGAGGGAGTGGTAAAAAAGGTGATTTGTTTCCCCATTTTTGCTTTAAACCCAGCACTTAATTTGCAGGCCCTGTTTATAAAAGAAAAAAAAACAAAGCCTTGTGGCAACAGATGATCAAAGCTGACACAAGTGGCCCACCCAAGCCGTGGTCTGGAGTTTTGGTCAGCAGTAGGAGAGCAAAATACAAAGGTTACTTCTAGATGAGATGCATAACCAAGGACAACACAGTCAGGGAAACTGTCCAAGCACAGAACAGACCATGCTTCTTCAAAAACAAAGGCATGGAGTAGCAGGGATCAGGGGTACTGTCTAAAATTCCAGTGAGGAGAAAGGATATAGCACAACACTTTCTGCTGAAGGGCTCTGCCCACCCCAGCCATTCTCTGTGTAGTGTCTGCACTTGCTTCTTAGGTGTAAAAAGTCACTCACTGCCTGATGTAGGAGCTTTGAAACAAGAGACTGGTGTCTCAGGATGTGCCAAAGCCTGCTGTGTCACAAGTCAGGGATCATAAAGTATGCCCTTTATCAGGGCAAGCCAAGTCAAAAGGGAGCAATGCAAGTTCTCAGGGCTTAGAGTTCTCCAAGCAGAGGACTCAGGGTGGAGAGATCCTTATCAGTGTCCAGGGTGGTGGTTTCAGACCTTGCTGCAGATCAGAGCCACCTCTATAAACAAGGGACAAGGAAAGACAGTAGGAGTTTCCTTATCCAGTGTGCACTGCAGCCCTCTGGACTGGAACTCAGAGTCGGTAAGGAATGACAAACCACAGTGGGGTAAAGAAACCTGGAATCCTTGCAGCTTAACCTCAGCTCAGGGACTGGAGGTGCCTCAACATCAGGATATCAAGAGTCACCAGATTTACTGAATGAGGACCCACGGCCCTTACCCAGACCCCATTATTACCTACTAATAAGTGCTAAAATTCACCCAAACATCTTCACCTCCCTTCTGCAAGCCACAGTGGTGGGTTACTACATTTATTATCCCATCACAATTAACCACTTCTGATTAGTTCAACTAATTACTGGGTGCTAGCAATTACTCACTGACAGGCATCCTCAGAGCCTTTAATAGCTGTTCCCACAAGAGCAAACAGGTGAAGGCCAGAAGAAAAAAGCAAAACAACTAAACAAGGGGGAAATGAGGGAAAGAATTAAGAAATCCCTGGGCAGACCCAGGTCCTTTGAGATCCAGAGCAGCAAACAGCCCAGCTAATTAGCATGCCTGTTGCATTGCCAGCATGCACGGAGATTTTCCCTCCAGCCCTTTTTCTTGCAGAAGCTCATGATTTGGGATTTGTCCACAATACAAGCACTAGACAGGATATGTTTGCACATTGTCGTTTCAACACTGCAATGTCTATCAAAAACGCTAAAAATTACCATGTCTGGGTAATTTTGTTTAGAGGGTGAATTTTGGATCCTAAGCCACCAAATGGAGGCATTTTCATCATAGCTGACTGAAGACCTCTGACAACAGGAGGATTAGGGAAGAATGGAAAATATGACAAAAAGGTAGCCTTAACTGATTTGGAACACACTTCTTTTATGGATAATAGAGGGAAAAAATCCTTAGAAGGATGCTCTACATGTTGTAATAGCAACTGTCTGTTTTCTGTTTCAGACCTTGACAACAGAACTTAACAGAAAATAAGTTGTTAATGACACTCCTAGAAGCAATCTTTATATGTATTGAATTCTACAGTATGCAGGGGGAAAAAAACATAGCTATTTATCTGATGCTTAGAGAATGCTCTTGCTCCTATTGTCATTGAATTTTAAGGGGTTTGCATAAACAGGAGAGCATCCAAATAGTGTCTTTGTTTCCAGGTGCTGCATGCTTCACCCCCGTGGCTGCAGCACCTGGAAGGTGTCGGCTTCCAGACATCCTACTCCAAACCCTTTTGAATTTAATACTGACCTAACAAGCTTTAAGGGAGGATTTCAATAAGTCCACAAAGCACTTGTGTTAATGTCAAGGTGGGTTTTTAACCAGTAGCCAGTCAGCCACAGACAGCATGACCACAGATCCTGAAGTATCTCAGCACCCCAGAGACAGTCTGCAAGCAGAGCTGAGACTTTATCAGGAGGTCTGTAATCCTGGAGAAGCTGCTGGAGAACAGACATTAAACAGCCTGACAACAATAAGCCTGGTTCAGTGCCTTATCCCTCCCTTGCTCAAAACATGATTTTCCAAAATGATGAATTATTGTTTTCCAAGTAATGGTTTTGCACTGGAAGCACTCACTATTTCCCAAATTGCCCTTTCAGTCTGGAAAGACTGCAGTGAACAAAGGGGAATGTATCCAACACTTTGAGCCTTGCTGTGCTACAAGTGATGATGAGAGGACTGGGCATGCTTATGTGGAGACTGGTGGAAAACATTATTCCCATGGTAGAAAAGTTTCCTGAGCACCACACCTTGTCTCTGGGGTGGGGTGAATCTCCCTCAAAGGCCAGAGATCCAGACAGGATCACCTGCACACCACAGATGGAAGAAGCACCTATCCCACAAATTATTACCCAAGCGCCTTCCCTGCTTGAGCAGGAAAGGACAAGGAGCATGGTCAGGAGACCTCTCCCACCCTGACAAACAGCATCATGCAGGTGCTTTCCCCTTCCGAAGAAAAACAAGGCAGGGAAAAGAGGGAGGGCCCAGCTAAAGTTAAATTGTGCCATAAAACTTTTTTCTACAACAAACCGATTAACATCTGACTCTGCTATAGAACTCGAACAATGCTCAAGGCTGCAAAACGCTGTCTGAAAAGGCAATAAAAAAACAATGGTCAAACAAAGAGCCCTCCCGAGGCAGGAAGGGCCCCCAGACAGCCTCTGCCCAGCCGTGGTGTGCTTTCATGTTCATGCTGAAAAGGTGCAGGAAAGGTGTTTAGTTTCAGAGGGAAATCTTTCTGAATGAGGTTGCACTGCAGAAAGGCAAGGCATGCGATGGCATCTCTTTGTACAGGAATTACAAGAGCCCTTTGCTCAGAAACCCACCCCAGGTTCTGCTTTCTACCCTCACGGCACTCTCTGCTCTCAGCTGAGCTTGGGATTCCCTCCTGTTCTGCTCATGTGGAGCTGGGAAGCACATGAGCATGTGTGCAGCTGGCCACACAGCCACCTCCTGAGCTCTGCCAAGCTCCTGTACCTCCTGCCTTTCTGCAGCTACATTCAAGGTATGCAACTTCCATTCTTCTGTGGTTCTGGATGAGTTTCCCAGACCCCAGGAGATTATCCTGTGAGCTGGATGAGAAAAGACTAATTTTTAACTCATGCTTTTGCTAATACATTCACTGCTGTAAATCAGCTGAAGTTCAAACAGCCATGAATATCTCTAAGGTTAGATTTGATACTTCTAGTCAGCAATAATTTTTCCTGCAGACACACCTGCACATAACACTGGTTTTTCTTTAGTAGTCTTCATACCTTTTCTTCACCTTTTTGTTCTTTTCTGCTTGTTTTCTATGATCAGAGCAGACAGAACATCTCCCACGAAGCCGGTTGGAGATTTCAAGAGACATGGAACTCCTGGAGCAGCTCCAGTAGAGAGCCACTAATTTGGTCAAGGGTCTGGACAACCTCTCTTATGATGAAAGGCTGAGGGAGCTGTTCAGTCTCACAAAGAGGTGACTGAGAGGGCGCCTCATAAATGTGTACAAATATCTAAAGGATGGGTGCCAAGAAGACAGACCAGGCTTTTCTTGGTGGTGCCAGCAATAGGAAAAGGGCCAACAGGCAGAAACTGATACTGAGGAAGCTCCACCTGAACATGAGGAAGAATTTCTTTATATGCAGTGACCAAGGACTGGAAGAGATTGACCAGAGAGTGTGGAGGTTTCCTCACGGGGTATTCCAGAACCATCTGGACATAATCCTATGCCCTCTGCTTTGGGATGACCCTGCTTGAGCTGGGACATTGGACCAGATGACATCTGTGGTCCTTCCAACTGACCTATTCTGTGATTCTGTGATTCTGTGGTCTTGCCCACTCTCCAGAGTACAAGATGCTTTGGTGTCCCAGGCTCAAAGAGAACTGATAATTGGACTTGATGATCCTAAGGGTCTTTTCCAACCTTAATGATTCTGATTCTGTGAGCAGGGCTGGCATCCAGGAGCAGTGGAAAAGGTGGGTGCAGGAATTTCCAGAGAGGTTGCTGTGAGAAAATCAGCATCAGGAAGGAGCCTCTAGGAAAGGGAAATGTCAGACCAGCTTGTCAGTCAGTAGGGAACGACTGACAAAAGTTCCTGCCATGTCTTACAGAGACTTTATTTTTTTACCTGCAAGAAGAAGCTCTGGCTCTCCTACTCTCACAAGAAGGCACCTACAAAGCATCTTCCACACTCCACCAGGCAACAAAAGAGTGGTCAGGTGTGACCAGCCTTGCAAGAGCCACCAGAAACAATCCCCAGCCATGGTGGGCAGGTCAAGCAGTGCAGGACAGGGCCCGTGTTTGGGGCTGTGGGCCTGCAGAGGTGGGGCTCAGTTCAGAAGGGAGATGTGCCCAAGGGAAGCCCCACTGCTCCTCTGCACCAGCCCTGAGGAACAGGTGGCCACGGCATGGATGTCCATGCTGGTCTGGGATGTTTAATATCAAATCAAGAGGGAATTAATTAAGGTGCTTGGGTCTGTGACTGCTTTACACTAATTCTGGATGGTATGGAAATGTAACCCACTGGTTTTGCCTTTATGAGCAATACTTGGCTTGTTCTGTTCCTGAGCTTGTTTCCTGTGCAGTGTATTTCTTGTGCTGATAAATATTTATGCTTCATGATTTTGATTTATACAAGGGGTTTAAATATTGTAAAGCTGGATATACCCAGCATAAAACAACATAAAACAAAGCACCAGTATTTGGAATGGGGTGGACTAAAAAGGGATGGCTCCTGCAGCAACCAAATTTTACCCCAGAAATGACCTCTTCCCCTCCCAGGAGCAGCACAAATTGGCAGCATCCCCCTCTCTGCTTTACAATTGAGATTCCCAACCTGTGTGTATCAAACAGGAGAGCTGTTTGCAGTATTGCCAAGGTTACTAGAGTGAAAACATTGCAAATGGCATTTGCATGATTGTACTTTCAAATCCTAACTTGTAGCAACAGTGCATTTTAAATTAAGGGGATTTATAACTCAAACCAGAACACTAATCATATTCTGGAGTAATAGGATTTATTTGTTGGTTGTTTGGTGGTTGTGGGGTTTTTTCAATCTCAGAGACAACAAACTATGTTCATGAAAAGGGGGCTGGCTGGGCTTAAACCCTACTCCAACAACATTTTGAAAGGATTAGGAAAGAAACATGAATGTGCTCCATTTTCAATATGTGGTTCAGAGCCTGTGTAGTCTTTAATGCCTCCCTGCTATGAGAACATCCTAAATTGCTAAACAAGTTCAGACAATTACCATTTTAAATGTGAAACTCAGATCAGCACAAAAAAAGAAGGAGTCGTCTGAGGATCAAGAATGGATGTTTAACAGCACCCAGATGTTCTCCAGCTATGAAATTCCTTACCCAAAGCACACTGGGCACATTCTGAAGCAATGCTCAGTCCTCCACCAAGGGTAGGATTTACAGCTCAATATCAAGACCAGCTAAAGTTGGAAGCAGCTGTCATGTTCCCCACAACACTGGATTTCTGGGACAGGCTATTAAGGTTCTGGAGCACCTGACTTAAAATAATGAAATATTTAGGGGAGAAAGCTCATTTAGGTGGTAATTTAGGAGGTGCACTAAATCTCATGGCCCATACCCTTACATGGAATAAGTGGATTAAGTCAATGCACACCACCCAAAGAGCTTGATTTTAATCTCCATGCCCTGCTCACACCAGGCTTACTGGAACAAAGGTGCTCCAAGAGGGTTTGATGGTTACCAGAAATAGTTCCAGAAAATTCCCTGGATTTTTGACAAAAAGGAACTTTTCCAGACATTTCTGAAATATCCCTGTAAAACACATGTTAAAGCCACCTTACAGGGTTTGTTTTAATATAAAAATTCTTAGTGGTGGGCCGTTAAGCTGTCCTGTCAGACATAGAAAACCAAGAGTGCTGTGTGGTCTGTTTCTGCAGCCATCTGAAGAGATAATAAACCTCATCTGGCCACTGAGAACTTCATATAACATGTCACTTAAATTGCATGATCATATACTTGCTGGCAATTGATTTTAGGCTAGTCAAAGAGCGTCAATTTAGGCAGTTAAAACCACCACCTAAAATCTCCAGCTGTGCTTGGAAATTCTGGCCTTCAGTGTATTCAGGCACACACTGATTTTATACAGTGTGTACACATATATATATATGTATAATTTCACACACACACACATTCATACATCTATAAATGAAAAAATTAATCTGAAATATGTCGCCCCACAATCTGTCAAATAAAGCTGATATAATAAATATGTCACTTTATTTAACAACTGATGCTGAAGAGAACTAGGCAGAATGAAAGAAATGAAGACAGGGCTTAGTAAAAACACTGAGGAAGGCAGAAATTAAAGCAATCAATCACATTCTCGTGGAATGTCTACACCACTCGAAATAATATTTTATTGTCTGCTATTGATTGGATGCCACTGAACAAAATTACAAACAATGAATCTGGTGTTATAAACAAGAATTACAATAAGAATAACTTATTTCAAAGCCTTGACCGTACACTGTAGACTTCAGGGTCCTGGGCATCTGCTTTCTATACCACCACAACCTAAGGGACATCCTTGCTCACTGACAATGGGGAGGCCAGACTGCAAGAGTGCTGAAATAAGGAAATACTCCCATTTTGCTCTCCTTGGCATTTTAAGCATGAATGTTTAAAGCTTGCAAAATTTGGTAGGATTAGAGGGCTCCACTAATCGAGACATGAGAGAAGTCAGAAGAAGACACTGATTTTTTTCAAACAGTGAGGTCTCAGCTTAGGAAGGAGAAGGAGAATACCTTGAATTTTATTCTGATGCAATCATAGGAAAAATTAAAGAAATTATGCTGAATCAGAGAGTTAAAGTTGTGGTGCTCAGCAGCCAGTACCAGGCATCATTTTGGAAAATGAAAGAAAATTCCCAGGGGCCCTCCATCAGCCAGCATCCCCAAGTCTCTCAGCAGGTTCCTTGCCCTTGCTCCAGTGGGATGCTGCCACTCTGATCCATGCAGGGACAAGGGACATGGCTCAGGACACAAGCTGAGCCTGATGGAGAGAGCACAAGACATGTCTCTTCCTCTTGCACCAAGCCACAAGTTACTCATCAGACACTTCACTAACAGCACCAGGACAGCCTGGGAAAAAAGGTGTTGTGTATGCTGAGCACTGGTCTGAAAGATTCACCTCCAGAGAGGATGAGCTGACACAGCAGTGAGAAGTAGGACCCACAGCTGCTTCAAAAACTCGTCTGAGCTTGGCTTGTTGTAAGGAGTGATCAATATGTGGCAGGGGGTTTTTAAGCAGCTGGAGGAAAGTCCTTTCTCACCCCCCTGAAGCTTAGAGGATGATAAAACAGCATTACTAAAACCTGTAGAAACATCAAATGAGATGTTTAAATAAGCCAGTCATTCCTGATGCTATCCACACTCTAAAATAAAAGTGGGCAAATATGAATGCAAAATGCTGGATGAAGGAGCAAGCAGAGAGGATGGGATAAAAAAACACATCTCCCCTTCCTGCATTGTTCTGTGATACCACTGGTTTGTCAACATTAGCCATTTACAGACACATGCAAATGGCATGAAAACACTGGACCAAATCCATCCACAGTGAAATTCATTGAGTTCCAGCAGATCTATACTGGGTACTAATTAGGCTTATTATGTATAACCAAACATAATTCTAATTGGCAGCTTTGATTACACCCCACATCATTTCTGCTCTAATTTACCCACACAGGGCAAGAAAGAGTTAACACACATGTCTGGCTCCAATGGTGACAGCAACAGGAGGAAGAGGGAAAGCAATCCCTTGAACAACAAGCAGGAATGGAGTTGGAGGTATTCCCCACTGAAGAAATATTTATCCTACTAGTATGCAGGAATCAGGTTGTGTCTAATTTACCTTTATGCAGCTTTACCTACCCAGTAGTGTGCCACCCACCCCTGCAATACCCAACTTCTATTACTAGAGATTTTATGGAGTGGGAGTCCTTATAGGCATTTGGGGAGTAAAAATTCTGCTTGGAATGTGAGGAAGAGTGTGTTTGTGCATGGGTGAGATTGCAGTTCAAGGGATTTGAAGTTAATAATTATTTCCTCCCATCTGCCTCATATACTTCCCCTTCTTTTACAGACTCTACAAGTCTCAAATTAGGAGACAATCTCAAACCTACAGGGATCAGCAATTCCAACCCCACTTTTCTGGGAAGGAGAAGTACTTCCAAGAGTTTCCAATTAATGTGGATGAGAGTCGTGTACACTGAACACACCCATCAACCAGTTTGGAAGGAAAAGCTGCTGTCCTCATGAATTATAGTCACTTCAGAAAGCTTGGCCTAGATCCCCACAAGGGTGAAATTGTCTTTGCAGGACTGGGACTGCTCGATAGAGTCCATAGGCAGATCCATGGGTCTTGATTAATTCATCCTGTGGATGCTTTGGGCCCAGAAAGATGATGGCCCCAGATTGCACAAAAGCCGTGGAGGTAAAGGCACAAGTGGTTGAAAGACAAGATACAAAGTGATTAGTGATGGCTCACTCCCAAAACTGCAGAGGTTTGCCCCAGATTTGGGTCTGGCCAGCATCTTGATTGATGCCTTTGATGAAGGGTGGAGAACTTGCTTGGAAAATGCCTGGTGGGATCAAGTCCTAAAGGGGTGTAAATGTTCAAGAGGACAGGCGCAAAATTCAGAAAGGCCTCAGTCTGGAATGCATCTGAAAGCAGCAAGAAGGAAATCCAGAGGAATCAGTTCAGCCTCCTGCCCTTGGGAGGGACATCTCCAGAGCACAGGAACAACAAGAGGTGCTTGTTTGTGGTCTGGGGGACAGGAAAAAGGGCCAGCAAAGAGAGCAGCATCCCATCAGAGCTATGATGCACTGACTGGAGGGGATCCACAGGGAAGAACATGAACCTGCCATGGCATAATGGGGGATAATCTCCAACTTTCCTGTTGTGACTCCCTATCCAAGACCAGGACAGCCTCTGGGCTCCCAACTGAAGACCAGAGATGCTTCCTGCTATCAGGTCAATTCACACCCTACAATGAGACCAATTTGCTCTTTGGCCACTGCTGAATTTCAAGGCGCAGCTGTGGCTTTGAGACCAAGCCAGGGTGTGCATAGGAGGACACCACATGTCCATGGCACGGTTTTCAGGGTGGAAAACAGCACTCTGCACCCGGTTAGCAGCAATCCTGCGTGCACACAGCGAGCACTTAGGGGGTGGAAGGAGCCTTCAAGATGCACAAAGCCAAATGTGTCCAAACGTGAGCGAGGGAAGGCAGCAGGGTGGAGGAAAGCCATCTGGCACCCTCTAGTGTGGCACTCTGAGAAAAGCTCGTCCCTCGGCACCCAGCGCTGTTCCTCAGCAGCCTCTTTCCTCACTCCCACACCGACCACCCGTGCCCGCAGGCTCCGTCTCATCAACCCCCTTTAATTACCATCCACTGCAGCAAGACACGAAACTCATTAGTGCGAGCGGCATCTCCTGGTGATGAGCCTGTCGTGTCCCAAGACATCCAGTGTGTGTGAGCCCGATCAGAAGGAGATGCACAGCCCAAAGAGGCTTTAAAGGAGATTTTCAAAGCTTTAGGGACCTGGCGTGGCTGAGGGTAAAGAAGTGCCAATGCCAGGGCATCAGGGCCACCATCACTCGCAGCATCACATGTGCAGAATTGGGCATGAAAACAGTTGTGTGCCTGGGCACATGCTGGGAAATTAGACATGTTGCTGTTGGACAGAATTATCTGGGAGAGAGCAGATTCAGCTGACTGTGTGGCATCTGGGGTGGGACATTTGTATTGAAAGAGTCTAAATTAAAAAAACAAAACCACCAAGGACAGGCCAGGGTGTCCCAGTCCAGCCCGTACCCAGCAGTGCAGGCACAGCCACAGCCACCCAATCACATTTCACTTTTTACAATTTGGCTCTCAAGTCGCTGGAAGAAAAACAACTTTCTTCCGTTCCTAATCACCTTCACTGTCCTGCAGTGAACTTTTGGGTAGTGTATGCTGTGTCATCGGAGCAGCACTGCTCCATGAATGGTAAACAGGCACCCTTGTATTTCTCAGGACGATGATTCCCAACCAAGGAGCCAACCACAGAGCATAGGAAAGAGGAGAAAAAACACCCCAACCCAGAGAGCACCATCCTCTCCCAGGCACTGGGACCACCTCCACAAGCACTACTGAACAACATGTTCTTCTCTCCCAGGGCTTTGAAAGCAAAAGGGTTTTGGGGTCAGGCCACGTGGCAATGGGACAGTGGTTGGTGGCCTGACCTTCAGCACCTGTGGTGGTGTAGGTGGGATGCAGGTCCTAGGAGCAACTGCAGCTATCAGAGACAGGACAGGGCCAAGTCCCAAAAGGTCATCTGAGTGGTACAGCAACTACATTATTGTGAATGTCCCTGTTGACCTTGAAGACCTGGAATCTAGCCAACCTTTGTGCCAGTGAAGGTCACCCCTGCCTGACACATCACTGCTGGCGTTTTGATGTGTTGGAGGTTTCTATGATCTTCATAGAGTTTTGTGTTTGGTTGAGGGCCTGCTTGTCACCTCAAAACTGTCCTGTATCCTCATCCCTCATAGAATCATTTAGGTTGGAAAATACCTCTAAGATCATCAAGCCTAAACCTCAACCCAGCACTGCCAGTCCCACCACTAAACCATGTCCCTCAGTGCCACATCTACACATCTTTTAAATCCCTTCCAGGATGGTGACTCCACCACTGCCCTGGGCAGCCTTTTCCAATCCTTGACAGCCCTTTCAGTGAAGAAATTTTTACCAATATCCAATAAAAACCTCCCCTGGCAGAAATTCAGGACATTTCCTCTGGTCCCCTCAAAGACACCAACCTTCACCTCTCTACAAGCTCATGCTCTCCCTTGTCCTGTTTGTCCAACATCAAAGGACTCTACTTGTGTAGGGGAAAACCAGGGCCATGTGTCTCCTGCATCACCTCTTGCATCCTCACCACCCTCCTCTGTGTCCTGTGCTCCTCTGAACCAGGAGGATATTTCCCATGAAAACCAGCTGCCAGTAATGCAAGCCATGGATCTGGCTCAGCTCTGGGTAAAGCTGGATCCAACTTTACAAAACCCATCTCACAAGCAAGTTCACCTCCAATAAATAAACACAAAACCTGGAACATTTGCCTGGCCCCTGAAACAAAAGTAATTTTGCTACACGGCTTAAATTTTTATTGCTAGTTAGTGTAAGAGGTGCAGAAAGACAAAAAGACAGGCTGAGCCAGGATCAGTGCAAGCTCTCACAGGCAGATCAGCCAGTGTATCCCCTTAATAACCTCTAAAAAGCCTCTTGCCTGTCATGCTAAATTGCATGGCCATTTTATGATGTGGACACATGTTCACAGAGCCCATCCATGAGACAGACTGATCTCAACTGATCAACATATTCACAAGAGTGATTTTCCCCCTCCACCTCTTAGAGATGTAAGATTTCTTCTTAAAATCAACTATAATTTTTAAACCAGAGACTCACCTGAAATGAGTATACTGAGTTCAGTGAGCTAAAGGTATCAGAGGTGACTCAAGCCATGTTCAAGGCTTCAAAGTTATGACCAGATTATCAACCCCCATCAGAACCAGCAGGTTTTTTGGGAGACAGGGCAGGAGGATAAACATTAAAACAACTCCCTTATATCAGCCCAACACGTGTCATGCTTGAATCTTTCTAGGAACCCACAGAAAGATAATCTTGACATAGAAACATGACAGCAGCAGTGCTTCAGAGGACATTACTTCGAAAACAGGTCTTGGTGGCTCTCTCTCCTGCCTGCCACAGCAAGAACTTAAAGAGTATTAAACAGACAACTCAGTGTGTAAAACTGGATTGTATTTTCTACAAAACAGAGAGAAACTGGTGTCCAAACCTGATACTTTATCTATGTTAGTGCAACGTCAGAGTGATACACACCCACAGCTGTTCAGTGCTGCTGCAGTAGGAGAAGTGATACCCAAATCAAATGGCACATCTTTCATCTTTCCTCTGCCCTTCCCAAAAATTTTGAAGAGTCATTAAAGGAAAGCTGGAGGGCAGGCCATTGCTCAAGGTTAATCAATGCATCTCCCTTGTGGAAATTGCATTGGCAAAGGCTTGGCCACAGAACCTCAGGAAGGTGACAAGGGGCTGTGTTGGTGAGAGCAGAGTGAGATCAGTGATGATAAAAGAAACAGCCTGACTGCTGTCAAACTGAGAAGCTGGAACCAGTGAAAGGAATGGAAAGATGAGGAAGAGGAGGAGAAAAGGAGAAGGAGAAGGAGAAGGAGAAGGAGAAGGAGAAGGAGAAGGAGAAGGAGAAGAGAAGGAGAAGGAGAAGGAGAAGGAGAAGGAGAAGGAGAAGGAGAAGGAGAAGGAGAAGGAGAAGGAGAAGGAGAAGGAGAGGAGAATAGACTGTTTCAGTTGGAAAGGACATACAATGACCCCTATCTTCAACTCCCTGACTAGTTCAGGGCTGACCATGGTAAAACCTGTTACTAAGGTACTGTCCAAAAGCCTCTTGAACGCTGACAGGCTTGGGGCATGGACCAACTCTCTGGAAATCCTGTTGCTTCATAATGTCCCATCTAACCTCCTCCAGTGCAGTTTTCAACCATTCCCACAAAGTCACTGGATCCCAGAGGGAAGAGCTCAGTACCCCACTCTCCACTTCCCCCCCTCAGGAAGCTGTAGAGAGCAATTATGTTGCCCCCCAGCCTCCTTTTCTCTGAACAAGACAAACTCAAAGCCCTCAGCAGCTTCTCACAGGACATTCCCTCCTCTGCTTTGTTGCTCTCCTCCAGACACATTCAAAGACCTTCACACCCTTCTTAAATTTCAGTGCCCAGAACTGCCCACAGCGCTCCAGACGAGGCCACACCAACACTGAGAAGAGCAGGACAATCACCTCTTCTGACCAGCTGGTCCTGCTGTGTTTGAGCCACCACAAAATGGATTTTGTCTTTTTGGCTGTCCAGGCTCCCTGCTGACTCGCAGTCCATGACCAACCAGCATTGTCCTCACATCTCAGCTGGGAAAAGAGAGGAATGCTCAAGCAATGGCACTTTCCTGTGTTTGTGCCATTAGGGAAGAAGATTTAAACACAGCACATTATTTATTGGTTTCAATTACTAAAACAGAGATAGATTTTTTTCTCATTTTCCCTATTATTCTTCTTGCTTTTTCTTTAGCCATTACTTAGTTCAACTCAAACTTACTGTTAAGTGTACTCACATCAATGCTGGTCAACAAAGCATTTAAGCACATGCTTAAAACAGAAAATTAAGGGACATTCAGTAAAACTGACCTGTACACCTCACTTTTTTTCTCTGAAAGGGGCCCTCCATCATTTTAAAAGCTGTATTTCTTTTCAGCATAAAGTACCACAGCCACAAAAATCAATCCACTCTGCTCCATCAGTGTGCATCTGTCACTCAGCTCCCAGCACAGGGAAAAGCAGAGGCACACACAGAAAACATTCACCCAGTCCCTTTCCTTTAAGAACAGCCAAGATTAAAAAGATGTATAATTTAGAGAACAGTTTTATTTGTGAATCATGTTATTTTAAATGTCAGCTGAGGTTATGTTCTTGTCTTCAGTTGCTGCTGGGTGTTGCTTCAAAGTCATTCTGAGTCACTGCTCTCCATCTTCATCTGCTGATGGGCCCCCAGGTAGTGATGGAAACATAACTTCCCTTGACATGGATAACCTCCAATAAAGGAGCGCCTTCCCTTTTGACACACTGATTAGAATGAACGAGGGGAGGCGGAAGGGAAGAGGAAGGTGACTGCAGCTCTTGAAAAGCAAAGGCAACGGGCCACATCCTGCTCCCTGACTCTGTGCCATCAGATTCACTGCAAGTTATTTGCAAAACGGCAAGAAACTCATTAGATTGCTGCTAGGGCTATTGATGGAAATGCAAATCTTTACCTACAGGACCTTATTCCACAGCAAATTAACAGCAGGCTAAGGAAAACCAAAAATCTGTAAATCTGTATTCTCAGGGCTGGGAGTCTGTCAGAACGAAGTATAATCTCTATTTTTCAGATAGCAGTCAAAAAAAAAAAAAAAAAAAAAAAAAAAAAAAAAAAAAAAAAAGACAAGGTCTAACTTCATTCAGATTTTCCATTAGTTGCATCAGCATTGACTTAAAAGAAATTCTTCCATGTTTTCATGAGCCTGAATAAGGTGAGGATCAGAGCCTGAGAGTTCCATAAACTGGCCTGGCACCATATGAAGGGGCTGTGCCCAGAGAGACACAGCCTGGCTGGCAATTTACAAGACCAAGGGAAGTCTCCTCCAGAGTCTAGTTTTGTTTTGCCTTGACACAAGATTTTACCTGAGCCGTTAATTCTTTCCATTATCTTCCATGGGTTTTGGATTAGGTTCCTTATAGTGAATTCAGCTTTGGCTGCCCAACGTGACACCTCAAGATATCATCAAGCTGAGAAGCCAGGCAGAAGGTTTTCAGAAAAATCCTGCCCTGGTCTTCCAAAGGATCCTGCTGGGATGGCAATTGAGCCTTTGCATTGCTCCCAGTAAGGCTACCTGCAGCCAGGTCACACAGCCAGAGGCTTCAGCTCTCTAAGAAAATGCATCAACACCCCCCATCTCCACCTCTCCATAGAGCCTGCACTCACTGTCACAAGCTCATTTTCCACAGAGAGCCAAACATTGTCATTTACACCAATAAAAAGCTGAATTCAGCACTCTTTCCATAAAACGGATCGTGAACCCTTAACACCACTTGCCTCTCCTTGGAATAATAAATTATGAGGACAAATGGCAGAATCATTATCAGTTTCAATATCCAGTCATAAATAGTCTTGTAAGAACACTCAAATGATGGTGTTTTATTGCATTAGATATCACTTGCCATTAATTACAGCATGAAACTTTTCTACTTTGATGAAAAGCATTTTAGCCAGCTCACTTATAAATTTAAAACAGTCTTAAAACAAAAGTCACCCCAAGTTGTGATGTGGGGGTTTTTTAATCTATAGATCTGAACACAAAATAGCATTTTTGTCTTGGAATGACACAAAAGACAGGTTTTATAAAAGCTATTTTATTGCCCCCTCATTCAGCTTCAGTGCCTTCAGCAAACTAACAGTACCCATGACTGTGTTTTACAATAACATTGTTGGCAGCCAGATTTCACTGCTACAGATACTTCATAGTTCATTTGGTTTAGTGGGGATTTTCTTCCTAATGATCAAGTGGTGTTGTGAATCAATGTGATCTAGTTTACATTTCTGCCCTGTTTCTTTTGTTTGGATCATTTCTCCCTCCTTCTGTTGCCATAACTCATCACGCAGGACAGAATCACAGCTGGCTGTAGAGCAAGCCTGGCACCACCAGCAGCTGCTGGGTCAGTCCCCAGAAAATCTGGGATACACACAAAATCTCACAGAGAGAGAAAAATCTCACAATTTCTGCCTAAGAGATTTCTCCCTCCTTCTGTTGCCATAACTCATCACGCAGGACAGAATCACAGCTGGCTGTAGAGCAAGCCTGGCACCACCAGCAGCTGCTGGGTCAGTCCCCAGAAAATCTGGGATGCACACAAAATCTCACAGAGAGAGAAAATCTCACAAATTCTGCCTGAGAACTAAATTTTCAAGCAACTGTGTGATCTGTCTTCAGATTTCCAGTTCAGAGGGATTCAGGCTAAAGCAATTTACCTTGCTGCTCCATGGCATTGATCACAATTTGAATTTGTTTGCAAAAGGGATTAAAGGGATTATCCCAACCCCAATCTGGGCATGGCAGCCTTGCAACAACCACAGCCAAATTCCCCAGGGATACAGAGCCTCTGCTCAGGTGAAAACAGTTTACCTGTTCTAGCAGCACCTCTGAATCCAAACAACCATGCATGAATGCACAGTCCCAAATCCAGGTGCACTGCAGTAGTTGTACTGGATCCCATACATTTCTCAGTAGATATGGAGAGCACATTTTGTTTTCTGAATGCACAGTCCCAAATCCAGGTGCACTGCAGTAGTTGTACTGGATCCCATACATTTCTCAGTAGATATGGAAAGCACATTTGTTTTCCTTTTCCAACCCTTTAGGAGGAATTATGGGTTGCCCAGTATTTAAATTATTCTCATGAGATGTGAGAGACCAAGGTTTGACTCTTGTCCTATCAAAGGTTCCCATTCTGGCCAGGAACACAGGAAAAACACCCAGTTTCTCAGAGGTGTGGTGGGAATCTGCTCAATCTTAAGAGAGCTAAGCTTAGGAGTCAAAATCCTGTGACAGTAAATGGAGATCAGGTCCCCACATTCCACAGTGACTTCTTGGCCTTCCCATGCCTGAAATGATCCCCAAGGAGATTTGCCCTTTGACCTTCATGGAGACAAAGGTGAAGCTGACCAGTCTGCAGTCTTCTTAGGCCCTCCTTGCTTGAGGATGACCTCGACATCAGCCTTTTCCCTAGTCCCTAGGGATAATTCCATAATCATGCCCACCTTTCAGAGATCACATTGAGCTGTCTTGCAGTTGCATCAACCATTTTCCTCAGCACCCTTCAACACATCCCACCTGGTCCCATGCACCCATGGATGCCCACTTTGGTTCACCAGTCCCTAAACTGATCCTCCCCTATGACAGGTGGCACTTGCCTCTCCTGAATCCTGCTCCTAGGCACAAAAATGAAGAGATTTGATTGCAGACCTTGCCAGTAATGACAAAGGCAAAGAGCACCTCAGCTTTCCCCATGGCCTTTGTCACTAGGTTGGCCAATACATTCAGCAGCAAATCAATATGTTCCCGTTCTCCCTTTCCTTGTGATTTACTTATAGAAATCCTTATTCCTGCCCTTCACACCCTCACCAGTTTGATCTCACTTTTGGCTTTTTGAATTTCATCCATGCTAGAGCATATCTGAGATCTGAGGACAAGTGACATTGGCCAAGACTTATCAGCACCTGTAAAAACAGATGTCATTGTCGCAACTTGACTGTTTCTTGAAAGGGTGACCATTTGCTTTTTGACACAAAAGTGAGAAATTGAAGAAAAACAGCCTAACTGCTCATTTAAGGCAGCCTGTTCTTTCCCTTCTGCTTAGCCAGTTAAAACCTCATTTGACAATCTGAGAGTTTAGCTCCCAGTGCTCTTGCTTAAAATATAACAGATGGCCTCTAATAAGTAAATTGAAAAGTGCAAATAAGGTTAAAACAATTTTTCTTTATTGAATATCATTAACTTCAAGTCTGTCCACTTTAAAATGCTAATTAAAACTCACTTCCTTTTGCAGGGTTCTAGTGAAGAAAGATTGCCGTGAGGTAAATTCCTCTTGTTTGTAGAGGACCAGCCCAACAAACCGATAGCAAACTGGGCTATTACATGTCCCAAGATTAAGAAGTAGAGTTGGAAGCTTTCCATTATTTGTTCCTTCCTTACTTTTTCCTTCCCACAAACCAAACACACTCAAGAAGGAAAAGGTCAAGTGTGAAAACCTGCTCTGTCCACACAGCAAACAACAGTCTCTCTAAAGGTCACTATTGGTCCAAACCAGTTTTCACACAGGATTTCTAACACCTTGTTACACCCTACAGCATGTTGTGCTGGAGGTGTGGGGCTCTGTATTCCTGGAACCACACACAGGGTACAAGAGGTCCTTAAGTGCCTTGCCCCCACCTCATTCCTAATTTCCAGTGCAAATTTATTCCCAATCAGTATTTGTCACTTGCTCATGTGCCAACACTGTTCTTTGGCTTGAAGAGCTTTCTCCACCCCCAACCTGAAGGATTTTTACTGAATAACCCAATAAATAAGTTTTACTGAATAACTCAACTTCTTTGTGCTTCTGGCAAAGCAAGTTAAACTTTTAGCCTCCTCTCCTAGGACAGCCCTTCCCTTCCCCTGATGAAAGTAAAGCCCCTCCTTCACCTGTTCCAGTTTTAATTCTTCTTTTTTCAGCAGAAGAGAGCAGATCTGGCTGGGTCTTACCAAAGTTCTGCATGAGGCAATGCACCATCTCAGCTGGAAAGGCACACAGGTAAAGTCCAGGATAAATTCACCTTCTTCATGGCCAGGTCATACTCACAGTTCTTAGTCATCATGTAAAAAAAACTAGTATTTTTTTACCTTTCACCTCCTTTACTCCTGCTAAAGGTTGAGCTCTGTTCTAAGGCAGATCCAGGAGGCACCATGACTCAGCCCCCAAAGAGAGCCTAGTGTCCAACTGATGCAAAACAGAAAACTTTTTGGACAACAGCCTGAGGATGACAGCCTGTCACCACGAGCAGGGAGCTCTGGGTGCTCCCCCTGCCTGGTGGATTTGACCCCAGCTGCCAGTTTGCAGACCACCTTTGCTAGGCTGCAGGAACCTCAGGGAGGGAGAAGTTTCCATGTCTGCTGTAAACCTGAGCTGCTGTAGAGGAAAAAAGTCAGGATGTATCAGGCCAGAAAAAAGAGCCTCTGAGTGCCTGGCTCTCCTCACCAAGAATTCCTGAGTCCAGATGAATTCTCCCTCCCCATCTAAACACGGTTCTCAGTCATCTGAGCAAGTTAATTTACTTTGTCAATTAAAGATTCAGAGTATAAATTACAAAATGCAGAACTTGATACAAATTTCCTGTCCAGTCTCACCTCAGTGATTTCTCATCCAGACAATCTGGCTGAACATTAGCATCCTTCACTTCAAACCACTGATACAGATATTATTACATATATTATAGATAACCCAACACTGCCTGTCCAGCAAACCTGAGTAACAAAAAAATTTCTGGGCCAAGAGGGAAGGGAAAAGAGCCTTTTAACATTTACTCTGGTCTTTATGGGAAGTCTTTTGTCCCACAGAGGCTCATCTTTCTTTCTGTGGAAGCCCATGAACAAGGAAGGTTACAACAGGCAGGGGCAGTTGCAGCAACACTTGTTTAACCGGTTCATTTATAAATCACGCCAAAACCACACACAACACAGATCAACACAAAAAAATCTGTATTCACTGGGCAAGCAGCAAAATGAGTCTGTGCTGAAAGGTTTTTGGGAGAGTCTGCCAAACACAGAGTCACAGAATGGTTTGGGTAAGAAGGGACCTTAAGATCATCTAGTTCCAATCCCTTTGTCATGGGCAGGGACACCTTCCACAAATGGAAAACAACAGCTGTATTTTCTCAGCCAAGAATCACTCTGAGGAAAATAAAATACTTTCAGAGCAAGGCAGGGCTTGAAATGAAGTTTATTTGCTTATTCATTCAGTTGAACCCTCTGACTAAATCACATATTGGATTAGCTGCATTCAATGTCTTCTCTTTCCTCTGCTTGGGTAGGTGTTCCTTCTAAGGGACAACAGTTGTGGGGAGCCAAATAATTTAACTGAGAAATGGAAATTGGGAAAACATATTGCTGCCTTTTGACAAGATCTTTCTTGATTAAAAGGGTGTTTCTGCTATATGTAACTGTCCTCAAGCAGGGCAGTAACCCAGCAAAGAAATTATTCCAGGAGTGACAGGGGAATGTCCCACACTAACCTAACAAGCTGTGACAGCCATGTGAAGAGATGCTCCCAGGTGGCATAAGCTGTGATATCAAAGTTGTTACACAGCATGGCTTCAGTGACTTTTTAAGGAGAATTCCATCTTCCAAAACATCAGTATTTATCAGACCTGGAAGAGAGTTGAGGTTTCAGGAGCGTAGTGCATACCTGTCAATCAGAGAGTCCTCGAACAGCAAGTGGAGCAGACCTTTGTTTTCCTTTGCTTTCCTTTGCTTTCCTGTGCAGACCTTTGTTTTCTTGTGCAAAGCTTGTCTCAGTCTTAAGGGAGCTGTCTTTCACTGCACCAGGGTTCTGAGCTTGCAGGCATAACACAAATGCCTGGGAGAGTCCAGCTTGAAGGGATAAACACAAGCAAGGGCATGCAAATAAAGGACAAAAAGCAAGACTGGAGTACCAAAGCTCTCAGACCGTGTCTGCTGGATACTTCCATGCAGGTGTGTGGAGAGGCAGTGTGAGAGGGTTTGGGCAGGTGAGTCTCATGAATTTGACAGTAAAGACAGAGCAGTCATGGAATAAGGGAGCTTTCCAGCTGTAGAGTGGTAAATGGGGACAAATCTCATCTCCAAAGCTGAGACAAGCTTTCAATCAAGTCTTCAGGAGTTTTGGCACAGGAGAAATCAGCTTTTTCTGTCCTCTTCTCCACACCACTGCCTTTCTACTCAGCAGGGAGAACCTGCTCACTCAGGAGACAAATCACCTGATCTGTTGTAGACATCTGCCACAAGGTAAGATGAACAACAACCAGAAACTCCTCTCCCTTGTGATCCTCTCCTTTGATTGCTAAAGGAGCCCATATGACAGCAGACAGAGATGTCTACACTGGTCAGATGAATCTCACACCTGAATGACCAGACTCCTTTTGGCTGATGAGATGCTAAAAGAGGAATGACAACCAGATGGATGCATTACAGAGCACTCTGCCAACGTACACCAAATAAAAGAATCTTACGAATGTGTCACAAATACCTGTCATCTAAAGATATTAGAGCAAAAAGCATCTCTCACAATTAATGATATCCCCAAAGTAGTCAGGCTGGTGATTGAACATCATGTCTAATGGGCTGATGGGCAGGCTGACACATCAGAGGTGACTCAGTGGAAGACTGGAATCAGAGATTGTAGCAGTATCCATAGGCAGTGACAGCTGCTCCTTCACCCTTCCCTCAGAGTATGTGCTTCAAGAACACTGAACCAAGTCACTGAGCTCCCACAGTGGTTGAGATGTTCCCAGAAGCCTGGGATCACCACAGAAACATTGTTCTGTTTGTCAAGGCCAACTTTTAGAAGTGGCAGAGAAGCAGAAGAACAAGAAAAGCAAAGCTTCTCTTGGGGCTGGATTTCAGCAAAGTGTCACATAAGAGAAGTTCTCAGCATCCCTCAGAAGTGGAAACAGCAAACAAGGTAAATCATCTACAAGAAAATGTAGTTATCTGCTCTAAAAGAGGAATAAACTGGTTCTAGGGGGAAAAAATAATCCAAAAATACTACATTCTGGCAATGTAAGCTGTGATGGCTGAAAGATAAACCACTTGAACTGACCAATCAGAGGCTGGATCCAGACTGCAAAGTACAGAGAGTGAGCAGGGATTACCCAAAGAATTAATTCAGACTTCTTTTGCCTTGCACATCACATAGTGGTTTTGACCAGCACAAAATGAGCTTAAAGTAGTAAAGAGGTAAGATCCTTTGGTGCAGACATTATGTTGTAACCAATTTGCACAGGAGTATAAAATTTCAAGCCACATGGAATCAGGACTACAGTCAGCTTCAGAAAAGCTTGTTAGGGAAATGCTCCTCACAGAACAGTGATGTCCTGGTATCAGATGAGTGAAAGTTCTGCCTATTTTCCTTTGCCATTTGTTTGGCCATTTCAATTTGCACTGACATGCAAATTTAACATGAGGATCAAGATTTCACCAAAACCAAAATGAGAGAGGTTACATGAAAAATCATCAGCTGAGGAGAAGAAAAATCCAAATTAGTCCCTTTCTCCTACAGAGGAGATTCTAAACTGGCCTGGCATTGATGACAACACCAAGACCAGACAGTTTAGGTCTCTAAAATGTTGGTCTTTTTTCCCCTCAGCCCCTAATCTGCATGCAGCAGTCTGGGGATCAAGGTAATAAAAATGAGGATAAAACAAATTATTTGTTCAAAGTCCTGCTTTGGCTTTTTGTGGCTTTAGATACATCCTTCACTGCACTGCTCTGTGGTCTGTGGTGGTAGCGCAACTCCAAAGGAAAAGCAAGCTGCAAAACAAAAAGGTCCCCCCGGGATCACACACAGCAGTATTCAGCTCAATTACTTATTAAAGCACCGACACAGCATAAATTTTTTTTTCAGTACATTACTTATTCAATCAGAGCTCCAACACTCTCAGACTGATCCCTTAAGAAAAAGCAAACATCTTTCCCTGTTTGTTTCCAGCTGCATCACAAAAGACTTTAAATACTTCAGGCTGCAAAGAAAACTGTTTGTCTTTGGGTTGTTGCACAGCAAGAGCTTGTGGGTGAATCCAGTGAAGCTCTGATTGACTGGTGAGAGCACAGGGCCATCGAGCTGGGAAAGGTGCTTGCATTTTTCCATGTAACTCCATGACCCACCTCCAACCTGGAGTAGCTTTACCCGTGTGGGACAGGAGCTGCAGGCAAGGCAGTGGGGAACAATCTCTTTGTGGCAATCAAGTGTTTGGTTTGTTTTTTTGTTTTTTTTACAGGAGGTAAGATTAATTTTCCGTCAAGTTATTCCAGACTGGGAATAGTTCATCAGATATTTAAACACAGAAGCTGAACTTTCGTCTAGGCAAGATGGGCATGCCTTGTTGCTCACCTTGAAGAACACTAAGGTTCCCTGTGGAGGAGGGAGGGAATCAACCTCTATCAAATATTTAGAGGTAGAAGCTGTTGCCTTGCCTTTAGATTTCTCTTAGCTAAGTTGTTAAGTGATAGAATCACTGAGGTTGGAAAACTGAGGCTGGAATCATTGAGGTTGGAATACAGCTCCAAGATCATCAAGTCCAGCTGATACCATAACACCACCTCTGCTCCAAACATCCAGAGTACCATAAGGTAGAGAAGCTGGCAAAAAGCCACGTGGTTTTGGAAACCAAAGGGCACCAGATCCTTCCATCACTTTTTTAAAGGTATGTGAGAGCAAGCACCTGTGTTTCCTTGGTGAGATAATGTGCATTCCTAGAAGGACAAAAATAAAAGAGTAGTAGAAGTCTTACAACAGAATTTCTTCAAAGGACCTTTCAAGGGAGAGATTTATTGAGTCTTATTCTATCAGACACTAGTCAGTGAACATGTGCAACTTGGGTGAGCTGGGAAAAAAATGAGCTTGTCTATAAATTCTTGTACTCCAGACACTGTTCCTCAGAGGCCAGCCCTAATAAACCCTCACCACAGCAATACTATAATTCAGTGGTGGCTCACTCTTCAGAGCCCTGCATCCCAGTCTTTTCTCAGGCACTCCTGCAGCAAACACACCCTGAGGACACAGTGCTTTAATGTGGGACAGGTCAGAGAGCTCCAGCCCAGCCCAACAGACAAAGAAGTGTCTCCTCTCCCCATCCAGAGAAGAGCTCAGGCCCAGAAAGTAGTTAAATCATCCAGACAATATCCTACTAGCACCACAAAATACTTTGCTAGGAGCCAAGATATTAACTAGAAATGTTCTGCAATGTGCTATGAGCTGGGAAATGTGAGCTTTAATCTTCCTCAGCTGAGTAAGAAACTGATCTTGAGCTTTCCATTTCACAAGCAAATAAAGCCAGAAAGCTACAAGAGACAATAATCATCTCACCCTGACAAAACTAATGAGCTACTCAGGAAACTGTCACCAAAACTGCACAAAGCTGAAAGATGTAGAGAAGGCAGAGTTACTGAATGCCTTCCTTTCATCAGTCTTCACCAACAAGACTGGACCTCAGGAATCTCTGTCCCAGGAGCCATGGGTAGGTGAATGTCAGGGGGAAGAGCTTCCTTTGGTCATCAAGGGTCTGATGAATTTCTCTTACAAGGAAAGGGTGAGGAGCTGGGGCTGTTCAGCCTTGACATAGACCAGGCTCTCCTCAGTGGCACCCAGCAGTGGGACAAGAAGAATGGGCAGGAACTGATGCCCAGAAAGTTCCACCTGAACATGAGGAAGAACCTCTTTACCGGGCAGTGGCCAAGCACTGGATCAGATCACTCAGAGAGGGTTTAGAGTCTCCTTCACTGGAGATATTCCAGAGCCATCTGGACACAATCCTGTGCTGTGTGCCTTGGGTTAACCCTCTTGGAGCAGGGAGCTGGGACCAGATCACCCCTGTGGCCCCTTCCAACCTGACCCATGCTGTGATTGTGACCTCTCCAACCCCTTCCCTGTGTGGTTAACTTTGACTCTGCCATTAACCTGGCAGAACTTCAGGCTAATGATGATGGTAATGCTGCTTAAACTAGCAGGCATTGTTTAACTTGCATTAATTAATCCTCTGCATTTCTCTTACAGCCTTGCTCAATGACAAAACAACTGCTGACAGTGGAGACCTGCAAGAAATATTATATGTTTTAGTACTGTACCTTTGGACCCAGAATAATAAGCACATAAAAGAGATAGATGTGTATTTCTAATGCCACCTTTTAAAGCAATTGCTTAAAAGAATCCTGCTTTAGCAACTCGGAAATGTAATTCTTGACCTTCCTGAGTAATCATGCTAATATCAGGAGAAGTTGCAATTATTCAGTTGTGAAAAAAAGAAGGTACTGTTTGTACTCAAAAGTGGAGCACTTAAATATAAAAGAGAGGCCGAAGGAGGAATGTGAGTATTCCCTGGCCACTCCAGAGGTGAGTCATGGCAAAGGGTTCCCAATTTCAACAGGATGTGGCAGGGATAGGGAGAGTGCTCCTATGCCCCCAAAATGTGAAGAACATGAATTTGAGTCATCCAGCTCCAGCAGGGCACAATCCAGCTCTCAGTCAATAAAGAGATCCTCTACTCTCTACAATTCCCTGGCTAATTCCCAAGACACATTACAGCTTTACAGGAAGGGAAGAAAAGCTTCAGTCACTCTCATTAAACAATCTGCTTTATTCCCAGGAGAAATTTTATCCTAAGGGAAAGATACCAGCTCCACAGAAGGCAGTAAAGTGTTCCCACTTGCACAGGGGTGTTCATTCAAATTCTGCAACTTCCACACATCTTTGCAGAAAGATCTCCTGGCTCACATTTTCTAAGATTTTCTCAGCTAGAGGCCACTTAATCTGGACTAAAACATTTGAAGTGAAACAGCAGCAACAGAGCAAGACAATCAAGCTGTTGTATTCAAGATCTCCAAGAAAGATATGGGATATTGGGAGTGTAAGGAAAAAAATTTGTCTTCCTGCCCTGTTGAGAGCAGAGCATGACACAAAATTTCACAGCCATGACAAGGTGGAGGAAGAAAGAAACCCCAGGCTGGTGTGGAGATGGACTGACTCTGCTTGCTGAAGCAGAAAGAAGGTGTATGAAATTTCCCATGTTTGGTCTCTTTATTTTCTTTTTTACACAACTGATGTCAAGTAAAACACTGCACACCACACAAGGTCTCTGTGCTTTCCACAATCTATAAACCCCTGCCTTATCATGCTTTATCACACACCAGGCTTTCCATAGTATCATGTGACGAGAATTTCCCTTCTCAGAGGATCCCAGGGAGTCTTTAAAGACTTTAATCAACCTCCTCCACATATTAAAGAAAGATGAAATTAAGTCAATGTGCTTATGCTTTCTGTGTAGGCAAAGATATAAACACCTCCAAGTTACAGATGAACAGAAAGATAGTCTCAAAACATTTAAGCAAGAGAAATTGAGGAATTAAGATACTTTGCTAGACAGTATGCAGAGGCTGGCATGCCAAACACACAGAATCAAAGCTGACAGAGATGGGTAGAGTGACTCACATACACAAGGAACTTGACTTTGTCACCCAGCTCTTCCAAAACAGCAAGCACATTCTGAAAAGTACCTAAGAAAAATTGAGGCCACAAACACACAGAGCAATATGATGCTTTTTTAATCAGGTTTTCAATCACAATGTAATATTTTGCCCACCAACACACTCAAACACAGACATTTTAAAATTATTTGTCTACAAAGAGGAACGAAATGATTTAAACAGCTCCAGTAAATTCTGAGCAAATCTCTTCTGATCTTCTCCTTGGGAGTCTGCTCAGACACATATAAATTTTATTTGCTTCTATTTCACAAGACAAGAAGAGGCTGGGTTGTAGATAACCTTCTGTTCAAGCTCAGCATATCTTTTCAGAAGTGGACGATAGAGCTAAAAAGGAAAAAGAAATAAATATGTCTCGTTGAAAAATTAGATTTTTAAATTACACTGCAGTTAAAAAGCATCTTCAGACATGAAAAATGCAGCATCTTCACAAGTACCTGAAGGTTTGGGCTGGTTTTTCCCCAATTTGCTCATGAAAGTGCTGCAGTTTTCCCTCTTTAAATGTCACAATCCTTTTTACCATCACCTTTACAGCTTAATTTTATGGCACGCACAGGTTGTTCTTATTGTGACTGGGCTCTTGCTATAAGCAGAAGCCATTACTTCCAGCAGAAGCAGCTCAGCTAAAGTCACCTCTCCCAGTGTGATATGCCCCCTCAGTAATAGCTGTGCTAATCACCCAGGCAGAACTCCTGTCCTTGCCTCCCTCCACTGCCCCAGGATGGATCACTGCCTCTGCCTCCTCCTCCTCTGCCTCGCTAATCACCCCACTGCACCCTCCAGCACAGGCAGCTGGGTCCTCCTCGGCCAATGTGCTGAGCAGGGCCTTCTAAAATTCACTTCACACTCCCTCTCAGACTCCTGTACCTGTCTGAGCTGCTTCTCTAATACACATCCTTCACAGCCACAACCTTCCCCATCCACAGGCTGCTCCATGGCCATGTTCCTTGCTCCCCAGACCCACAGGGACAAATTCAGACCCGGCTTTTACCCACAGCTACACCAAGTATCTGAGTAGCTTGTTTGTATTTTCCTAGCTAGAATTTTCCAGCAGTTTTTAGCTACAGTATTGTAGCTATAAACCATAAAAAGAAGAACCAAGACTCAAATGTATTCAAAACCCCAGACTCCTGACACGTCCTGCACTTTCAGATATGGGTGAGATCCATGACATGAGAAACCCTGAATAAATCTCTACTCTGGCTCCAACCAAAAACTGTACTTCATCTAGATCTTGGAGATGCACCTTTCCCCTTATCTCCTCCCTCTGGTGTTAACTGTCCCTCTAATAAAATCAGTGCTGTGACAAGCCATACCAGGACAGCTTTGCACATTTGCCGGCTCCAGCACAAAGAAGGGAATGCCAGGAGCCAGTGCAGGGTCTGGTACAGGCTTGAGCAGTCCCTAGGAAGATGCCATAAGGTCACACCCCTGCCACAGTGAATCCTAGAGGCTGCCAGTCTGGTCTGCAAGCCCTCTGCACTGACTCATAATCAGGGCAGCCTCACTCCCAGCTCCAGGTTCAGAGGGGTTATAGAGCCATAATGAATCATAGCCAGCAAACTGAATTACTGCTCTCATCAGTAAGAGAGATCCAGCATTTCAATGCATTTTATCCTTTTCAGGACGGCCAACAACAGTGTGTGTACAGGTATGAAAAATTCAGGAGGAAAATGTTTCAGGTGTAAACTATGGGGATGTAGTAGGAGACCAGCTTCTTCCTGGGCAGGTCTCTGTACAGTCCTGCAGTGTCTGTAACAGCCACATTTTCCCAGATTAAAAATAAAATTTAAAAAAAAAATCACAAAGTTTACTCATCTAGGAAATAAAAAGCAGTGGTTTTTTGTTTTCTGTTTCAACTGATGGCAAAATACCCAGTTTTTATGTTTCCCTTCTGTTGAATGATAGTTTAAGATAGACCAGTGAAAACTGGATTTATCTCTTCATTCCCATTTCTACCTTCCACAACAGCAGGTGGAAGTGACTTAATGGACACATTCTGCAGATGGATCTAGTTTTGACCAACTCCTTCCTTTTTACAAACTAGATGTTACAGAATTTAAAGTTTCATTTCTACATTTCTATAACAGATTAAGTATATGGAGGGGTAGAAGAGAAGGAGCACCCACAGCAAGTGGAAAGAGACACTGTTCATTAGCCAAGACACCAAAAAATGGTTTTTAAAGCCATCTCACAGTGACTGAGTCTTACAGTGTCTTCCACTGATTAAAGCAGAGAATCCTACTCACTCCTGCCTCTGCAACAGACTCATTCAGTGACCCCAGGTAAGGCATTTAACATGTGTGTGCCCCAGTTCCTCTTCTCCACAGGACAGTGATACTGAGATCCTGGAGGTTTATGCAGATTTATGGGGTTAGAAAATAAAATGCACCACTATTATGAAATGTCACATTACTCAGCATGGTATTTTTAACTAACTACATGAGGGCCTGGAGGGCTCAGAGAAGTACATATATATATTCTTTTCATGTTCCCAAAGAACATGAAAATATTGCTCTCATTTCTGGTAAATATGCACATCAGAGTAAACAAAACATTGAGCAGGCAACTATGACTATACTGGGAGTATCAGTATTTCAAATAAAACCAGCTCCTCTATTCACTGAAGCATCTGTAATGAAGACTGGCTATTTCTTACTTCACTATTCTGTAAATTTGATAAGTGCTAAGTGCTTCTCAGCAAAGATTCAGCACAGCAAAGCTGCATTGGTAAGTGAGCTCAGGCATTGAGAAAGCAGGCTCCATATTATTTGCCCATCAGTATTTTTACAAAATGCACACAACACATTTACCAGAAGGCTGGGAAGTATTATTGTTAATACATCACTCTAAATTAAAATGTGTCAAAATAAATGAACAGCCACATTTACTGACACAGTTTCTTTTCCTGTTTATTGGACTTAAGCACTTAGCTTGCTAATTGAGAAAATTCAGGCATTTGCAATAAGCTTCTCAGCCATTAGTGTAAATGAATCCTGCATTATGGACCATATGAAAAAAGAAATTGCAAACAAATAGTTAAGAATATTTCCTGTACTCTATTCCTGCTCTTTGGGATAAAAAGCTGCACAGTTCAGAGGGATAAGCAAAGCCTTAAATTCCTCCTCCTCAGGGAATTTGGCTGTAATACCACCAGTACATCACAGCTGATAAGTGCAGCAGTGCCACAGGCTTTTCAAAAGCAGTATTTTTCATGCCAGCTGAGGTTTGGGGCCGGAGCAGTGCAGCTCCCATGAAACACAGAGAAGAAAAACCAAACAGCACCAACCCGGAGCATGGCCTGAGTGTGCACCCAGGTGTGTCTGGGGAAGGTGATTCTCCACGTCTGTCATGACTGAAGCGCCTCCACAGAGCCTTGGGCAGCTCCTCCTGTGCAATTCTGGGAGTGTCTTTCCTGAGGCCATTATATAGATGTATTTTTATAATTGAGGTCCAAAGGGAAAAAAGGGCTCTCAATAATGCATAAAACACAAGGACATAAATTCCCACTCTGCCATAGCCTCAAACCTAATCTATCAAACCGTGATATTTAATAAAAGTAATTACATGTATCGCAACACAAACCTTATTATTGTCCATAATTTAATTGTCCTTGCTTAATTATGGCCCTTTCTCCAGCTTATCTTTATAGCCTACTCCACAACGCTGACAATACTCTGACTGTTTCATTTACAAACCCTAAACTTCCCTCCTGGGACAATTTGGGCACATTCTGACAGTCCCACAACTAAAGAAAATGCTAATGATTAATAATACATTATTACAGGGAATAATTTAACTTGCCCTCTCTGAAAAATGCATTTGTACAATGCTACCTTGTTCTGTAGAACAAATGAAATGTTTCATCCTGTTACTACATTACATACCACATTGCCAGCCTATGTACTCAACAGGGCTTTTACTGTTTAGATTGTGCCTGCCACCTTCTAAGAGCAAAAGCAGCTACAAATTATTACTACAAGTGACAATCCACACGGATCCTCCTATCTCCTGCAATGCTCCGTTAGCCAATCACTGGAGCAATTCAAAATTTACAAATTACAAAGATGATGCTGATGATTATCTAATTTTAATCTACCCGAGTACATTTAATCTACCCTGAATAGATTAAAATTAATCAGTCTTTCACAAACACTTGCTACTTTTGATGTGTTCCTTTTTTTTAAACCAAAGTCAAATTACTCATAGAGGTTTGCTGAAGAAATCAAGAGTTCTTTTATTTTTCAAATCATAGTAGTTGTTCATTATTCTTAACAGAGAAAGAATACTCATAAAGCAGAAACAATAAAACAGTATTCTGAAATACTCTGAAGACTTCTCCAAGGAACCACACCTGAGACAATTGCATTCTTTACTTCAGATATCCATTCTGCAAGCCTATCTTTATCAGTTTAAAAAAATTATTGGCTACACAAATCAACTTAATCAAACTTCTATCAATACCTATTATATTTTTGTGGTTGCATTATTATTACCTACTTTGCACTACAAAACCAACCTAAACCAATTCTAGAAAACAACTTCCCCCCTCCAAAATCTAACTCAACAAAATATAATTATTTTAAATCAATAAATAGGTCATTATAACCTTCCTGGGTAATAGGGTCATTTCTATAAATCCACCCACTTACAAGGCAATTCACCAAAGTCAAGAAAACCTGTTAGATTTACATTTTCCCTTCCTGAATTTTTGCAAGATTAATACATCTCAGCAGAGTCAATAATGCAATCAAAAATCACACATCCAGAGGTAGTGAGCTGCCCTATGCCTTCTCCCTGGAAAACCCCACAGGACAATATCACAACCAATCTGGCACTCTGTCACACGGCTTGTATAAACACAAGTGACCAACTCCCAGACAATCATGTTCTCTCTCATGTTTTATTCTTGCTTAATTAACCAACTAGCCAACCATCCTTGTTTTAATAGATTACTGAAATAGATATGAATTCTAATGCTAAAATAACAGATTATTTCTGTCTGTTAACATCTATTTGTTGCTCTAGAATCTCCTGGTTATTTTTATCATGCTTAGTGGTTCTGATTAATCTTTTTCCTCGGGGAAGAGAGGAGGCCCCAGAGAGGTGAAATGACTCTTTAATTTTTGCTATGCTGGAAAAAAAGGAGGAAGGATTAATCAGATTAACCCACAGATGACTGACTTGAACTAGTCTGGTTGAGTGAGTGACCAAGGACTATCACCACAGTGGTTCCCACCAGAACACCTCATGACCCATTTGGGTATTGAAGGAATTAGTAACAAGCTCAGATTAATACCCCTATCCTACAAAAATACTGGGAAATCAGGTTCAGCTAAGAGACTGGGGGTCATACCCACAGAGAGGGATTCATCCTCTTTGAAATGGTCTCTTCAAGGCACCATGGTCTGCTGCAGGACAAAGTCACATTGTTGCCAAGCAAGTTGGAACTTTTGAGACTTCAGTTTCCACTAACTACTGATTCATCGCCCACCACAAGCCCTGTGTTCCCCATCTTGTGACTTTATTCCATTTTACCTGCCCATCAGTTTAATTGAACCAGAAGTGCTGCTTTGTGCGCCCTGCCCTTGCTTTTTAAAATCACATTCATTATCACAAATGATCCCTCAGAAATCAAAGAAACGCTTTTTGCATTTTTGGTTCCTGGAAACCCCTGCCGTGGGCATAAGCCTTGGCAAGGAAGGAGAAGCTTCATCAAACTGTCCCATCTGACCTCTGTCTATAGGAGGTTTTCCTCTCTCCAATGATCTAACACATTGTCTCCAACCTATACCAGGAAGAAAGGATGAAACCAGAGCAGATTGCTGTGTTATGACCTGTTTTTTCTCCACCCTGCCAAGATCTAGCTGTAGCCGTCCAAAAAATGTAAAGAAGTGGTTGGGGGAATATCACATTGGTGAGCCAGACTCTTTCAGAAGAGCTCCTCAGCAAGACAGGACTTAACCTCGGGATGACTTTGAAGTTTATAAAAAGAACTATCATTTAAGTGAAAGGCTCTAACCTCAACAGAATGAAATTGGATGGACAGGGAGATGCAGCTCTGTATGAAACAGAATCAAACTGACTCATTGCATTATGAATTTTTACTGCACTGTTCATGCTAGCACACTGTATTACTGACAGGCCCTCTGGCTTTCTGCAGTTTCACAGCCATGAAACTAGCCAGGGTATCCACCATCAACTGCAAAATTATAAGGCAGGAAGAAAAAAGAAATGGTGTGGAATATGTAATTGCAAGAAACTGATTTTAATGGAATGAAGCTGGAAATCTAAGCTAAAGAGCAGGAATGGTTATTCCTTCCCATGCTGTTTGGCCACTGCCTCCCTGTCATTCATTCCTATCTACTGGGGCAACAGTTCACTACTGTACATCATTTAAAACCAATAAAAAAGGTGTGCAAGGAGAGCCAGGTCTAATCATGTGGAAAAGGAAAGTACTGAGAAGGAGATAATTAACTCTTTTAGCTTCCAGGCCATTTTATGCAGAGAGGCAAACAGAAGAGGAACCGAATTCCCCAGTGATCTCTCCAGTCAGGTTCGCTTGGCCCCTGCAGGGGTACAAGGTGCTTGCAAGGCCCCCGTGAGTGACAGCTGTATTCTCTGCCCTTGAGTTTTATAGCTGAAGCAGCACCAGGGGTCAAAAGCAGGTCTCTGAGCACTCCCCACCTCCAGCCCAGCTTTTCAGCACACAGCATTTTGGGGAGGAACAGGGCAGCGACGTGAGGTTGAATCAGACACCAGGGAGCTGCTCCTGTGGTGTGCTCCCTGCAGAGAGCTTCAGCTGCAACACACGTGGCACAGGCCGCTGCTGTTAATTATTTTATCTTTTAAAATGAGGGGGGAAGATTGAGTAAATGAGATCAGATCAATCAAGTTTAAATTATTCAATGTCTTAATATTTCTGAAGGGGACTTCTATTCGATTACTGAGCTCCTCCATCTCAGTTAATAATTAAATAATACGCTGGCAGGCACAATGCAGCATGATCATTTCTATTATTACTCATGATGATATCTGGTGCTCCTCTACACATGTAGCTGGGAGTTAGTAGCTTTGGCAGATCATTAATTTCCCAGTTTAAATAAAAGCTTTAAAACATTGTTGCCTGTAGTTAGGCCACCTCCAAATCTCATAAATGGTGGAGTGGGTAAGGCTGTGCTGATGTAAAAGCTTTTACACAGCTGAAGACCTTGGTGAGATTCACCTTTGTTATTTAAACATGTGTTCTCCAGGAATCTTGCTACATTGTGTTGTTTATTTATTACTGCGCATTATATTTCAAAAGCTGTCGTAAACTAAAGCCTTTGGCTGAGAGTGAGACGTGCAGGGCTGCACTGGAGAGCCTGAGACAATGACTCCTTCCTTGGTTTTACAAGGGCTGGAATCACACAGTTACCAGCAGTGACTCTCTCCTCTGCTTTGTCTACGTGGGCCATAAAGCACAAGCCTCACCTTCAGACGTGCTGAAACTCACAGGATGGGCCCAGGACCCAAGACCTGTGCCTACTGAATCCTCCCAGCTGCCATGGCTTCAGAGGAGCTACCAGTGATTATATACAATTGCTGACCACTGTTTACAGACAGGAAGGATTTCTGGAGATGTCTTCCAAGAAGCCAGAAAGCACAATCACCACCCTTTTGTCCATGCTGCTTGCTGCAAACAACTCCAGATTATTTTGTCAAGATTATCAGTTGCAACCTGACTGACCTGTATTCAAATTCAATCAATTTCATAACTTATTTGTCCCATAAGGAAGATATTTTTCTCTCTGATCAGACCTTGTTAGGAAAATTCATTTTCACAGACCTGAGTGGTGGGATCAGATTATTGCATCATTACAACACCAAATACCTCTCAAAATCAAATCTGTCTTTACAACAAGGAATATGAACTGTGTAACAAGAGTTTCCTAAATTAATCTATTTTACTAGAAGAATTAGCAAACCACTACATTTTGAAGCAGACAGGAAATTAAAAGAAAAATGGTATTCCCAAACTTGCTCACCTCCTCAGCCCCTGGGGTGGGTGTAACAGCCAATCTGGGCTCTGGTGCTAATTTCACAACATCAGCCAAGGACACATTCCTCTCAGCTACAAGTCCTGCAATGAGAATCACAATCCTGATCAATGCAAAAAAACACCATGAGGGATGTGCCTCGACTCCCTGGCAAATTAATACATTATATTGATCTTCCCTGGTCAGGTCAGCATCCAGGATTGAAGGATAAATGGCAGAAGATCTTACATTCCTATGAGCTAGCCAGGGAAGTGGGGACTCTGTGATTGAGTTTTTGCCAATCACTTCATTTGTACCCTGGGGAACAGGTAAGCAGCAGAAATGCTACTCAACAATATCAGTAATTATTTATGGTTACAACAGTACAGTAAACAGCAGTGAAAATAGGTGGAAGCAAGGGATTCAAGGACAAAATGTGACTAAACATAAAAATGAAGAGAAATGAAAACACTTTCAAGAAAATATGCCACAAATTATTAAATATATTTATATGTAAGGAAGCAGAATGATAGGAGAGTTCTGCTATGACAGCATTTTGCTTTGTGAGCAAATCACAGCACTTCAGGAGCTCCCTGCACCCCTGCTAAGACCCCCAGGCTAACTGTGAAACACCCCAGATGCACACTGCAATGTTATTAAAGAGCCCTTGCCATCAGTATTTCATTTATATTAGCAAGTCCTCACTTTTCCTCAATTCTTTTGCCTGGCAGCTGAAAGCATCAATCAAAAATGCCATTTAGGAACACACACAGCAAACCCCCTGGGGCTTGGCTGGCAGAGGACGTGAGCCCAGGAGTGTCTCCATCAGCACGGCATCCGAGATCCTCGCTCAAACGCTCTGTCAGCCAAGCCTCCACATCTCATATGCCAAGCTGGCAGAGGGAATACACATCTCACACACACACAAAATATCTGCACAAACTTTAATCATGGCTCCACATTTCACATGCATTCAAGGACGAGGATTTTGCCTGCAGCATGAGGTGCAGGGAGGCTTCTGAAGCAGCAGACAAAGTTTAAGTATAAAGAAAAACAATTTGGAAACTCGACCCACAAGGTGCAAAAATGACTTCAAATATAAAGATAATCCAAGTGTTTCCAGTGTCCTGCAAAAGCCTGCTTGGCCCGACAGAATCCTTGTGCCTTTTCTGGAGATAAAGAGGAGAGCATGCTGTGTGCATTAAACACACCAATTCAGGTTTTGGGCGTGTGATTTTCTGTGCTGTTTCCAAATGCAAGAGATCATGTAGTCTTTAGATGCTGTAATGTGACAGCAAAATTCGCTTCTAAAATTAAAACTTGGCTGATTTCTTCTGATGGCTGGTGCTATCTTTTCCATGCTTGTTGCAATCCCATGGTCTTACATGAACTTGCAGAAAAGTTACCTATGTCTTAAGGCCCAAATCGTAAAGATTCAAAATTAAAAAAGGCTAACTGAAGGTGACCTAAACAAGGACTTCCACACTCCTTGAATTGTTTAGCTGTAAGATATTAGAAACCATTTTAAAATACATGGATAAAAATTCATGGTTGGGATTCAAGTCTCAAATAGCTGGTGGCCCACCCTTAACACACACCCACATGCATTAATAGATATAAATTAAAATTAACATGTAAATCCTGGGGCTTGGACTGTTATATTACAGTGAGTGATGTAGTACAGCAAGCAAGATGACTGGTCAGCCTAAGAGTATCCAAGATTCATGCTTTTACAAGAGAAAGTGCATGGAGCCCAGGACATCTTGCATATCATTCAACTTGATGTTTAAAAGCCGGAAGATAAATATAGGTTTCATATTGGCCAGCAGTATTATAGGTCTTGTTGTCCCTGCCCTTATTGATCTTCTTTGCTAGGATCAACTTTTTGTTTGGTTTGACCATTTCAGCAACCCAGTTTACAGCCCAGTCCCCAAACTGGGGCAGCAGGCTGCATGAGCACCTTCAGTTGGCTGTATTCTTCCATGGATATAACAACTCAACATGTCAAGGTCCTAGACCTTCCCTGGACAGTACCAACACTTCTCACACCCCATCCCTTGGTTGAGAAGCATCCACCAAGCTTGGAATTACAATGTAAATTATATTCTCTGCCATAATCCAAGTGTACTAAGAGCAAAAATCCTTCTTTGACCTGTGTGACCTTCCAGTCAGATGCGCACAGCTTTACTCCCCCCTCATGCCCAGTAGCATTAATCCCAAGTATTAACCAAGTGAAATTAAACTCCCTGAGTGCTCACAGGGAGCAGCCTTACCGTGGATTGCTCTGTAAGCACTTCCCAGACAAGCAGAGTTGGCCGTGTCGATGGTGAACACGGGCGCGTTGAACACGTCGGACAGGACCTGAGGAGCATCAAAGCATCCATGAAACACAAAGGGAAAAAAAATCCTTCCTCACTGCCCAGGAAAACAAGCAGCTGTCCCAAGCCCCAGCCAAGAAGTCAGGAATCCGTGGAAAGAAGCACTGCAGGCAACAGTGAGGACTGAACTTGTCACACCACAGGGTATTGGTAATTCTGAGTTAGAGATGTAACTCCAGCCAGGAAATGAAGCCCCATTTCTCTCCAGATCTCTTGCTTACAGTCCAGAGGAGCCCTGGTTCAAGCATCATTCCTCAAAAGCTCACACAGTCAGCCCATGCTGAAGGTTCATGTCAGGGCAAGGAGACCTGCTCAGGAACCCACATCTGGAGCCTGTTTGCCTCCATCCTGTTAAGGCTGATTCAAGTGGGAAGGAAAGAGAGAAGAAGCAGTCATGGCTCCCCAGTCCTAAACTTGGATAAAAATAAACCTCCAGCAGTATGAAGGCCTGCTAAACCTTTCTTCACCTCCACCATTCACATCCTATTAGGGTCAGCAGGGAGAATGACACAGGAGCTGATTGCACAGCCTCTAAATTTCCCAGTTTTCCTGCTTTTAAGAGAACCTTAGCTATGAAGATATATTGACACATTTGGCTTGAGTAATAGAAATAAAATTTTACAGGCAAAGAAATTATTATGGTATCCAACAGATACTAAAGTTATTCCACCATGCATCATTCTGCATTGAAATCAACACCATCAGCACCTCACATCCCCTGAGCACATCTGCACTTCCCCACAGTTTAGGTTTAGATAAACAATACAGAATGGGAAAAAATAATACATATTTGGATAGGGACATAGGAGGTTTAGTAACTCCTTTCCAAAAACATTGTCAACAAATGCTTTCCATTCTGGTTTCATCACTTCTTGGACTGCAGATACCCCTTGGGCTGAGCAATGCAAGAACCAGGAAACAATTCAGATATAACCTGTGCTGGTTTTATTACTTCTGCCAAAGGGAAAAGTGTCTCACCTGACGTAAATCCATACAATTTAGTCTAAAATAAAGCCAGAATGTCCAGAATTCCAAACCATTTGGATTAGTGCAAGGCAACCCTGATCCTGGAATTTATAACCTTGCTGTAGATGGACCCCAGGGCTTCATAAAAGATTAACAAGAATTTCAATCCATGCCACCTATAGAAATATATAGTATGTGAAATTTCTAAAGGATTTTTCATTCTCTGAAATTTTGTGGAGAATTTTCAAATCAAAACTTTTTAAAATCGCAGATTTTCACAATTTAAATGAAAGTGGCCATTTGCTAACTAGAACCCAGTGGAAGCCTGAGCTTATACACTTAAAACTGTCTTTTGGTAAAACAGAAAAGTCAGGATTGGCTAATTTCATTTGCAAGCAAGCATTGAGCAGCACATGAGCTTCAATGCTAGAGGAAAAAGTGAAAAATAAATCATGGTCATATATTAAAAAGTCCTCTGGAGATTGTAAGGTCCCAGAGCTCTAGTCCCACTGCCCATCCTACCACCCAATGCTACCACTTTGCTTCAACACATTCCCCATCTGCATCTTCACCTCATCTCTAGCAGGCATACCTTGCCTTAAGTTTAAATTGTACAATCTTTTGGACAACAATTTTTTTATTTTTTTATTTTATCTCTGAGGAACCTCATACAATGCAGCTCTACTCTGTACTGATTGCTAAGAAGTGCTGCAATACTACAAATAACATTTTAACAAGTAACATTTTTTTACCACGATTATAAAATAAAAATTATTCAAAGTTCATATATTTGGTAAGTCATTTGGAACTGTGGTATCTCTCACAAATAACTTAAAATGAAACTGTTAGAGGTTCTACTGCTTAAGATAATTCACTGTGTTCCATGTGGTCATTAATCAAGCACAACATACGTTATAAAAAGCTTCCTGGAACTGTAGAGAAAGCTGCCCTACTAAATTTTTTTAACACATTTTCCTAAGTTATCTCCTTTGTGGTGTAAAATGTAGGAGTTCCTGAATGTTGATTAATTAAATGATAGTCTTTTGTAGCCCTGGAACAAATTATCCAAAATTGACCATGATAAGGGTGGAAGCTGTTATTCTTTATGCAACTGATATGGTTTCTGAGGTTTTGATTAAATTAAAAAGAAAGATCCAATTAACCAGTGATTGAATTAAGTGAATGACACTGTATTGATCATATTATTTTAAGGCACTTCTAATGAGTTTTAAAACCAGCTGAATTGTTATACGTGAAGAGCAAGCACCCCAGCCACCACTCTCCCAATCCCATGACTTTTCAGCTGTGTATGTTACCAAATTATGTATTTTAAGAACTTTTGTTTCTCTGCCTTCCTTGCACAGCAAGGAGATTCTCCTAGCACCCAAACTGAAATACAGCTTTAAAAACAAACTCCTCTGTGAATCCAATGTTTCCTGATGTACCCTTAGCAGAATTACTCCTGTAAGGTCCAATGTTTTAAGCAATTAACCAATCAGTTAATTTTCCAATGTCACATTCTTAGGCAAAGCAACTAAAGCAGATGAAGAGAAGTGACATCTGCAGGCAAAACATGCCAAATTTGCTGCTCCCCAATCAGCTGTACAGGCAGCAGTTACACACACACATGGTTTAGATGCCTTAGGAGAAAACAGCTTTTTGCTTTTTTGCTGTTCAACTTCCATTTAATCCAGCTCAGGTTTTGTGGAGCAGAGAATTGACTGCAATTGTCAAAGAGAATGGTGTGCAGCTGAGGCTGGCCTTGACTCTCTGGAGCTGACGGGAAGGGATTGGCATCTCCAGAAAACATTTCACTGTGTGTTTGGAACCTCCAGAAAACATTTCACCCTGTATTCACTGTGTGATAGATGAGCAACGCGATGGTTGACTCTCACTATTAAAAGGCAAATATTATGCATAAGTTTTATAGATTTACAGTTATGTTTTACCCCCCCTTGTATTGTTATCATGGGATGGCCTGGGTAGTTGGGACCTTCGGGAGGGTTGGCTCATTACTATGGCAACAGCTGACCTCCAGTCAAGATGTAAGAAAGTGATCTCCACCACTGGACAGCGAAGAAGGAGTCAATGGACAAGACTTTGGAAGGGGCTAAAGGGTTAAAAGTTTTCCCATGGTGGGAAAAAATCCTTTGCTCCTTGCTGTACTATTTTCTCTATTCAGTCTTCTGTTGTATTTTTTATAAGGTTTTAATAAACCTTTTAAATTTTTGGAGTGAGTATCATTTCTCACAACCATCGCCAGTGATAGGACGTGGCCCAAGATTAGAACGTCTGGTGTACATGTCTACCTGCAGGTCAGTGCTGGAGCCTGTGGTTAAAGGGGAGCATGTCAAGGCAGCCCCTGGAGCCCAGAAAGCTCCTGGGATCACCCAGAAGGAGACTTTACATTTGTTAAGTTAAAACAGCATCCGTTTTCCCCTGCGCTGCAACAGACGGGATCTCCCCCGACTACTGCAGGGTTGACAGATCGTAACCAGACATCCCATCACAGATGAGTGGATTTGGGCAGGATGAATCCCAACCCAGATGTCTCTCTCTGCACTGTCAAGGCCAGGTGAGAGGCCTCTCACCGTCTGGGAGGCAGGCTTTGCCAAGTCTCAGCGGGCAGAAGCAGAGAGCACACGGTTCTCTGCTCTCCGCAAGATGGATGAAGCATCGCAGCCAGGCTGGATGGGCAGCAGCAGCAAAAGAGGAGGTTGGGAACAAACAACAATACAACAAATCCAGCCTCCTCCCAACAAATAATATGATGCTAATAAGTAACGAAAAGGCAGGGGGTTGAGGTTCGGATGAGGGTGTTTGTTTGTTTGTTTTTGTTGTTGGGTTTTTTCAGCGTTTGCCACCAGCATAATTCTCCTTCAGTTGAAAGAAATCAATGGTTCAACTTTTGACCTGAATGACAAAAAAATCTCAGGTATTACATAAGGAGTTTCTTTGTGATTTTTTTGCTGATTGATTTGATTTAAGTGATGAGACCTAGAAATCACCAGTGCTTCAGATACACATTCATAAAACCAGTCAAGTGTGAAAAAAACTCTAAGTTCAGTGTAAAATTAGCACTGGGCTAAAGGTTTTCACACTAAACCTGAAGAAAAACCCCAAGGACCTGCAGCAGATTCATAATTCCATATCCACACCTTCCTGTGCAGCTGCAGTGATTTGGATTCACTACAGCAAAATAGAAATGGAGATGTAACTGCAGGCTCAGTTCAGGACTTAATTTTCTACTTACCTGTAAGATGTTTTTATTGTGGGATGCACCACCAGTAGCCAAAATCCTTGTTCTAGGCACTGCAATGCAATAAGAAGTACAAATCAGACTGACAGTGCATATGGTCAAGATTTGTGCTACTGAACCAAGTACAGTGAGAACAAGGAGGTGGGAGTCACAGTTCTCTCTCTGTACCTCTAATTTACCTTCTGTAAAAAAGGAGATAACACTAATTACCCACTTTTCCAAGGCACATTAGAACTCTTCCTTAGAAGAGGCAATATAAATATTGCAGATCTATTATTATTGTAGTGCTATCAATGTCAGGGAGATTTGCAAAGGAGATACAGAGTAAGAAAGGCAGTGTTATTATATTACAGCTCTGGTTTGAGGTCAGATTGGTTTGGCTCATAGCTGTATATATACAAACTGACAGATAACCTTTAAAATCAGCAGTATTTTCCAAACTTATCTCCTCATGACGTTCACAGTCAGAGTTCACTGAAACCTGGGCAATCCCTGTGTGCTTCAATGACAAGGAAGTGTGTCAAAAGGCAATTAGAGATGGCCTGAATCACTTCACTAATAAAAAAAATATCTGAATCTTCATCCAGTGCAAACCCACAGCTTTGGGGGAGTTAAAAAATATATGCTGTGTTCTTTAGGCTTAAAGAAACTCATCCTTTCTTCTACGTTACCGAATGTCTGCCTCACCATTTATTTTTGTGTGTGCCTCTCTGGAGCACGGCATGCAACAAGCCACAGAGCTATCCATAGTCACAATTCAGCAAGGAATTATAAACAGAAATAGTCCAAATGTTCTCACTGAAGTTCTTCAAAGGCTTAAAACAAAATAACTGCATAAACACTTTGATATCATACATTAAAAAACAAAATCTAAACACTTAATTACCCTGGTTTATGACAATAATAAGTGATACCATCATGTACACCCTCCCAAAAGGGAAATTTCACTGTGGTTATTGTTTTGTTATCTTAACTTCCTTTTTAATAAAAGCTAAAGATAATTTATTTCTCACAAGGCAAAGTTGGGCAGCTTACACTGATGCCCTAAATAACTTATTGTCATTTATCCTTTCAAGTATCTTAAAGACAAAAGCCCCGAAGACAGAATTAGAAATAATCAGAAGATGCAGCTCACCACACCATTTCCAGACCCCCATCTGGGTGCTCAGGTGGAGCCCAAGACCCAGACAAAGCATTGCATGGGGGACCCTCTTTTACTGATAAATTTAATTTTATTTTCCTCTTTGGAGGATATTCAGTGATGCACAAATTGGGTTTTAAAAGCCATTAGGATCTCTGTCAATGTCAGTAAACAAATAAAACAAACAGCAGAGTGACTCCTCAGGGAAAACAAGTTTCAATTATACCAACACAGAGTGACAGATTCCTGCCAAGATTATCACAACAACATAATAGCACAGAAACCAGTGAAAAATAACTAGTAAGCCTCTATTCCTAGAAACCAAACCAAACTCTAAATTATTTGCCTGGTAGTCACAATTCTGTCTTGCTAAACCTTGTTAAGAATATAAATTCTTGCAGAACTACCACATCCAATGTGAAAACACCACATTTCAGAGACAGACAGCAGGGCAGGACGAGAAACAAACACACAGGCCACACTTCCCAGCAGCCCAAACCAAAGAATAAGCCAGGCTTGCTCTCCAGTGCCTCTGGAAAGGGGCCAAAGCCACTGCTGGGCTCCCACCATCAGGAAAGAACAGTGGGCAACATGAAAATGCCAAAGCCAAACAGCAGCCACCCCTGTGAGAGCAGCAAACACAGCTCAGCTCAGCTGCTTCCTGCACTGCCATCTGTGTGCCAGCTCTCTGTCCCGGGGCTTCTGCCCCACAACCTCCCAAATGTTTGCATTTGGAATGCAGGAATGGACAGGAGACTTTCTCCTTGCTAGGTCAGCACCTTCAGGGTTTGGCTATGTTATAAATTCATGTCATCGCTGTAATTCAAGCCACTTCTATATCAATAAGTTATCAGAAATATAGGGGCAAATTTACAGTGCATTTTCTAATTAATACAGGCCCCACACAAGTAAGCATTTACCCCACTATTAGTTGAGTTAGGTGTCTTCCAAGAGGCCAAACCAGATCTCAAGTCTGAAATTGTTTAACATGCTGCTATCTGCACACCCACCTTAATCCAGACAATTTCTTCTGCAGCAAAATACTAAGAAATATTTCAGAATATACCTAACCTACTTGATAAAAGGAAGCAACTTAATTTACACTGTGGAGTTTCTAACATTGGTTAGACAGCTCATGTACTAAATTGGATCCACTCATGAGTACAAACACCCACAGACACACAGTAAAAGCACCCAAAAACCTATGCTGAGGCTACATGAAGGGCAAAGCCATTCATTCTCCACCTCTTTGAGTAAATAGGATGGCTCACTCCGCTGAAACACATCCCAGCAGGTTACAGCCAAGTGAGCCTTAGCCATCAGTGTGGGATGACAGACTCTGAGCTGCTCTACAGGTGGGACTGATCCATCCAGGCCACATGGAAGCAAAATCTCAGGTGAATGTGGTGCTCTGCAAGTGGCCAGAGCACAGACAACATCATTCCTCCTTAAGTTTCAGTCACTTCTTGCAGACAAGGGTTAGGTCCCTAAAGAACTGCTGGAATTTGCTGAATTTTAGATTTACCTCTTATTTCAGTCTCTCTCCAGAGAGCAAGGAAAATACATTGATCACTGATTTCAGGGATTGTCTTTTTAATGCCAATAGTGTGTGCTTTACTGAACAGTGGACATTTGCTCTGAGATGTGTAATTGGATACATCTTATAAATAAATAAAGCAAGCCCATCATTTATGTATAAAAGGCATTAACAGAGACATTGTTCATCCATCACCAGCAGTGTTCTCAGCCAGCTGTGTTTGAATCTGTCAGGAGCTACCATCCATCCCCTACAGCACTGCACAAAGAGAACTTCACTGTGTTACTAAAAAATCCCCAACAACAACAACGGTAGCAAACATAATTCAAGAATTCAATTCTTTAACAGCTGAGAGAATCAGATTTAAACATCTTTTAATTAAAAGCTCTCTGCATACTACCTAACCAACCAGTTTATTTCCTTCTTATTGAAAAGCTAATTATTTTTTAGAGAGCTGATGCTGAATTTTAACCCTGCCTAGAAGGTGTTTGCAGCTGCACATGGCACGGTGTTGTTCTGCCATATGCACATCTTCTGGAGATCTATTGTCTTCTGTGGAACCTGGTGATTGGCCTAACAAAATCCCACTGGACAGGAGCAGGGAGGAAGCCCCAAGTAAAGAAGTTTATGTGGGAAGTCTGAGCAAAAGGCACTTGCTCACAAGGCTGAGAAGGCAGCACACTCTGTGCACATCTCTATGCACACAAAAATACTCATTGTGCCTTCCACAGAGATCCAGCAAGAATTGAGGGATGTTAATTTTCATCTCCTGTCTCTTGCTTTCAGCCAAAATATTGCTTTTATTGAAAGGGACATAGTGAAAAGAAAAAAAATCTGTCACTGAGAATAGAGGGAAATTACAATGATATATGTTCAGCATTGTCAGTGGTCCCAAAAATACTGCAGTCCTGCACCATTGTATATTTACAAACACAGAGGAGGGGCAGGCTCTGATCTCTGCTCTGTGCTGACACTGACAAAACCTGAGGGAATGGCCTGAAGTTGTGTCAGAGGAGGTTTAGGTTGGATATTAGGAAAAGATTCTTCACCCAGAGGGTGGCTGGGCACTGAACAGGCTCCCCAGGGCAGTGGTCACCAAATCTGACAGAGTTCAAGTGCTTGGACAATGCTCTTGTTCACATGATGTGACTCTTGGGGATAGTACAGAACCTGTACAGAACCAGGAGTTGGACTGTGATCCCTGTGGGTCCATTCCAACTGAGGGCATTCTGGGATTCTACGATGATAAATGTAGCTATTAAGAAAAATAATTTTATCAGTAAACTCACACCTGTCAGAAGGGTAATGCTAATTGTCACCAAAAGTCTTCTGCCACATCATTCGTGCAGGGAGACTGGAGGTAGAAATTCAGCCTCCTGTCCCACCAGGAGTGGGTCAGGTCAGACTGGTAACAGATCCAGATGCTGGAATTGGTGGGATGACTCCTGACCTCAGGGCTTTTGGATCTTGCTGTATTTCAGCAGGACAGAAACCGTGTGTCTGTCACTGTGCCACTACAGAATTTTGCTGGTTCATGCACCTCAAAGTCCAAAACCAGAATTTGACCTTCCATTTTGAGGCTGAAAACCCTTCAAGTTTTTCATCTAAATTATCAGTGCTACCCACAGTCCTGGTTTGTAGCCCAAACTCCAGGCACACGCTGACTTTCAAAACTCTTAAAAGACAATTCCAAGAATTCATCCAAACAGCCTCATAACATCTTTCTCATCACAACTGAATCCATAAATAAAACAGAACAATAGAACATGTATTCAAAAAGCAGCTGATTATGCACATGAACCCACACCAGTTATAAGCATGATTGCAAATAACTGCAATTTACAATTTGCAAGCAACAAGAAAAGCCCCTCCTTTATTTCTCTGATTAACTTCAAAGACTATAATTTTTTTAAACAGTATTTGCTAGCTTTTCATTCAAGAAAAAAAAAATAAAAACAAAACAAAACTATATGGGTTTTTTGTCCCATTTATCAAACAAATATTCCAAAATCATCCTCCTTGCTTATTAACTCTTCCAAAATTCATGCTAATCTTCTTTATTCATATAAAGACGCTGAAATTTAACTCCTGCTATGGTAAAAGATTACTCTTATCTAAACCCTTTGTAAATATGGCCTTTTGTGTCCCTGAGACTTCTAGGACTGGGTCCTAAGCAATATCTACATGAATGAGGCAAAAGTAATGGAAACTGGAATGTACTCTTTTTCTCCTTTTCCTTTTTAATTTAGACAAATACAACTGCCCAAGTAAAAGCCATTCAAAAACTATTTTTTAGAAGTGTTTCTGACTTCCACTTTGAAGCATCAGCTAATTTATTACTGACAAAAGCAAGCCAGGTTTGCCATAGAGGATGGTTGCTTTTTAACTGGCAAGTGGAGAAGTTTTCATATATTTTGTAACGTGCTTTAATTTCACTGAGGTTTGCTCAAATGTTTGTCAGGAATTTTCCAGACACAAAATTTAGTCTTATTGTTTAAATGCCTGGGGAAGAAAAACAACTTTTAGAGATAGAATTGATCATCAGCCTCTAAGGCCACTGTAGTAGAGCTCCCATTAAATCAGCTGTAATTCAACAGAGGGGGAAAAAAGCCTGGATTTTCTCAGCAACAATGATAAATTTGCCTAATATTCTCAACATTTATGCTACTTACATAGATAAAGTGTCTACAATGATGTGGGGGAGACCAGCCATGATTCTTCTTGCTCACACTGCTGCAAGGCAAGAATAACACCACTAAAATGAGCAGAGGAGCAACAACCAAGTTGAAACAGAGTTAGAGGGACAGTTTAGTAACCAAGGCTCATGTGCCACTGATAGTCACAGGCCACCTCATGATCTCAAGAAATTGTTTTTCGTGAAGATGTCAAATTTGGCTTTCCTAAGACCTTATTTCAATCAAGACAAAATTTTAGGATTTCAGAACCTGAAGCTTGAAGACACCAAATCATTTATTGAAAATCCTCCTAGTCTAGCTCAACTCAGAGATTATTTTAAAATTTATTGTTGTCCCAAAGCCTTCTCCTTCTTGATGGATTTCAGGAAGAAATAAACAAAGGAAAACATGCACATAAATTACCTCTTAAGAGCAGTTTAAATTACTGCAGATCACCCAAAAAAAAACCACAGAGCCCAAGAGGTACTCCAGAGGAAACAAAAGCTACTCGAGATACAATTCACTCCATTGACTGCAACAGAATTATACTGCAGGGAAAACTTTGGTACATGAGTGGTAAAGACTTCTTTGGGAACAAGCAGATCAATAGTCATAACATTGTTATAACATACATTGACACGCTGGCAACAAGACTTCTGAAATATTTGCAATTCTTGTAGAAATACTGCAGAGCTGCAATTGCTTATCAATTCATAGTGATTTTTAATTTTTTTTTTTTTAGACACAGATCTCTATTTGGCAAAATATTATGATGAAGCCTGGGACAAATTCCAAAGGTAATTTTTTTTTTAAAAAATCCACATCTCAGCACTAGAGCTTACGGCAAGGGGGGGAAAAAAGCAGCAGATTCAGACAAATTAGTTTTGTAGATAAAGGTTTAATATTTTGGAAAAATATTTCTTGGAAGCTTTTAAGGAAAGAGATGGAAGAAATGGCAGAGAGGTTGGAACTAGATGATCTTAAAGGTCACTTCCAACCCAAGCCTTCCTGTGATTCTATGAACACTTAAAATCTGTTTGGTCAACACTGAGAATGTATTGGGGGAAGTCCTCTCCTGAAGACATTATTACTAGAAGCAATTTAATGTACTTTGCTATCTTTTGCTTGTTTAATTTTTAGGTTCTCAGTTCATTAAAGAAAAAATAAGTAACATATTTCATGAAGTAATAAGGTAAAAAGGATTCATGTACCAATGTAACTGCTTACATCAAGTTTAATTTCTTTATTTTTTGGCCACTCAGTTTTCCTCTTTTGTTACCCAAAGTTTGGATATCATAAGAACTGTGTGTTGAGGAAAAATAACCACAACAGTTATTACAATATTCAGCAGTTGTTCAAACATATATAAAGTAGCCAAGGCTCCAATTAAAGGCTTAACCTAACAAAGAACAACATGCTTTGATTTACCCTATGTTGCCACAATTATTCATGAGCCTCTTGGCAATACCTCTACCTTCACCTTCCGTTGCAGAATTCCTGTCATTCAGCAAATAAACAAGAGATCTGGAACCAATGTGACAAATTAACTGATTCCCGAAAAATGTTCTGAAGTAGGTGGTGCCAGTGTGAAAACAGAAGCTAGAGGAGATGCAAACCAGGCATTTTAAAACTGGCTATCACATCCAGTTTTTTTAATAACATACGTGCAGACAGCTGCTAAATAGTAAAAGATCAGAGTGGACCATTTGTCTAAATGAGATCACACAAATTCCACACAGTGATCCCAGAGTCCAGATCTGTAATTACTGAGCTACAGGGACCTTAGAGAGACAGAACCTCAGCTAAAGTGACTGAGAATTTGCTGTGTCTACTGACTGTTTTCATGTTTAGTACCTGTAAATAGTTGCTCTCTTCCCATAATTTATATTTTCCATCTTTAAATGTCTAGTCACTTAATCTTTGTGGCTTTAGCCTTCCAGTTAAAACATTATTATTAAAATTAGGTTTCCCCTTCACATGTTGGCACTTTACAGACCACAATTAAATTACATCTTGTATTTCTTTTCAGTAAGCTAAGGATATAATGTTCTGCCACTCATTATAAGGCATAATTTCAAGACCACAAACCACTGATGCTTAGTGCTGCTGGTCTAGTACCATTGCCTTGGTCTTCACCTCTGAAACCACTGTCAAAGAAAAGAGCAGAGTTGGTAAGAGCACTAAAAGTGTCTGTCCCAGAAGTGTCTGACTGCATGTTGTCAGATGGCCTATCCAGATATCTACCAGCTTATAAAAACTCCTGATAAGTCACAGAGGACCTTGCACTGGAAAACTGCCTGGGAGATTTTTTGGAGGGAATGTTGTGGCTCTGGATGCCTGCAGCTCCAACAGGCAGTGCCCTGCAGTGCCATGTGAGAGGAGTGTCCCCTGGTCCCCATCACAGAGAGCCCAGGGCTCTGGAGAGCTCAGCACGGAGCTGCATCCCAGTGCCTCCAGCAGCCCTGGCAATTCCTGCTGCCCAGCTCCAGGCCAAGGTGGGGCATTCACCCAGAGACAGGCACAGGCAAGATATGCTCACAAATTCGTTTTAATGAAAAGGTCGCTGCTACCTGAGGCATTCTCCACTGACTAAAACCAACTTTTCAATGTGCTCTGGAGGCAGCGTTGCAGCACAGGTCAGGATCTCCTCAAAGTATTCTGGCACGTGAGAAACTTGTGCTTGAAACTCAGCAAAATACACACCTCCCACACATATCACAGTTCTGATGTGTGTTATACCACATGTGGCTTTACAGGTCACACTTCAGTAAATAGTGCTTGTTACTGAGTTATTCAGGAAGAACAAGAACAGAGTTTTTAATAAAGATTTGTCCTCATTTGCCAATATTCAGCCTTGAAGATCTTCTAAGGGAAATAGAAAATTACATTGGCAAATCAACATATGACACCATCCACTGAAGGTTAAAATGAAAAAAGCAGGCAAGGAGATAAATGAGCCACCCAAGGTCACACAAAATCAGAAGAACAAGCAAGAATAGAACAAAGGCCTCTTCATTACTGAGATCACAAATGCATTCAATTCTGCATTAGTTAATCTGCAGAGTATGAGCATCAGTAGCAAGACATGTCCACAGGAGAAAATATAATAATAATAATGAGCTGCAAGTTCAGCAGTACCTAAAGGCACAGGATATAATTAAAAGGCACAGGGTGCAATGACCTGACCTTGAATGCCACTCAAGTGATGAGAAAAAAGAATGTGCTATCAAGTATTTTGATTCTAGAGAAACCCAAAGCACAACAAACCTGGGGGAAAAATCAGTTTGGGATCTAGATTTGCAAAGCAGATCTCTACCAGGTCTCAGGTCTGCTCTTCCCTCCACACCAGCCTTTGTGCCTTATCAACAATGGCAATAAAAGGCTCTGGAAATGCAACAGAAAAGAGTCAAGCCCAAGCAATATTTTATTTTTGCAAAGGAGAAGCCTGATAAAAGAACAGAAAAGAACTCCCAAAACAAGGCAATTTGGGTGTTTTCTTTAAACATTTTTTCAAAAGAATTATTACAACTGTTTTGGCATCCACAATATTGCCTGTAGCTTTTCATCTCCTAGTCCAGGAAGGCTGGTTTGTGTTCATTCAGTGCCTGGTGAAGAATTATTCTTCTTGATTTTTGTCTTTCATACCTCCTACTCCTTTCAATAGAAATAACCTACAGGTTGGAAAGCACTTCACAAGAATAAAATTAATTGATAGGAGGGTGTAACTGCTCGCCAAACAAGAGCTGAGATAGCAGAAAACCTGTTTATTTTGTTTGTTCAGTTAAGTTCCATATATCAAGAAGGGAAGAAAATAAATTGAGACAGTAACATTTTTCTCCCTGAAAACTACACCAGACCTACTCAGAGAAAAAAAAATCACACTGACCTGCTCTGTGTGACTGTGCTGAGTTACTTCACTCCTCTGAACTCATTCTTCCTGTACCTAAAGAACACAGCACTGGGGACCACTTGTACCAGTTGGGTCTCTGAGCAGCACTAAAGCCTTCTGTTATTAATAAATCTCCTCCTTTCCAAGTGGATTATTTATAAATGAATTCTGTGACCTCTGGCAGGGCAGAACTAAACAGAGAATACAGTTTGTTCCCATTTAGCTGAAAAACAAAGGCTGTGGGAAGATGAATAGAGAGAAGCAATTAATATTTCCTAATAATTGTCATGGTGAATGGGAGAGCTGCTACGTTTCTCAGGGTTTCTCTCAGAAAGGTTCCAGGTAACTATTCATTCACAGGGCTGGGTTCATGTAAATCAGATGTTGTTGCCAAGCAACTATAGGTGCTAAGGAATGAAATACAGTCTGCAGAAACCTAATAGCCTGGAGAGAAAAAGGACTACAATCAGAGATTTATGGCATATATAAAAGGGAAAGAGTCATTCTCCCACACACAAAGAACACAAATACTTTGTTATAAATGTCCTTAGCATGTTTTTCTAAGGCATAATTAAGCCATAAAATTCCCACTACACCCCAAATCAAACAGGTAAATTCCTTTTTTTTTTTCTTTTTAATGTTTTGCTCATTAAACTTTCTAGAAATAGATCTTGAGAAATTAGCTACCAAGGCAAAAGGTAAAATTTAACCCAAAGATCTTTCTTTTGCCCAAGAAAGGTGTTAGTTATACAGACAGCACTGCAACTGCCAATCAGCTTTTCACTTTACCTTCTTATGTTTTTATACCATGCTCATTAACATTGCATCTGATCATCAGAAATTCTCTTTAAGCTTATTAAGATTTTAAAATATTTTTAGCAAGTTAATTAGAATACATTAACAGAGCTCATCTGTGTTCACCCATCATGCATATTTTATTTCATTCAGGCAAATTGCTTTTAAATGAAATATTAGATCTAGGAGGGGTGCACTGTTGGGTACTGAACAATACAACCCCTCAGTACAAACATACTCTCTCACACACCCTAATAGCTTCATGCCACTGAAAAGTGGGGACTTTCTGATGACAAAGGGCCTTTTTAATTCCTATTCTCATTCCAACCCCCTGCAGCTGTGCTGTGCATACATGGACCTGGTGCATCATCCTTGTACCTGAGCCATCCCCTGTTGCCCACACATTCCCATACAATCAATAAAAGTTTAAGACTAAAATTGCAACGGGAACCAAAGCTAGGGAGAAGGAAAGCACATTTTCAGCCCCTCACAGTGTAAATTTTACAAGTCTGTGTTTGATGGGTTTGTTTTTCTCCTGCTGAGGGTGTCTGAGGATCTCACTTGGCCCAAAGGCAGGAGCCCAGGCAGAGGCTCTGGCACAGGTTTCTGACAGGCTGGGGTGCACATGGGTTTGGCAGAACAACCAGAACAGCCCACAAAGATCAACCTGAAATACCCTGAACCCTTTGCTTTAGCAATCATTGGAAATGCCTCCCTCTCACTCAATATCACCAAGTCTAACTAAATAATAATTCCTGAAGAAAAAGGAGATGACAAAAATGATCTTGGCATGTTTTTGGCATGCCTCTTGCAGAATTTTACTCAAGTCAGATGAAGTCCATCACTGGTCACTGAAACTTAACAACTCTATTAATAATAAGATGTTCCTCAAGCTCCTGATATACCTCCACTCAATCTAGACAAATAAGACATCTTTGAAATTATTCCTTTATGGCCCAAATACCTCCTATCTGAGGAAGGATGGAAAAATCCCACTAATTTCACCAACAGTTCTCAAGTTAAGCAGTTACTTTTAGAGATCTGCAAAACTAAAAGGATAAACAAAGTTTGCCAACCTCATGCTTGATTCAGATTTTGCACTCTCACTGCATTTCAATTAACCTGCCACAGATTGTAGAGCTGACATATTTGAGTCAGATAGTAAAGAAAATAAAAATTAAAAAATTAAAAAAAAAAGAACAAACAAAAACAGGTCTGAATCCTTTGATGAGCGATCATACAATCTATATCAAAATACACATTTAAGTCTCAGTCACCACACATTTCATGATCTGCATCATTAACCCTGTCTGGTTTGAGGGATTTTGATAATCTCTTTGACAATCTATAGCAGTTCTTTATCTCCAAGGCACTGATGCCTTTTAACCAATGATCATTATTTAGGTATGCTTTGTGCCTGTAGCCTTCCCCGAGATGTTAATCTCCATAATTCAAGAGGCTGCTCTTTTATAAACTGCTGCCATACTCCCCATGTTTCCTTCCACTGATGAACCCCAAAATCAGGCCTGTTTCGTTTAGCATTTGGCTGAACACATCAGCCATGCTGACATGGGGATATTTTAAGCACAGATGAGCAATCCTATGGAAAGTTCTTCCAAAGGCCAAGAGAAGAGAGCTGTCTCAATGGATGGAGTCCCTTTTCTCTGGATAAATCACTATTGATTGCACTGAACCCAAACCCACCCTGCCATAACCTCTTCCTCCTATTTCTACATTTATTAATCAACTCACACATCAAAAGCATAAGAGGCAGTCTGCACTTTTTTCTCAAGCTTGACCAAGCAGTTTCATGTTTTATAGGAATTCTCAGCCTTTGACAGCTGGAGAAGAGATTTCACCTCCCTGCCACAGAGCTGGAGTCCAGCAGCTGCCTTGGCTGCAGAGATCAGCTGGGATCTCTCCCCAGATCTCTCTGCATGCTGAGTAATGAGCCACACAATCCCAAAAACCAATTTGCTGGCATTAAAAAACAAAAACTGCCTTTGTTTATTTTGTAGCATTTAAGCAGAGATACGTCCTAGCCTAAGAAAAGGGAAAAAACCCACATAGAAATCAATATAAATTTCTAGTAGCACCTTAATTGCAAAGAGTAGAGCTTGAATGGGCAATGAAGGCAAACCAACATTTAAATGTCATTTAGAGTGACCAAAGACACTGAAATATGTATACAATTAAGAGTATTCTCTAGATAAAGGAGTGGGTAAAGTAAAGCATGACTACCAGACAATAGTACAATAAAATGCAATTTAGCAAAGCACATTTTTGCATTGGCCTACCCTGGCACACACTCCTTGTTCCTGCAACAGAAACAGTGACTCATTTACCCAAGCCAGCACAATTTTAACAAACCCCTATAAAATCACTGCTGGAGCTGCATCTGGAGCACAGCTATGCTCAAGCTCATCTGGCTCAGGATTTTAATGACAACCTGGAGCTCTCCACTGCTTTCAGAAACTTCCCTGTTAGCCCAGCTTTTCCTAGAGCAGCTCAGAGTGTGTTATCCACCCCAATTCCCACCTGCCTCTGTCATCCCTCCAGAGAAGTCTCAGCTATCTTCATTAAAAAGCTGAAAAACTCCTCTTGTCCACTCCCTCTCTCTTTCCCTTCTCCATAAAACACAGCACAGAGGACTCAGGACCAATTCTTTTCTTTGAATTTTCTTCTGCAAAGGCCAAAATCTTCCACAACCTAAAACCCAGCCCAAGCTAAATATGAGTCATCACTGAATAGCCACTGAAACAATCAATTTTAATATTTAATTTTTTTTAATTAATATCATTATTGTTGTTAAAGTAAGAGGGTGCTCACATTTTCTTTTCAAATGCAAAAAGATAAGATTTTCCACTCTGGGTATATCCTCTGGGTACCTGAGATGTGGTTCACCAAAATGCAGCTTACTCTCTGAGTCCCTTACACTACACCACATCCAATCCCCACATAAAACAGCAGTCAACAAAAATGTCCAACATCTTTTCCCAATTCCTCACGTTTAACACATTAAGTGGCAATAAAGGGTGCAATGACTTTCCAAGGGCATGTACCTGTTTAATTATTCAACAGAAAATTGACTCAGGCACCATGGTATGAAACACTGAAATATGCAAACGAAGTAAATTATGGGGGAAAGCAACAAAAGAGAAAAAAAGGGATCATGATGAGAGGAACATATGGGGGCAATTCTGATCATCCTGTGTCTCTGGGTTTCTCTATATACATGTGTATAAGAAGGAAAGCTTGTGAAGGGACAGAGAAATTATTATTTACTCATCTCAGTACTCTGACCAGGGTCTTGAAACAATCTAACCATGCCTAGAATTTCCTAAAAGAGTGTTATTTTCACCTATATACATGAAGCAATTTCAGAAAAAGGAATGTTTACACCTTTCTAGACAATCAAATCTTACTGCTGGGAAAACACTTGTTTCAACACAGACTGTATAGAACAGAAGAAAAGATGCAGGACCTGATCCATAAGTAGATTTCATTTATTCTAAAGTAAGGGTCTGAAATAGCTCACTAAAGTAATAAGACCAGGTTAACAGAAAAGTATCATTTCACCAATTCTAGCTATTTGTCCATAAAACATGAATATCCCATTAAAACAAAGAGCATTTGATTTTACCTTGGACCAGAGCAAATGTCTTTCCAATCAAGACATCCAGTGAATTGAATGTCTCTTGTAAGCAGGTGCTACTGTGTTATATTTTCATCCAAACTGCTGAGAATAAGCCAGAAGAAAATGACAAAGTAAATTGAACAAGAAAGTGTCTGATCTTGATGAATAATTCAATGATGCAATGCAACAAATACTGATTTTTTTTTCCTGGTAAAGGCAGTTTACAACTGTCCTTTGCTTAGAAAAATGACCTTCTGATGGTAATTATACCTTTGTCTTTAGGCACTGGATGACAGTCTTAGTAATGCTCATGATTCCAGTTCACAGCTCTGCTGCTGATCTCAAAGCACTTCATTCCTGCTATATCATCTAATCCTTTTTTAATAGCATAATCCAACTGCTGAAGAACTTCAACTATAATTTCAGGCACAGTGGTCACTGACAGTTCTTTAACTATTCTGGTCACTTTTCTGAAGTCCTGAAAGGCACCAGAGAGCCACAGAGCCACAACCACCATTCACAGAATTCACAGAATTCACAGAATCCACAGAATTCACAGAATCCACAGAATGTCTGGGTTGGAAGAGACCTTCAAGATCATCGAGTCCAACCCAGCCCCAACAGCTCAACTCAACCCTGGCCCCCAGTGCCACATCCAGGCTTTGTTAAACACACCCAGGGATGGAGACTGCACCACCTCCCCGGGCAGCCATTCCAGAACTTTATCACCCTTTCTGGGAAAAACTTTTTCCTAATATCCTGCCTAAACTTCCCTTGGCTCAGCTGGAGGCTGTGTGCTCTGGTTGTGTCAGTGCTGCCTGGAGAAAGAGCCCAGCCCCAGCTGAGCACAGGCACCTTTCAGGAGCTGTGCAGAGTGAGGAGGGCACCCCTGAGTCTCCTTTTCTCCAGGTGAGCACCCCCAGCTCCCTCAGGGGTTCCTCTCAGGGTTTGTGTTCCCAGCCCCTCTCCAGCCTCGTTGCCTTCTCTGGATGCACTCAAACATCTCAATGTCCTTCCTAAACTGAGGGGCCAGAACTGGACACTGGACATTCCCATTCCCTGAGGAACTGCTTGGCTGCATGGATAACAACGGGCAGAGGAAGCCATCACTGCCACTCCTCGGCCAGCACACACAGCAGGGAGCCTGGCAGGATTAGGCTGTGACACACCAAAGCTGGACTTGTTGCAAGAAAAGATTCTGATAAGATAGCAAGACACAGGAATAGGTTAACAACCATTCCCATTCCCTGAGGAACTCCTTGACTGTGTGGATGGCAATGGTGCAGACACAGAAAACCTTCACTCTGCCACGACACAAAAGTCACTCTGCAGCCAGGACTGCGAGAGCCACAGGTCCAGAACAACCATGGTCATACAGCCTAATGAAAACAGAATTCACCAGGAAAGGGCTGAGCTGGATGACAGTCTCTGTTCCCAGAAGTATGGCTTTTATTACCAACAATTTAAAAAGGCAAATAAGAAATCCCCTGCAGCATCCACTGATGCCTTGTGAAGGCTGACCTAGAACAGAGGCTGGATGGAGCTAAAGAAAAAAGCAGGGATTTATTATAAGGCCTCCATGGATCCACCTTGGGCAGCACAAGAGCCCAGCCAGGGCTGCACCCAAGATGAACCAAAATGGTCACAAAATGCACGAGCGCTCACGGGGTCTCTCACTTTTATAAGTTTTGGTCCATTTGCATATTGGAGTTAATTGTCCCATTACAGCTTTAGCCCATGCAGTCCCATCCTGCTTGTTTTTCTCTCTTCAGCCCACGCTGTTTGTGCTCTTGGGCCTGAAATTTGGATCATTTGTCCTTGGTCCCCAGCTAGAGAAGGAATTGTTTTGTCTCCCTACTCTGTGCAGAGAGCTCAGCATCCCCTAATATGAAGCTCAGAAGTACACACTAAAGCAGCACAGAATCTGAAAAATATAAAAGCTAAAACCTGAGGCATCACCAGAATTAAGACTATGTTGGAAGAGCCCCATCACTGGGAAGATGAGCTCAGCCTGGTGATAACCAGAGAAATCCTCCCTAGGGCTGTGGCACACCACAGTGTATTCAGGTTTTCTGTAAGCCATTCTTCATATATCAATATTAAACCAGGGACTTATTCACTAGAAGATCATGGCTGAAAAAGGCTCATTTTGCCTTTTCTTATTTGTTCTTCATTCATTGGGCTCTACATCTCTTCCTTGGTGAACATCTTATTATGACAAAAACATACAGCAAATAATACAGTCTGCAGTAGGTTATCAATACAGCCAGAAAAACAACAAAATTAAGAAAACATTAACTCTCCTAAAATCTGTCACACTTGACATAACCAGGATTGTCTTAAATACAAGTAAGGACACAGGCACTCAGGTGCCTCTTTTCTGTCCCCTGCAGTATTTCAGCATTTCTTGCTCATGAATACTCAGATTACATTTGGCAAGTTGGCAGCAGTTCTTAGCACCTAACGATCTAATAAAAGTTTTTTTTTTCTCTGTGCTAGACAAATCTGCCCACCTTCAACCTCTGCTACCCATAAAACAATTTATTCAAGTACCTTTACTCTGAGCACAGTTAACCTTTGCAATGTGCAAAAGCTTCTGTGCCTCATAAATGAACAAAGAGCTCCTAATGAACAAAAAATACTTTCCTGACTAAAAGTTTTATATTAATTCTGGGAATACAGAATATAATATTACTATCCATATATTGTACCTAACACAGAATATAGCTCATGCATCTTCTTTTAAAAGGTTTCTGGTTTCAAATTACCATTGTATAAGATTTCTGTGGATATTTTCTAAAGTATCCACAAGGATACTTTAGTTTACTGCAGATTTACACTAGGAATCAGAAAAAGAATGATCATGAAAAAGAAAAAGCCCAGTCACACTAGTTAAAAAGCAAGGGATGAAAGGGGGAAAACAAGATTAATTTTGTTTTCTTCATTTCAAGGTTAAACCTCAAAGAACCTTAACATCTCACACATGGTTGTAAATTTTCAGTGCATGGTCCATGAACTCCTGGCAGCCCATAATGTAAGAGAAACACATTGGTAGCCAAGGAGACTTGAACTTACCATGCAAAAGTCCAGTCCCACACTGAAAAATTTAGGGATCCTAGAAATTTTAAGTTTGAAAATCAATGATCAAGAGGAAAGAAAGTGGCATGTGAGCAGTTTTCATCCTCCTTTCCCCAGTTTCTTGCAGGGATGAGGGATCAGAACGGGACTGGAAGGCTTGGATTTGTCACCAGTGTCACACTTCTCTGTGCAGACATTTTACATTAAAGCAAACAGAACGGGACTGGAAGGCTTGGATTTGTCACCAGTGTCACTTTTCTGTGCAGACATTTTACATTAAAGAAAATGCTGGCTTTAGTTCTGTATTTTTAGCTGTATGTTAAATGAAAAACTGCACTGAATTCTGCAGTAACACAACTGTTGATCACACTCTGTTTAGTAACAGAAGTCCTGTCAGATATTTAGCCTTAGTTACTAAAAACTATCTTCAGGGAGTACAAACATTTCCCCTCTGGCATCCTGTCAGTCACAGCAAATCTGTAAATAAACTGTCAAACTCCATTCCAATCATTCCTGAATCTGCAAGAGGGGGAAAAAAATAGTAAAATTGGTGCAGCTGGTTGTAGTCCCTGTAGAGCAGGGCTGATTTCACAGCTTTAATATGGTTCACTACTTCACAGCCAGTCCGATCTGATATACAGCATGCAGAAATGAGTGACACCTTTGCTAATCATTTTCTTAAACTTATCACATGTGGAGGTAATAACAGATGCAATGACTTCTCAAGGGCATGGACTGGTTAATTTTTCAACAGCGAATTGACTCAAGTTCTGCAAAATTAAAAATCCACTAAGACACACTGTCGAGCTATCTAAATTATGGAAAATCACACAAAAAGGGAAAAAACAAAGGTCTGGTCATGAGAAAGACAGTGTTAGACCCTCTCCTTACACGGTCTCATGCAAAGTAGGGACATAGCAGCAGCAAACAAGCCAAAAATCTAAAGAGAGGCGCTGACTTCAGCAAAGACTGACGAAATAAAATGGGAAACCCTATGTACTATTACCTGGAATACATCAGCACCTTTGTTCTGTAACTCATAACTTATCAAGTAATCCTGCAGGAGTTGGTCAAGATTTTTTCTGCCAGTTACATTCTGCTGGACCAGAACAGCTAACTGAGGAGTTTTTCAAGGCCACACTGGAAAATGTTCTATTCAAGAAAGATCAGAAAGACAGTAAATGAACACTATCACCTTGTTGCCTATGGACTCAGGACATAAATCCCCTTATTTAGAGCAGGGACAGAACTTGAACCAAGATCTGCTTTATCCTGCAGATTTTCCTTCACCATCAAGTTAAACAAAGTCACACTGTCTCTCTGGATTGGTGAATATTTCATAAGAGGCAGAATAGCCCCAAGCAGAAGACAGACTGACTCAAAACCCAATAGCAAAGACACTGGCTCGATTTATGTTAAATTTAGGTTCAAGAATCATTTCTGTTATCACTCAAAAAAGGAATCTCAGTCTCCTAAAGGAGATGTTTCCTTACAAAAGCCACCTAAAATGTGACTTTATCTATGAGAAGTTTGAAGAGAAACTTTGAAAGCACATCATTTCCTGTGAAACAAGACCACAAGTGTTTGATTGCAAATGCTCTCTCAGTATTCCTGCTCAGTAAAGCAAACTTTTCATGCAGAAATGCACCATAGGAAAGCAAAGAGCACTGAGATCACCATGACTGCATGAAGTTTGAAGGCAAAAAAACCTAACATCACCCCCTTAATTAGGGCTGCCATATGGTCAGATTTCTGCTTTCATGTTTCCTTTCTTAACCTCAAATTTTGACTGGCTGGCAAGGGAGGAATACAAAATGCATCAAGGTTTACCATATGGGCCCTGGTCTCCTGTGCACTACATGTGTCAGAGGTCTGACATATCGAAGGCATCATGCTCACCATGCAAAGGCTACATGGCCTATCAGCTACTATTTCCTTCCACAAATTCCCAGAAGAAACCATGGGAGCCCTACCAAGCATCTTCCATTTTCCTACCACATAGAAATGCAAACCATATGCTTCAAAGTTCGCAGAAGCAACAACTGCTGCTCTCCAGAACTGAGTGTCAGCCTGGTTTATTCTCCTCTGCTTGTACACAAACATCTCATCCAAGCTGCAAATAACCCTCTGTGAACCTGAAAACTTCAGAGATCCAGGTCTGGACCCTTGCACATGTTGGTGTTCAGGGTCCTTAGCAGATCTTTCATCTGAGAATTAAGCACCAAAAGGAGAAATTGCTGGGTCTGAATCTCATTTCCACTTTAACAACTGAGGGAGTTGATAATCCCAGTCTAAAAATAGTCAATTCGTGCTCAAGAACACCCTTGACAGATAGGAATTATCAGCATCCTGATTTCAAATGTGAGAAAAATAGAAGATACTCATCTAGATGAACTAGGACTGCAGGCCAAGCCTCCTGAGGGTGAAAGCAGCGCTGAAATCACCCCACATTTTCACTGTGAGCTGCAGCCATGACTCTGCTTGATAATCAATGAGACATAAAAATCCAGTCTCTACATGTCTTTCCATCCAAAAAAAGCAACATTATTTCAATTTCCAATAAGAAAGAAAATGGTTTATTGGATTGTCCTTCCAGTTTAAAAAAAAAAAAATTACTTTGCATACAGAAGTTTCAGCCCTGGAAAAGTCCACAGTGAAGTACATCCCTCTCTGGCAGACAGCACAGGACAACACAGCAACTCCTGACATGAAATGAACCCTAAGATAACACCTGACAAAAAGGGGACTTTAAAAAGAATGCAATTATCCCAATGGGAGTTGCACCTGTGTTAACCTCCCTGCCAAAAGTATTTTGAACTCTTTAATGGCTACAGATGATAAGAAAAGTTATGGTGAGAGAAAGTCTGTGAGGCAACACCTGCAAAGTGAAATATTTTTAAGAAAAATGCTTCAGATACAGAGAGGGAAGTAATTAAAAACCCAAAGAAAAACGTGTACTGCTGTCTTTGTTTTCACCCAAGCTGAACTTCCCCTGGAATTGAATCGCTGGCTCACTGGGGCAGCTGGCTGACATCCTGAGCCACGAACAGGAAAAGCTTGTCTGGGAAATCAGCACAGAACTCAGGCTTGTTTGTTTGGAAAGGAGCCCACAAGTAAACACACACAGAGACACAGACAGCTAGGGAATAGGACTGGGTGATGAAGGACCAAAATCCTCCGTGCTGACTTTGCCTCAGTCTGATTTGCTTTCAGGAATGGCAGGTCCATGAGGCCAGGAGGGAAATGCAGAGCAGAGGAAATTCTCAATGGAACAGACCAGGTTAGGGAACATTTATATAAACTGAATGCACACAAGTCCATGGGACCTCGTGGGACGCACCCTGAATGCTGAGGCAGTTGGCTGACATAACTGTGAGACCACTCTTGTCTTTGAAAGGTCATGGCAATTCTGGGAGGCTCCTCGGGACTGGAGGAAAGCAAATGTGGCTTCTGTCTTCAGCAGTGGCAAAGAGGAGGACACGAGGAATTACAGGTCAGTCAGTCTCACCTTGATCCTTGGGAAGATGGAGCAAAACCTCCTGAAAACCATTTCCAAACATACAAAGGATAGAAATGTGACTGGCACTAGTCAGCACAGCCTTCTAAGATGAGATGACTGGTTTGATGGATGAGGAGAAAGCAGGGGATGGTGTTTTTCTCTATTTTAGCAAGCCTTTTGACCCTGTCTCCCCCGAGATCTTCACTGACAAGCTGATGAAGCACAGACTAGATACATGGGCATTGAGGTGGACTGAAAATTGGCTGAAACTGCTGGACTTAAAGGTTTTGAACAGTGGCACAAAGTCCAGCTGGAGGCAACTCACTAGTGGTGTATCCCAAGGGTCAGCACTGGTCTGATTCTGGTCAACATTAACCTAGATGATGGGACAAAGGGAGTCCCCAGCAAGCTTGCAGATGACACAAAGCTGAGGGGAGTGCTGACACACAAGAGGGTTTGTGACCACACAACTGAGGTCCTGGCTGCCAGCAGCAGGACCTCAGCAGGCTGGAGGAATGGACCAGGAACTTCATCCAGTTTAATAAATGGAAGTGAAAAGTCCTGCAGCCAGGGAGGAAACACCCCATGAACGAGCTGGCTGAAGATCAGCTGGGAAGCAGCTTAGCAGAAAAAGAGCTGAGGATCTGGAGTACAGCAAGGCAAACAAGATCCAGCCCTGTGTCCTTGCAGCATCCTGGGTGGCACCAGAAAGAAAAACAGGATGAGGAGCTGCCCACCACAGCAGTGCTGGGTCCAGGCTGGGCAAGAGAGTCAAGGACATGGACACACTGGAGTGAGCCCAGTGAAGGAATGTGCAGATGATTCAGGGACTTGAACATCTGGCATCCAAGGAAGGGCTGAGAGAGCTGGCACTGCTCAGCCTGGAGGAGAGAAGACTCACAGGGAACCTTATCAAGGAGCATAAATATTTGATGAGAAAAGTAAGACAGATTCTTCTCTGTACTGTCCAGTGATAGAACAAGAGGCAAAGGACACAAACTGAAATAGAAAAAAAATCCTTTAAAACATAGACTTTTTAAAAAAAATTGTACAGTGATCAAATACTGCAGCAAGTTTCCCAGAGAGGCTCTGGAACCTCCACCCCTTCAGACAAATGGTAGGTTTAGATTAGCTATGAAGAAAAAGTGCTTTACTGTGAGGGCATTAAGACACCCTCTTATTGCCCAGAGGGTTTGTGTGTGCCACATCCCTGGAAGTGTCCAAGGCCAGGTTGGCTGGGACTTGGAGCAACCCAGGATAGTGGAAGGTGCCCCGGCCCATGGCAGGGAGGTGGAATGAAATGACCTTTAAGATCCCTTCCAACCCAAACCATTCTGTGATTCTGTGATTCAAATCCAAACTGGACACAGTCCTGGGCCATCTCTTGCAACCGGCCCTGCTCTGACTAGGAGAGCTCCTGAGATCATTTCCATCCTCTTCCACACTGTGATTTGAATTACCCTTAGTATAACACTACATGTAACAGCAAACAGTGCAAAATATCCTGAAAGACTACTTTGCAAAATCAGTCTGGGTGAGATATTAATGTACAAAGATCCATTTTTCATCATCATATGCTTCAGTCTGTACAGACAAAAATACTAAGTTGCATGTAAGGATCTACTTTGAAATATATAGAAACTAAATAGCTGGGGAGCAAGGAGTTAGAGCAAAACAGAAATGTGGTCATATGCCTCTAATTTAAAGTGCATCTTCGGTAGACTTAATGAAATCAGGACAGAACAAGCTCAAGATGACAAAATTACTTAAGAAAGCACCATTATGAAGGTAATTTTTTTGACTAGTAAGTAATGACACTCTTGAGGACATCACAGCTATTTTGGAGAGCAGAAGTTTGTGAAAGTAGCCATCTCTGCTTTGCAGGAGCCTTTGACTCCATCCAAGTCAACTGATTTCAGTGGGAATCAGGCAGGATCACAGCAACACAGTGCAACTTTGCAAGCTGTGATGATCTAGTCCTAAAGACTTCAACAAGAACCAAACACATTTAGAGCTGAAGACCTTGAAGACAGCTAATTTACATTTTGAGATCATACAATTGAGATAATTTTCTATCCCCCGTTGTAAGCAGAGAACTCTTCATTTTCAAGGTCCTCATACATTTAATCAGAAAAACAAGTGGTACATCCCAGCATGCATAATACTATGGTTTTTAAGTGAGTAAAAAGGACAGAATATGTATAAAGGACGCCACTAAATTAATTTTCAGAACCTCCTGACTTCCAGGTGCCTGGTATTTAACACTGTGATAACTCCAGGGGGGAGAGGGGTCTGTAACTTTGTAAGGAGGAAACAAAAGGAAGCCTTGGATGCGACACAGAAACAGACAGACAGACGGACACATTTACTTGACACGCTCCCCAGAAGCCCTGCAGGCTTCATCAGCTGTACTTGTAAGGCCTTTGAAGTGTGGCTGTTGCACAGCTTGTAAGTCCCTTCCTCTGGAGCTCAGGAGCTGGTGGTGTTATAAGCTACTTAAGCTCCTTAGTCCAGATCTAAGCAAACAGCTTGACGCACTTACAAGCTTCACTCCCTCTTATTCTGAAGATGTTAAGCTGCTTAGCTTACTGTCTCCAACTTTCAAATTCTTATAACCAAATCCTACCAATACACCATGAATCTGCCTTTTTTTAGCCTGATTCTCTTTTCTGCTGAGGATTCTGAATGTCTTTTGCCAAGTCACCAGTAGAACAAAATGTTCTTTTATAGCTTAGTTCTTCCAAAGTCATAGCCAACACCTGAATGTCCATTGCTTTGGTAACTACCACTTTGCCTTTCCAGTATCCACAGCTTACTGCATATCAACCATATTCACCTGTTCTAACAAATCTCTTTCCATTAATAAAGTCTGTCAAATATTTCAGTTAGCATTTTTTTTAAAACCCTCCATTCTGGTGTAACTCTCTCCTCGTTTTTACTACAAACTTTTGTTTCAGTAGTAACTGCAGAAACTTTTGGAAGAAATTCTGCTTTTATATAAAAGATGCTTTTCATCCAAATCAAACTGGTACCGAACTACCAGCATTTACAATTAATAATCTTACAAGAGAATACTTAGAAGTGCAGTAATGGACATGACACATTTTCTAGGGCTGAAATCATTAAAACTTTGTATCTATAAATAAAAGATAGGACAGACATTAATAAATCTTAACAAGTAACCACAAAGAGGACACAATTCCATTTTAATCATAGCACGAAAATAAGCTACTGAGCCAAGTGTGGAAGTGCTGTTATATTGACACTAGAAATGTAAAAAAATAAGATAGAAAGGCTTAAAATGCCTAGTTTTCACTGAGAATATTGATAGAGGCAACACTCTGGTGAAAGGCAGGCAATCATTACATGCTGTAAAATAAAAGAACAAATTATATTGCAAAGATATAGGAAAACCACAGCAGTGAGTGTTGCCATACACTAATGAAAACCTGAAGCCAGAGCAGACAAAGCAGTTATTTGTACCAACTTGTAACATAATCCATATGGTCTGAATATCACATCAATACCAGGACCACACAACAGCCCCCTTGCCAGGATGATGGCAGTGATCAAAACACAAAGAGATCTCACAGGCTGCCTGGACAGGCAACACAGGAACCATGACACACTACAGTTATCCCTATATTAGGATAAACTAATAAATGTTAGGCTAAACATCATGCTCACATCTGCTTTATGCCACAACTTCTCAAGAACCCTAGCAAAAAAAAACCTCCAAGCAACTCTTGACTTAAGCACAAAATCCATGGATTCAGGAGGTCAACAAAGGATGTTTAGAACAAATCATACGTTACTCAGGCAAAAGTTGTGTACAAATGGAGTGCCCAATTATTATAATGTTACCTGTTGAAAACATAAATAGTTTACAGAAGCATAAATTTCCAACAGGTATTTAGATTAGGTCCTTCACCAAAGTTTCTTGTAGAAAGAAGGCTGCCACAGGACAAGAATAGAAGTAGTCTCACAAGTTAATGATCATTTTTTAAAAAGACATGACACAAAAAGTAGAAGTAAATGACCAGTTTTCACAATCAAAAGGTAACCTGGGAAAAGGTAACCTGGTAAAGGTAACCTGGTGAAAGGTAACCTGGTGAAAAGCAGAGAATTAGACAACAAGCACACAACACTGAAGAGACCTAAATTTGCACACCCAACAGGCTCTAAAGTATTATCTTTGAGTAAAGCATGGTAAATTTTTTAAATCTCATGCAAATATCGATCAATACTCAAAAAAAAATATTAAAAAAGCAAGTACATTAAAAACTTTTATAAAAGGAATGAAGCCAGAAACAGCAGTTTGCCACCAGTTAAATAAAAGCTGAGTGTCTGTTTGAATACTCAGTGCAGCCCCACTCTTACATCTCAAAAAGAACACAGCAGAAATGGAAACAATATAGAGAGACACAACAAGGCTGATCAAAGGCGGGACAGCTTCCAACCAGACTTGAGTAAGTCCTGATGACAATTATTCAGCCAAGAAAAGAAATGGCTGAGGGGATACCAGGAGGAGGCCAGCAGAGCACAGGAAGTCAGAGAGGATAAATACAGAATAACTATTCTCTGCTTCTCATAGTACAAATCCTACCGAGGTGCAAATGAAGTTATGAGGTGCTTAACACAAACAAAAAACAGGGACATCTCACACAATGCACAGCTCAGGTGAAGCTCTCAGTGCTGCAGGATACCATGGGTGCCAAACCCCTACATGCTTTTTAAGAAATCATGGGAAAAATCCATCAACAATGTTGCATAAAAAAACCCTGAGGTTTGGGAAGTTGCTAAGCTGCAGACCAGGAGGAAGTTCAAGCCTTGCATGTGTGTGAGAGATTGGCCACTGTCAGAGGAAGACTTTGGCCCAGCTGTGCCTTCAGCCTGACCCAGGATAACAATTTTTTGCCTTCACAAACAGCAGCAAAACGATTTCATCTCTGAGAACTCCTGAAAGAACCTCTCCTTAATTCTCTTTTGAACAAAAACCTGCAAATCAGGTCAAGCCAGAGGTGATCCAAAAGACTTTCCAGCTGGGAAGACACAGCTTGCACAATTTGCCTTTCCCTGTCACAAAATACATGAAAGTATTTTACACTGGGTGTTAAAAAAATTCACTATCAAGCCAAAAAATAAGGCACCTTTAAATCTTGCAAATAAATATTTGATTCTACCAACCCCAAATGTCCAAGTGGAGCATTCCCCCTCTCAATAATTTTGTTTCAAAAGTTATAAAAAGACAAAAGTCTTATAACTGTAATTATATTTATCATAATTCTGGAGATTGCAACAATCTTGACCTTTTTACCCACGTGCTAATGCAACTTCACATTAATCTTCTCTGTTTAGCAGGAGTTATCAAATGCCATATAGCATGTAAACTACATCTTGATTGCTGAGAAAACATCTCTTTGCCAAACATTATTTAGGCAGGCGCTGAGGTTTCCTTGACTTGAGAGGTACCTAAGCACCTTCTTGCATCAGAAATATCTAATCCTGACAGCACTGAGCCAACTGGAGCCAAAACTCTGGACCTGAACCCCAAAACTTCAGTCCATAATATCCCACCCAAAGGGTGGCTGGTCAACATGCTGCTCTGTCTTCTTCCACTGCCATGAAGGGTATAACACAATAGATAGAAGAGGAAGCATTCTCTGTTTGTCAGAAATAATTAAACTTGTCACTGACTTTCTGTAAAACTCAAAAGCCATCTGGGAAAAGAGCAGTATGCCTCCACTTCTTGTGAGTGACAAGGTCAGAGCACCCCTCACTTCCTTGCTTGCATCTCCACCACTGACTCTGTTCATCATGCTGTAAATTAATCCATAAAAATTTGGATGGAGTACCTACTGTAATTAGCTCTGTCTGTCCAAAGAAGGCAAAGTGAGATGGGGTGGCAGCTGAGGGATCCAATTGGCTCATGGCTGCAGAGCGACAGAACTAGGTCAATATTCCAACTTTATTCAGGAGGAGGACAACACAAAATTAGCCTTGTCGTGTTACATTTCCCAGACAAGGTTTCAAGACCTTCAGTTAACAAGAGCTCACTAATAAAATGTTTTATATTTATACTCCTCCCTGTGATCTCTTTTTTATGGACATTGTCTCACCTTTTTCTGCTGTGTACCTCAGACAAGAGCACTTCAACAAGCTGCCATCAGCCCCCCCCAAAGCCTCCTGTTCTTCAGGCTGAGCAAGCTCAGCCCCTCCAGCCTCTGCCCAGAGCAGGTCCTCCAGCCACAAGGCATTTTGCTGGCTCTTGGTTCAGTTTGTCAATAAATTTCTTACATTAAGGGGCCCCAAATGAGGCACAGCACTCCAAATGTCATCTTCTGGCCTGCTGAATAAAGGACAATAATTCTTCTCCCTCAACTGCCTGGCTGTGCCTCTGGTGGTAGAGCCTGCATGTTCTGAGCCTTCCTTGCTGCAAGAACACACTGCTGCCTCATTTTTAGCTAGACCTCCCACATCCTTTTCAGATGAGCTTTCCCCCAGGTTCTTATCAAGGCAGGGAGTCTATGTGCCCCAGATGCAAGACTTGACATTTTTCTTTGTTGAATTTGATGAGGCTCCCAACAGACCATTCCTCTGTTTAACATGCAACTTACATGATTTTTTCAAGTCACAAGCATGAGCTTCTCATCATCACAGCAGAGGATAAGCCTGGAGATAGAGCTGAATGTGTAAGACAGGATTAGGTGTACACTGGGTGGAGAAGTGTGTTGCACAGTTCACCTCTTTGGCCTTTTCTCGTTAGATCACAAGACCTCTCTCAGCGTTTGTGCTCACAGTGACTGACACACTGGGGGTCTCGCTGCTGAAACTTCTCTGTTCTGAGAGACTCACACGTCACTGTTTGAGAGATTTGTGCCAGGAACTGCTGAGCACACACTGGCTCACAAATGACACAACTCAGGTTTCTCAATGGCTTTCAGGAGGAGGTGAAAAATTCAAGTTAGGAACTTAGAAAACTGCTTCAGAATATGCCTAAACACAAGCAGCATCATTAATATCAACAAGTCAATGAGATGACAATGTCTGTATTTAAATCTAGATTCACAATAAAAAAACCAAAAAAAGTGGCCAGACTAGAGGTAAAGTCAATTTTTATAAAGATATTAACATTTTCTTCTAAAGGTGCTTCCTTAAGTCACAGCTGCAGTTGAAGCACAGGGAAGCTTCACTGCCATTGGCTCCACAGAACCTATTCTACAACTAAAGAAGCAGCTGAATTTCCACCAACAATCCTGCAGGAAGTGTGCTCCCTTTTGGTTTTGCTTGCCTTCTAAATTTTCTGTGAACTTTGAAAACATCTCAGGAGTGGCCATCTGAACTTGTAATGGCAAATAAAAAAATACAGGAGACCCACACAATTAAGTGTGAGGGAGAAGCTGCCACTACACTGACAATCAAGAAGTGCATGTACTTGTATTTATGCAAACCCATGGATACTTATGGGTATCAACCAAATGTGTCCCAAGGTAAAATAATTTCTGCTGCTAAGATCAGAATAGCAGGGATACCTGTGCAATTTTAAAAACAGTTTCAGAATATTTAAAGACTGCCTTCCCACCAAAATACACATACCCAAATAACTTCCAGGGACTGTTTGCTAAAATTATTGGTAACATTCATACACCTGGACATTTCCTTTGCATCACTGTCAAGACTAACACATCAGATTACTGCTGTGCTTGCAGCCTAGAAGCACTTGGGCATTTCATGCATGAGCAGCACTAGGTCAGGAAGAGGTTAATGTGTGGAAACACAAAATGGATTTGGCAAGAAGGAAGAGGAGGAAACAGTGCACTTCAGCAGAAGAATATGACATTTCAGCACATGAGGATATTAAAACATCAGCTATTTTCTTTCTAGGCAACAAGGGATGTGCACCACTATATGCTCCATATCTTGGCAAACTGAGTGTTACAAATTTCAGAGAACATGGAAGGGAATAACAGAATAATTTCTCAATACAGTGTGGGCTTTGGATGAGCTGGTATCCACTAAGGATCTGGAAATGTCCTTTTTATCTCTCAGTCACAAAACAGTTTGAAACATTGTGGGGAGGAAACAGTTATTCCCTTCCTGTTCTGTAGCTGAACCTAAATCAAGACCTGAAGTGTCAATTTACCCTCTAGAATCTTTTGTTGCAGTTTAATTTACTTTTCCTCCAATGTAATCCTGGTGTCACCTTACTGTTTAATATTGAAAGCTATTGACAAAGGAAATGCTGATTCATGAAAGTGAGATTTTGCTCTAATGTATTCATGTGAAAACAAATGAGCCTCTACTGCTACATGGTTCTTCCTCTTGCTCACATTTCATTTCAGCCCTGATAGAATTTCAGATGGGGTGAGTGAATCCTTCACAAATGCTGCAGCAAGTTTTTCTTAGCTGTGGGCCAACAAACAGAGCAGAGCACTGGAACAGCTGCCCAGGGGGGGTTGTGTCTCTCCCTGGAGACATTCCAAACCCACCTGGGCACATTCCTGTGTCACCTGCTCCAGGTGACCCTGCCCTGGCAGAGGAATCAGGCTGGATGATCTCCAGAGGTCCCTTCCAACCCAAACAGTTCTGCAATTTTGTGAGCAAATTTGATTTCAAAGAAAAGCCTCACATCCAGTGCAATAAGGATGCTCCTTGGAGTGTAAAGGGCACAACCACTTGCAGACTGAAGCAGGGCTGACTCTGAACTTACAGAATCTGGTTATCTGGCTTTTTCCCTATTCATACAGCACGTTCTGCTTCACAGATACATATTTGCTGAGGCTTAATCCTGATTAAGATTTATATTCTAATCCAGCACTACTTATCCTCACTATTCATAGCAGCTGCACTATTCATAACCCAGTGCTTCCATTGACACTGACTTGCAGAAGAAGCAGCATGAGCTCCTGTTGTGCAGCATGGTCAAACCTTAAAGGTCAACACCAACCACATTTCCTCTCTGCCACTGCTTCCAGGGCTTCTCCATAACTAATTTCCATTTAGCAGTATGCATTGAAAATAACCCCTGCTTGCTCTGCCTGGGTGCTGGGATCCTCACTCTGTGCAGGTTGCTGGTGCCACACCATTCAGTTCAGTTCAAGTACAAGATGATGCCATTGCAACGTGTCCTAGAAGGCCAGAGGATCGTTCTGGAAGTCTAGTTATCCTCTGACAGCAGTGTGGCAAAAAGGCCCCAAGTCTGGAAGAAGTATCTTAAAACATCTATGTAAGAGCATATTCAAAAATCTTCAAGACTAATAGGCCAAGCAATGCCAGCCTCAAAAACCACAAGACATCTCCTGGAAGGTAAAGATCTCTTTCTCCCACCCAGAAACTCCTCTCTACACACCACCACTGTGAGGAGACACTCTCCAGCTGCCACCATCCTCAGCAGCAATGCCAGCGTAACATCCAGGAGGTTTTCCAGCCAGAATGGTCTCAGAATTTCTATTCCCAGCACAGATGAGAGATGACCATGGGAATCGAGTGGGATGAATAGGCTACACTGACACATAAAAGCATTTCAGAGACTCATTCTGCAGCCACACTCCATGGATTTCTGCAATGAGGAGCACTGGAGGAAACCAAGAAAGGGAAGCATTTTGCTAATTGTATGGTAGCAGTTATTGAGCATTCAAATGCACAAAACAAAGCAACATGGCAAATATCCTTAGGGTCCTCATCATGATGCAGAAAACAGGGGATTTTAATTCTTTCCAGTAATAAAACATTATGGTGTCTTTTAGTGCCTTCACAGAACCCTTTGAATGGCTCTGGATGCAGGATGAATCAGAATTCTGAGAAACTGAAACAAGAGGAAGAGGACAGAGACAGTATGGGAAAAGGATTGGCTTTCAATATGTGGAGTACAATGGGAAAAAATTTCTCTGGTAACTGGAAAGAGGGCTCACAAAACATCAGTGCTCAATGTCTTGTCCTACTCTGCCACATGCTCCTGGCATAGACATGAATATAATAACTAAATTCCAGCATTGGAACCCCTTCTCCCAAAGCCATCCAGCACTTGAACACACTAGCTATGCCCACCACATCAGGCTAAAACAGAGCAGCAACCCCTCACAAGCCTCTATCACATCAATTCCAAGAGTTATTCTGCCAGGAAAAGGTTAACCATGGGCTGAAGGGGAGTCAGTTGTACTTGCATGGTTATAGAGCTACTTGCACTGCTCACCTCATACACTGGGAGAAAAAAGAGATCTCTGTACAGTGAAACCAGAGCAACTGCTGCAAACATCAGCTGTCACCACTGCTCTGCCAGCACCCTGCCTGCATGCATTCCCAAATGCTTTCCAGAAGGTTGGAAAAACAGTGATGAGGTCTCATGTTTTTTGAGGTCTCATCTTTGCTCTCAGCCAGAGCAGAGGCAGCTCTTCCACTTGGGCTGGACACATGCCTTGACACCACTAGAATAAACTGAACTGAGGAGCACACTGAGCTGAAAGTATTTTTTTATCACTATACTGACAAAGCTAAGAGCATTTCTGCGTGGGGGGCTCAAGAGGACAGGCAAGCTCTTCCTCAGTGTATAATAATGAATCTTGTCTCAGCTCAAACAGGAGCTCTGGAGAGCACCTGAGAAGCCCCATCCCCTGATGCAGAGCCATGCAGCACCAGGATGGATGCAGAGGCACAAGCCTGGCACAGCTCAGGAATGTGGGTCCCACCACGTGTGCCTGGCTTGCCCAGTCATGCAGCCAGACCTACCCTTGGTCATGGTGTCCTCTCCCTACACGGGACTGTCACAGGGAGGTTTGGCAGCTGGTGTGCTCCATTTCACCCTCCTGAACAGCTTCAGAGGAAAACAGCGGCTTAAAAATGAAAAATGAGCTTTTACACAGGCGAGTGAGTACCTTGGCTGTGCACAAAGCAGGCAAGCCCAAAACGGCACACACATTTTCCTCTTTCCTCCCTGGATTTCTACTGATTCCAGTCAGTGTTTCATAAATACAAAAATTATTAAAAAAAATATAAACCAAAGGATAAAGAACAACTTGGATCAATCCACCTCTGATACGTGGAGGCATGCTTCATTTATTTTGGATGTTTTAATCATAGAGAGAGAGATATATCATGTGAAACGAGCATTTTCCTCGCTAGCTACCAGTATTTAAAGTTAGCAAAACAGAAGCCACTGAACATTTATTCAGGTGAACTCATGTATGTAATGGAGTTGCCTTCAGCAACTCTCCCTCGCTCCTGGGCCTCCTGTGACTGTGCTACCTACATTTATCTTCCTCTGATGATCACAGCTGGGCAGGATTTTCAAACTTTGAACCAGAAAGCCTGCATTATGCACAGCGCTGACAGCCCAAACAAAGAGGCAAGAGCAGCAAGAGGTTTATTGTAATAGTGGTATTTTCCAAGCTCTTATCGAACAAAGCATTTAATCTAATGTATTACACTTAATGAAGAGTCAGGAACTTGTACTGCAAATAACAGATCAGATATAATTGGAATTTGCTCCGCACCACTAACCTACATATATCAATAAAAACAATAACCACATTGGATTTTGGGCTCACTTCATTTGCATTTCTTAATTTAGTGTTTAACTAATTTAACAATAGTAATGATTTAATTCAAATTACAATCTAAGGAAAATAATTTTAAAAAGCCATTAAAGATTTCATTAAGTTCCATCTAAATTAATATTAGCTTTCTTAATATTTTCAGTAAATTATTTTTTTCTCTCACCACTGAAACAAACATGAAGTTTCCTTTGTGCAGTGAAGCTTCAGACAAACCTTGTTAGATTTATTGGTATTATTTCAAGCAATTAATTAATATACATTAGGGTTATTTAGAGGAAAGGCACAAAAAAAAAGGCAGGAAAATGGATGAAGCCGTTTTTAAAACACTGCATTCAACTTAGGTAATTGTTCTTTGAGCCTTTTTTGCAAATCTCTTAGGTACACACCATCCCTTAGATCACTTTTTTCATAATTTCGTGGCATTGCTCCAAAGCATCAGACGCACATGATTATTAAAGGAGTTATTACTTGCAGTTTACTTATAAACAGAGTTCCACATTTTCCAACAGATATGCCAGCAATTTCTTATTCCAGTGTGTCATACTTAAAAACAATGGTTTCAGATGTTCACCTCCATTTCAGTGGGTAGCAAGCTTTTGTGTTCACAAAATTAAGTGCCCCATATGAGCTTTGTATCACTTTCTCTGCAGTAAAACTGTTCATTTGCAGGTAACCTTAAATCATTTAACTAGAAGTGCTCTTAATTTGAAGAGATTAGTCAAGCAGCTCTTCACTCGTACATTTGTATTGCCATTATAATTAGAACTACTTCAAAATAACAAAAAGTTCATTTTTGACCAGAATAAACACAGGAAAAAAAAAATATCAAGAGCATCTTAAGTGAAGAGAATAGATGCTTTTGAAAATATCCTTCAAAATCCCTCAGGCTCTGTGACCAGTGACCACCTTCATTCCAATGCTATTCACAGGGCTGCTGCCACACAGGATAAAATATACAACATTTCTGTATGTTTTAAGCTTCCCACCAAGAAAATGGCTATGTGCAGATAAATTCTGACATCTCCCCTGCTCAGTAACAGATGCTGGCAATGGGGAGGGAAGGAGCTGTGTGTCCACTCCTGGAAACACAAAGAAGGGATGCACTGAAATGGAGACCCAGGGACAAAGATACATCCAAGGTACCAAGCCCTCTACCAACAAAGCCCGTTGTTAAAATGCAACAAAAGTGATACCAAGCTGTTGAAAATAAGATATAAGAGCACCCTGAGGTGTTCTTATGATGGAGTTCTAAATGATGGAGTGCCTTGGCAAGATAGACAAGCACGCTGAAACTTTGGCTACCAACTTTAGAAACTGAACGTGTTCATGAGTCAGTTCATTTGTAAGTGTTACTGCAAAAGTGGGAATGGAAAAGATTTATATTTGAGAAAGATGCAGCTGATTTCTACAACCAGGAGCTAATTGAACTTTCATCCACCAGAACTTCTGAAAATGTTTAATAAATATGCATTTCAGAAGAATCCATGGAAATAGGCACAATCAGAGGTGAAGCATGAGGTGCTAAGCCACAGTTTAGGAACATTTCAGATAAATATTGACAAGTGAAATTATCTGCAGTAGAGGTATTCTCTAAAGAACTAATTCACTTTGAGACACTATGAAAAATAAAACCATTACAAACCTACCCTTTGCTTGTATGTATATTCATACTTCTATTTTTAATTTCAAATTTCCAGCTTTCAGAGATTTCTTGACATTTCTTATTAATCTTCAGATATTGTCAAATGGAACACAAATACTTTAAAACCAACAGAAGTGGTGGAGAAGTGGCCATTTTTAAACTCACTTTCTACTTGTGTAGTAATTGATGTACAATGCTCAGCAGGTACTCCTGAGTTTAGTTTTACTTTGTCTGATGCTGTACAATCACTCTAACTGCAGTCAGAAAAAGACAATTTCAGATTCAAGCAAACTTTCTTTGTGTCCTTTTATCCATTCTTTGGATTTTCCAGCTAGGAAAGTTACAGCACTGACAAGCTGGAGGTCACTGCAAGACACTGTCAAGTCCAGCCTTTTGAACATCAAAGAGAAAAGTTCTATCACTGTCCAGAAGCTGGGATCAGGAATTTCACACCATCAAGGGATGCTCTAATCTCACTCTTCCACACACCCAGTTTTCTCCCTTGGGTTGGCCCTGTCACAGATCCCAAATGCCAGCCTCCAAGTGCAAAGGTAACACATTTCTGTTCTTACCTCAGAGAGAGAATTGGAGAAGTACACACTGCGCTTGATGTTGTTTTTCATTAACTTTCCACCTTTTGCCACTTTTTACACTTGGACTAAACTGAGGTTGGGAAAACCTTGGGGCTGAGACCTGTCATTTTACACATCCCACACACACCTGTGCTAGTGCATAAGTTAGACACACCACATACAGGTTAAATAACATTATTGTTTAAAGAATACTCTTCATGTGTGTTCTTGAAAACCACAGACCAGAAATAATAAAAAAAAGTTGCCCAAATTAATTCCTCATGTCTGAAGAGAATTGAAGTTATGCAAGTAGAAAGCAAAATAACTCTTGTCCACAATTGTGTGAACTGTACTTGGGTCTTACTTAAACAAGAAATGTGGGAGCTGGTTGGCTATTTTTTTTTTCTTGAGATAATCTGGGTAAGCACTGAGTAGCTGTCCTCTGGAAATCAAATCTGGATAGAAACAAAGCTTTAGATATCCAAAATTGTTTTTGAAATTTAGGCAGTAATGTCTTTTTAAGTAAGGGAAAATTGCCTTGCCTAATTTCATGCAGCAATCACAGCTAAAAATCAGTGTATATGCAAGCAAATAGAGGAAGCAGGGAAAGAATGGCTTGTCTAGTAGGAATCCCTGTTAACACTGAAAACTTCAGTTGTAGGTTGATGCAGCTGAAAACATTGAGATACTCAATGCCCAGGAGTGATGCATAACCTGAGAGGTGTAAAAGAAGATGAATAACCTTAAACCAGAAAAAAAAAAAAAAAAAGAAAAGGAAAAACAGCTGGAAGGACTAGGAAAGTCTTGGGAGAGCTGATTAGAGTTCACTAACAGGACTGTCACATTTGAGCAACGAAAAATGAAAATACAGGAACACACCAGGAGAAATATTTTAAAGTAATAAATATGTAGCATTTCACTAAGTGTCAACTACAGTAAATGTAGTATTTTACAAGCAGAATGATTATGAAAACAGGGCTTAATTTACAGTGATACCAGAAGCTGCTATGGGGATAAATGATTACTACACAGCAATGTTATATAGCTGTGAATCAGATTAACTTCTTTTTCCTACATATTCCCATGTGTCTGTGGTGGAATGGACAACTCTCACCTTTTAAACTCACTCTTCTGTAACATAAATGATCTCTTTAGACCAGTACACCTACTTTTAGGGGGGGAAAAAAAATCTTGTTCTTAAAACTGCCAGTGCTAAAGAATTCACTACACCACTGTCAATTGCTGCAGTTTGATTTCAGTTTCTGTTAAAAATCTGCACCTTCCTTGTCATTTGAGGTTTGCCTGCTTTCAGCTTCCAGTTATTGAACCATAATGTTTCTGTCTGTAAGGCCCAAGAGTCCTATACTATCAAGTTTCCTTTCCCCAAGAAGGTAGTTATAGACTGCAGTCATGTCATTCCCTTGCTAATCTAATTGGACTTAAAACTGTAGATCAGTCTCAAAAAACAAGCAATAAAAGGAGATTTAGTAGATAACCCAGCTGATCTCCAGGTCCCCAGCTTCCAGAGATCCACAAAGCTCTAACAAACCCAGAAAACTGACAGCTTGACTATTTTTCTGAGTACTGCCTGAACAGTACATCCACTGACAGAGCCATAAACAATCTCTCCTAACATCAGGGCACAGGAATTGAACCATTTACATACTTGGTCTTTTGCTGACCAAACATTAAAAGCAATTGTTCAAAGAATGACAACATTTTATCATTGTGTCAGAAAAGAAAGACAGATAGTACCCTTTCCAATCTTTTTATTAACTCTTCAGATTTTTTGTCTTCATTGTGTTTCCTGTATATGTATGACAACAATAAAGCAAAATACAAGCAAGACAATAGCCACTGCATGAAAAATTCTAGAGCACGTAAGCAGCTTCCTTATAGCACATGAGGTCATTTCCTTCAGAGACATTTTATCTAACACTTTAAAAATTAGTTAAACTAATACTTTACTCTCCTGAGCCAAGTAATAATAAAAAGCCATTTTTTTGTGAAATACTTGGTCAGGGAATTGGTAATGAGCTAACCAACCTTTCCAGATCACTGGCTTAAAACCAAGCCTTGCTTGATCATGCCTTGAAGGCTCAGCTACGTGATAAAAGTCTGATGTTCTGTGAAAAATAAAAGTGGATAGAGTCAAGTTCTTGGCAAGCTATTGCCCATCTCAAACTGGCACTCTTATCAGGCAGAAGTTTCATCAGAAAATACAAATATCCTCTGCAGCAGAATGACTGGCTTATCTGGGAGGAAGATCCTGCCTCTGATGAATTTCAAAGTACTTTTTGAGCCAACTCTCCTCCCTCAAAAATATAGGTTTAAGATGTAAAGGCAAGGCATTTCTGTTTGTACTGCATGCCAAGCAGCACACTCTGCCCCATCCCTGTTCCACATTTGATCTGGCTGTTGCTGCTATTCACTATTGTTCCAAAAAGAATACTTCAACCTGTCACTGTCCTCTAATAATTTTAAACTGTTTTCACAAGCTTGCTGAAGCAAAAGGCCCCTAACAAAGCCAGCACCCTCACTGCTGAAACACCATCAGCACTCTCAGCAGCAAACAGCAAGAGACAAGCACGAAGCCAACACAACATTTTAGTATTGATTTCTCTAAGAAATTTAAATCCCACAGGGCATAAACATCAATTTAATCTGTATGCAACTACAAAATGGCCTCACTCCCAGTGTTCCTTATTTCAGCCAAAACACTGCTACAACTGGAGTAAACACACACTCAGCAGTGCAGGCAAAGGCTGACAGAACAAGTATCCCCACACTCCCAATAATTCACAGGAGTTTTGGAGAGCACAGTCACAAATGGCAGACAGTCAAGGACAAACACCAACAGGAAAATCTGTCTCACAGCCAGACACAAGGCATCCCTGAAGCACCCCAAGGACCAGTGGAATCCTGCCTTGCTAAGAAGGAGAGCCACTTCACCCTGCAATCCAACACTTTGCTGTGGAGTGACAGCCTCAGGTCTCACCTTTGGGTTTCTGTGCCTCCACGTGACAACAGGAACAATGAAAAAATTGCTCCACATTGTTCTAAGTGATAGTTTGGAACAAGGGAAGTGGTGGAGTCACTGTCCCTGGAAGCACTCTAAAAGCATTTCATGAGATGTCTTAGTGGGCATGGTGGTGTTAGGTCAAATGTTGGATGTGATGATCTTGGAGGACTTTTCCAACCTCAATGATTCCTTCATTCTATTTTCTGAGCATCCCTGATTCCATCAGACTGCCTTCCCTGCAGGAAAAAAGCCATTTTTAGCACATTACTGCTACCTCCAGCCTGCTGAGAAGAGCATCAGAAGAAAACACCACCAGAAGAAAAATAAAATTCGTCACTTTGGAGTTTGCCCTCATGTAATCTTAAACTGAGCTCTTCAGAAATGTAAGTCCCCCCTCTAATCCCTGAGAAATCAGGCCCAGCATGCTCTGACATTCCTCTTTTTCTTCTTAGCACTGCAGGGCTGCTATTTTTTTTCAAGAATGCACCCCATTGAAAAAGATCATTCTTACAGCTGTCCAAAGCCCCAGGCATGTCAGTGTCACCCAACCAGCACTTGAGCACCAATACAGTCTCTAGAATTCAAGGCACCAACCTCATTTGTGAGTGATGGATTTATGCAAGAAACTATAAATTACACAATAATCACACACACAGGGTTTTATGGACACAGCCTGCACACATAAAATGTGACACCTTCTACCCCACCTGCCCCTGCTGAGGACAGTTAGGTGGCAGAATCAGATTCCTAAAGGTATAAAGGTGACAAAACAGCACATTGGGCAATTGGAGTATTATGGACTCACTGATAGGCACAAAAACATGAAGACAGAGAGCCCTGTCCAAAGACAACAGCTTCAACACAGACCCCACCCCAGATAATCAGCCTTGCTACATGGCAGGATTTATTAATTGCTGCTGCAGTCCTACAAAAGCTGACTTAACACAACTCTAGCACACTCCTGATCCAACATGGGTTGACTCAGGGCTCAGATTACCATTGTCATGAAGGTTCCTACACTCGAGCAGAATGTAATTTAAATATCTATTGACTACATGTGTGATCAGCACAGAGCCTTTACCTGTGTGCTGTTTTCCTTCAGCATGTGTAACATACATCATGGCATATTTACTTCACCTATCAGTAAGGTGGGGGGATGGATTTTGCTCCCAAAATTATTCAATTTCGTGGGTTTTCACCAGGACAGATTCACTAGGTCCAAGCAAGGACCATGGCAACATTCTCCAGCCAGTGTCAATTTTAGGGTGAACTTTAGGATTGCTCGGTCAGAAATAGAAGCAACTCTGAGGAGGTCATCAAGATTATTGAAGTATATACTGGCAGATCAGTCTGTACCACTGACAGCTTTACAGCTGCTGTGATCACCTGTGCCACTGAGCTGCAGACACTGTCATTTCTCCACAAAGTTACCATGGTTTTCACTTCAGAGGGTCCCCTAACCATGCAGCAAGAATGGCTCTAAGTCCAGCCTCTGAACTGCAGTTTTAAGCTTGGCTTTCCAAGGGGGATGGCTGCAAGCAGTAAAAGGAAGTGAAAAAATAGAAGGTGTTTATGATACAATCAAAATTCAGGAAAATAAAGGCAGAACAGCAAACCCTCACCTTATCTTTGTGAATCTCTGAATGGGAGGATGTAAACAACAGGGACAGACCAAACTTCACTTGTTTGTTTCTAGATTCAACACTCAGTCCACCCCTTAAGCACATAAGCAAAACAGGATACAGGGTGTTACTGAATGATTTCCTCTGAAACCTGATTGAGAAAGATTAGAGCAATTAGAACAGAGTGACACACACTTTGAAAGCCTTTAAATCACAATTAATATAAGGTTTAACCTTTCTCCTAAGGATCATCTGGTGACTGTGTGCCATTTTCAGAACAAGGCTGACACGTCCCAGCCTCGGAGACAAAATTCATGAGACAGAATCCCCTGCCCTCTACTGGCACCAAAGCTGCACTGAAATCTGAGCTCATCACAGGCAGCATAAACAGCGCCTGAGGAGCTGTTTTAAGGGGTATTTTAAACTATTATTTGTCATTTATATCTGATTTATAACGTGCTGGACACATCCAACTGGGAACAAGAGCTCACGTATAAAAAGCTCTTTCGGCATCATTGCACTCCTTCCCACAGCACCAGCCAGACTGAGGAGTCAAAATACTGCTCCTTGCAAGATAATATATTCATTAACTGGAAGCTAATTCTAAGGGATTATCTAATGTTTGTCATGTTCACAGTGCATAACCAAGAACTCTATATGGCACGTTTTTATTTGTTTGTTTTTACAAAATTCTCTCTCACGTACGCTGCTGCTTTTATGATTACAGCCATGCAAACTGCATTTGGCCCAAGAACAGAGAAGCAGGCTCAGAGCTGCCAAAATCATTTTCCAGCACCTTGGTGCCAGAGCTAGGGAAATTCTTAGCCAGGTTTCTGACTCATATGCACCACTGTGACAGCACCACACAAACCTCAGGGCACCCCAGCAAGGCATTTGTTGTGGCTGACCATGCCACCACACACATTTCTGTCACACATTGATTTAATGGGTGTCATCATAGAACCTTCCAGAGCTTGTGAGCACTTCTTGCTGTATTCTCCCATCAGTGCAAACAACAGCAACAACAACAACAAAAAAAAAATAAAAAAAAGCCAAGATTTACCCTGCTGCGATTATATTTCTGAATGTAAATCAGCTTGATTCCTGGAAATATCAAAGTAAATCCCCCATGTAGGCAAGGCCTAAAAGGAATTGCATAAACACAAGGGTCCCGACTGCATATTTAATCCAAAAAATAAATAAGCTTTTAAATCACATTAAAAGGAAAGAAAAAAAAATAAAAAAGCAGCCTGAAAACCAGTAGCTATTAAACAAGAGAAAGTCTGGCAATGCTGGAGTAATTCCCACAATGCTCATCCTTACCCTGAAACACATTGAGAACACACCCTGTTTTCAGAGCTGTCACAAAACAAATGCAGATGTGAGCCTGCCATCACTACACAAACAACAGAGTATGACATTTAAATAATACCACTAAGGAGAAGTGGGAGATGCACACAGCCTACACTATGTACAGCAGTTCTTTTTTAAAGCAACTCATCTGTTAAGTTACCAAATAGCTAAAAGGCCCTAGGGATGCAACAAAACAAAAGTATCTAATATTCCAAAGAATCCATAGGAATATAATCCAATCACACCTGTCTCCTTTTCATTGTAGGCATCTACAGCATTAAAAAAAATACTAATGAAGAATTCTTAAAGCTTATTAAGCCACATTCTAAAACTATTTGGATTTTTGGCTGTCCTACTCAGCCTAAATGTATTTACAGATAATTTATCCCCATTTGTTCCTGTGTCAGGGTTGTCTGGTATCTCAAATAGTTCTTCTCACACTCTGGTGCTTGTCTAACCCCTGACATTTACAGACTGCAAAACTATCGTCAGCCATGAGCTTTCTAGGCTATATAAGCCAAGATTTTGGTGCAGCAGAATCTAAGAATGAAAGATAAACAGGTATTTTAAACACAGTCTATTTGAAACTCTGCCTGTCTCCATAAATAATCTCCACAAATAAATACAGTTTCAACTATATAAGAAAATATATAACACAAAAACCTTTACAGCGTAAATTTATGAGGTGGTGCTGTCAAGCCTTGTGATTTGTTCCAGTATTTCTGCATTTTCTCAACTTTCAGCTCCTGGAGTTCTCTCTTAAAAATAAACAATAAGAATATTCTGTCCTTCATGATTATTGATAAAAGCCTGGGGGTAGGAGTCAAGCAATGACTTGTGAAGAAGGAGGTCAGGATGTAAATAAAAATACTATGATTTTTAAAAAGAAAATATTTATTAAAAATCATCCAGATGAGTTAATTCAGCATGTTTAAGATACCACTGGCTGACACACAGTCAGAAAACATCAATAAAAATCTTACAGGCTTGCCTGTATTATTTTTGTAGAATTGTACATCTAGTAATGATCTGAACCCACTTCTCTAGGTAAAGTACTGGCTGACTTTGCTGTTCCAATGTGCTAAAAGCTATTCATACCATAAATTCTAGGAAGCTGGACCTCTGGCTTTCTAAATCACAAGACAGGGAAAGGGCTTCTGCCTTATTAACAGAAAACTGAGGTAAAGAGGTGTGTGACCAGCTTATGGCAGTTCCAAGAACTGAACATAGATTTCAGATTTTCTGAGTTAGTCTTGTGCTTCAGGCAGAAGGCTGGTCTCCTTTTCACTTAACAAGCTAAGGCCAAACTCTTATTTAAAAATGGACAATGCAGCTCAGAAACAATGAAACAGCAAGAATGCTTGAAAAAGAAGTCTTCCTGAAGTTAAACTGCCTTGGTCCTTTTAATGTTAACACCTGCAAAAACTTGCACCCAACACACCATCAACAATTTTTCTGAGAGACCAAATTCAGAATTCATAGCAGTTTCTGTAGGACAGGAGTCACAGCACTGACATTACTGCCTTTGGCCTCCAGTGCTGTTAGTTCTCATCATACTTACAGACTTTATATCCCAGCTTTTCAGCATGAATCCTCTTGGCCATGAACTGCCCTTCAATCAGTGCTCGTATTTCTACTTCCTTTGGAAACCTTGGAACCTGTACCAAAGAGGGAATGAATTAACAACTCCTCCCCCAGCACACACTGCCCAGCTGCAGAGTGGTTAAAAACACAAGACAGGTTTATAGTTGATTATCTTTGCCTTCACCCTGAGGTCTGCTCCCAGTTCTTCTCTCATGCACACAAGATGGACCTGAAGATCTTGACAGAGAACACAGCCCAGATCCTCAATGCTGTTGGCAAATACATCAAACTTGAAGTTGATGCACAATGGGAAGATGTTTAGGACAAGTGGTAAACAGTTCCCTAAGCATTTCCCATCAGCAAGAGCTGCTTAGGCATCAATATCTCAAAAACATAAAATTAAAGCAATTATATAATATAAAATTATATCAAATTCAGATGAATTAAGCAATGTCACAAAAATCTAAATCTCTTTCTGTCTGCACAAAAGTGAAACTTGTTACTATAGGACACAAAACAACACTACGTGGATTTGCTGCTTTTTCTAAGGTAAAAAAGAAGCTTTTTATTTTCTGATTCTAACATTTATAGAGTTCTAAAAGTGACAGCGGATTGGAGGGTGACAGTGCCACCTCTCCAATGACACTGGACAAACCAACAGTCTATCAAATTTCTCCTCCTCCATAAAAGAATGCAAAACAATAAGTTATTTGCATAAAGTGTGTGAGAAAGTACATTACAAGAATGTAAACATCAGAAGGTTTAGACAAACTTTAAAAATCAGGGCGACAAAAACCATATAATCTTTTAATTCATTTGTTTTGTTTCTATCTACAACATTTTTCTGTCCTTTCCTCAATGAGGCAACAGAAGCAGGAGACTATGGAACTGCACACAAATAGAGGGAATCCTTCACATGAAGTTGAGTTTCTCCACACACTGCAGTAAGTGCCTACATTTGTGTAACAGCCAGAAGTGATTAAGCATTCATTTAACAGCCAACACTTAAGAGAGTAGAGCTGCACTGCAAACAGCAGATAGCATCAATCTCTGTTCACCCACGAGGTCTAATCGACTGGGAGTCATGATTGATCAAAGACACCTCCTGAGTTTCAGTACCACCCAGAAAGCCAGGCATTTAAACAACAGCCATTCCTCAAAAAAAAATAAAAAATAAAAATAAAAATAAAAAGGAAAAATATACAAAGAGCTTCCCATAACTTAATTTCTATTTCATTCCACTTGGACTTGAGCCTGTGCTTACTTAAATGCCACTATGTGGCTTGTAGGTTACTCCAAGTCACGCAGGACAGCAAAAATGAGGTCTTTAAGTTCACACATATATAGACAAAATATTACAGCCCAAAGTTTCAACACACCCTTATCTGTGTGTGTCTAAAACTTAAAAAACAAGGACTAAGTCATGTACAAGTTCTCAGTAAGCTTATAGTTAATCCTGTCTCAAAGACAGTGTTGGTTTCAGTAAATCCACATTTTCCAATAAAGAAAGTATATCATTAAAAAATACCATATAAGTTCTAGTTCAGACCTTGCTCTGTAAATGCTCTCAAGCTACAGACCAAATACTTCCTTATGAAATTCATTCCAGGGACTTGCATCAATAAATGGAACTGGACAGCAAGTATTTCAGAAAGAAAAAAAATCTATAATGGCAAAGATTTGAAGCCTTGACATCACTCCTTCACAGTTTGAGATATTAACCAGATTATTACTACCTTTTGGTTGTCTCTGTTGAATCTGTGAATCCCAACTGCTTCAGGAGTAATTTCCATCACATCAAAGTAGAAACCTGCATCAAGGAACATTAAAGAGTGTCATGTTTGCTCCCAGGTCCAAAGCTGGAATCTTATTTCTGCACACAGCTAAAATTATAATAGATGTTTATCATGTATAAACCACACTGCCTGTTTCTTTACTAATTTCAGTCCACACATCAACTTCTTAGCAATGTTCTGAGCCATGTGGTGGGATTCTTGGGGCTCTCCTGTGCAGTGCCAGGGGTTGGACTTTAATGATCCCAGTCCCAGTTGGACTTTAATGACCCCTTCCACCTCAGGATATTCTATAATTCTATGATTCTCTCAGTTTACAAAGTGTGGATATTAAACATTCCAAACAATGTAATAAACTCCAAGCCCACAAGAGAGGATACATGCACCACAATGCACACATTTGCAAGTAACACAGCTAATACATAACACATACTAGAAATAGTTTGACTAGGCTACATGCAAGGGTGAAAGGAGAAAAAAAACCAAAAAACCACAGAAAAAATGGGAAGTTGGTAAGAAGAGTACAGGAATATTGGAACATTTCATACCCTGGATTAGATTTCATGAGCTTATTAGGGAACATCAGATATTTTAAGTCACGAAGCAGAGCTGGCCCCTGAATAGTTTTGATGAGATCTGAGGAAATGCTGTAATGCTTTGTAGACAGCTAAACAAAGATTTCTTTGGGTTGGTCAGAAAAGATATTCAAGAAAGGAGACCAGAAAAAAAAATGAGGACAGAAAAACTGAACAGAATAGCTAAGAAACTAAGGAGAGTTTCTGAGGTTCTAACCTTGGGACAAAACTGTGCTGTCCTAGCAGACCTGTGATTACTGGCAAAATAAAACCCAAAATAATACTGTGCTTCAGCACACATAACCTTTCTGGTTAAACATTCTGCAAAGCTGCCAGTAAGCAACTCTGTGTGCCACAGATCTGCAGGGGAAGCACATCCCAACATTCCAATCCTGACCTCCAAACCTCTGCAGAGGCACCTCCCCACACAACAGGGAGCACAGGGAACAAGGAATAAAAGGGGGGTATTTAACCAGCTATGCCTTTGCTTTGCTCCCCCCAGGCACTCACATTAAGGAGATTACTGCATTTGTTACAGATATACCCAGAGGTTATTCTAGTACATAGGTTATTGAGGATGGCTTCCATGAAACACCCATTTTACAGTGAGATATTCAAGTGAATATACTATAACACAGATTCTAAAACTTTAAGGCACTGTCCTGGTTCAGTAACAATATTTTCATCAACTTCCATTTTTTTTAATATTGTCTAAACTGGCTGACTTTGGGGTTTTAGAATAATTTCTTCCCATTTTCTAAAACACTAGAATTGATTTGTCTTCTAATGAAAAGAGATTCCTGGTCATTTTAATACCCCACAGAGAGCAGATTTGACAGACAACATAACAGAGCTTCTAAAAATGAAAAATCTAATCTCACAGTGTCAAGAGGTTCTGTCTTAAATTCACTTTGCTAAGGAGTGAAGCCTTCTACAGCTTAAATATCTACATTTAAAAACTTTGCTGCCTATAATTTTTACATTAATTTTACCTATATCAATTCACACCTGAGGTGATGGTGATGATTTCATACCCTGCTCTGCAATGGGTCCATTTTAATCTTGATTTGACATGTGCTCACTTTTCAACAGCTTATTTCAGAGCTACATATTAGACTTGTAAAATGTTAAACTGTGGGAGAGAAAATAATGAAAATCTTCAAATCCATGAGTTTAATAGTATTTTTAAAATATTTCCATCATCAGAGTTTTGTTACATTCCATTCACCAACCATAACATGGGTGAAAAAACAGGGATGAAATGATTCTGTGACACACACTAGGGAAAATGCAGGAAATCTGGGCATCCCTTGATATCATTGCTTTGTACACATGCATGAACAAGATTCCAGAGTAATGACTGAAAAAGAAATAATATGGAGGTACTTAATTAACTTGGTTTGAGTCTTCAGAAAAAGAAATAAACTTTAATGAAAACCTCCTTCAGAAATTACTAGTTTTAAACATTCTACAGCTAAGATGTTACTAACACCCTTCCAAATGCCAAAGGAGATCCATAAATATAATTTTCTTAGTCAGTGAATATTGAAGGAAAACACTGTGATGACACTTAGGCTGTCAACAGAGCATTTCCAAGTACACATCAGGAATTTCTCTTGCTCTAGTTAACTTAATTCTTGACCTTTATGATGATCCAATTAAAAAAGAGATACAACACCTACTGCAGTATGTGTCCAAGCAAACCCTCAAAGTGCCAGCCCTGCTGAGGCTCATACCCAAGTTTCCACTGTTTCCAGCAACAGTTGAGGATAAGGCTTTGGAGAATTCATCCCAGGAGCCTGAAGCACAGTCATCTCTGATCCTCTCTCTCATCAGAGAACCATTCTTAAAACTGAAACACACAAACACGCCATATACATTTTTCCAAAACATTTAGCTCTAAATTTTTTAAAAAATTTAAAAGATTTTGTTCCTTTACTTGGCATGGTTGTCTAGTTTATCAGCTGAATTAAAGCTGGGCAAGTTAAAAGATATAAACACTTCATTACGGAAAGAGATAGAAAAGGAAGAGCAAGATAAGAGAAAACAACTTTTACAGGAGGTGCTGGGGAACAGTGCAGAATTGGGAATATGCATTTCTCCAGTGAGTCAGGTCAGATCCATGGCAGGCCATGCCAAACCCAGGCTAGCTCTGCACAGCTGAGACATCTCCTCAGAGAGGTGCCCTGCCACCCCTCACTCTGAGATGACTCTGCAAGGAGCAGCAGGAGTGTCCCACCTTGTATTTATGATTTCAGGAACATGGTACCTGTGTGGAACCATCTTGGGCCCAACAAGAATTATGGTGAGCTCTGTGCCAGGATCTGGCAAAGGCAAGCACCACAGCCAGTTAGCAAAACATGCAGAAAAATATGCATCTCTCCATTTTTTATGGTCTTTGCACACTTCATGCTGTCACCTTCCTTTTGAATATCACACTCCTGCAAAATACTGCAGCACTGGACTTGTATCCAGGGGAAAGCAGTTTGAACACCCTCCAGCACAGAGTTATCAGAGCAGCTCAGCAGAAGAGGCACAGAAATATCAAAAATGAGGGCAAGGAAATCATTGAACTTGCTCAGTAGCACCAGCTGAAGCTATTTGAGTTTTCTATACAACTACCCTGTCTGGTAGCTCAGGCATTCATTTTCTACTGAGAGTCCCCTATTAACTCTAATATTCTAGAAATAAAGAGCCTTGGTGCCAAAGGGGCAGGGTCAGCTCAAAAATGACTACACAGAAGGAGCAGGAAGAATTAACTCAGCACTGCCAAGGCCACCACCAAACTGCATGTTAAGCTGCAGTGAAAGAATAGCAGTGTAACATTTATTCAGAAAAATGCCTCAGTATCTGCTTTTCTATTATGAACAGGTTGTTTATATAGCTCTTTTACACAGCAAAAGCAAAGAAAACATTGGGTGAAAGAAAAACTCAAATGTAAATTAAAAACAGAGCAAACAAACAAAAAAACCAAACAAAACAAAACATAACAAACAAAACCTGCTGGGAAATCACAAAACAAAACTCAGTAACTTCCAACTGACATGTTGGTTTTGAACTCGACTTCATGAACACTGTTCCCACTGTCATCTACTTCTGTGCAGGTGGGATTCAACACTGTAGCTCCGGGGCAGACTTGAGCTTTGCTGAAGTTCTAAGTTTCAAGCATCTACAATCCAGGGCATTTAGACACAAAATTTATCTGTATATTACTTGCAAACACTTGCCAAAACACTATGACCTGGATTGGAAATTTTAATCCAGAATACAGTGGTTCAGTGAGGGCAAACACAGCTCCAGTCCACCTCCTTGGCTGGCAAGGGGCCAAACAACTCCCAGATCACAGCAGCCAAAAGCTACCATGAGGATCATTTTCTCAGCTGGGTTTCTTGAGATCTCAATATTTTCCTCAAGCACAGCCCTAATGCATCCCTGAGCAGCACTGGTTATGCTCCTCTCTGGAAAGGGAATCTTCACCTCCTCCATTAAGATCCCGCTGGAGCACTGGAGGAGGGCAGAAGTTGCACAGCCTGGTCAGGCTTCACACATTTCACATTCCATCTCAGCAGATTTGTTCTTCCTGCACATTAAATGCATCACCTGAGATACACAAAGAACTGGCTCTATCCATACACTGGAATAATTTCAGCTTTTTATTGCCATGAGAATTTATCCTCCACAACTCTGCAGTTTCAGTTCCTCAGATTAAACAATAGGAATGCTATAAGGTTGATGGAAATGTTTCAGCAGTAGATTGCCATATACCGTAGAGAATGCTGAATGTTCTATTCATTATCATTTCACAAAAGAAATAAAAAGCACTAACACAGAGAAAGAAATATATGTTATCGATCCCAGATGTAAAAAAATAAATGATATTACCATAAAAGGGCCATATATGTTTGAGAATCAACAGGATTGCAGAGAATATGACCTTCTAAGGCAGGAGTTGGCTCTTGGATCCACAGGAACAATGTGTCACTTGTGCCAAGGCTAATCTGGAGGGGAAAAAAAATAATTGAAGCCTTATCACAATGTGCATGGAAAGCAATACAGAAATTAAATTAAAACCATTTGTTATTGCCACTAATTGTTTTTAAATTACACATTAAGTCAATTGGATTTGTGTTGAAGCTAGCTCTGACTTAGGCTGTCATGCCAGTGAAATACATACTAGATGGAGACTTAGGTTTTAATGTCTGCAGTGTTAGTTAAAAATAGTCACAAGAGTTTACTTAAAATCTTTCAGGCAGCTTACAGATTGATAGAAATAGAACAAGCATGAATCCAATAAGCAGCAAATCAACACCAGCAGGTATATTTAACTGGCAACCTGCAGCTATTTACATTTTAAGTATTTCAAGCATCCAAGGACAGTTTTCAGGAGAGTGTTTTGACTTACTGCAATGTCTCCTTCTTGAAGTCTCATCCCTGCCAGTGATGCTGAAAGCAAAAAGAATACCAGGTACAAAGGCAGTTCTTTGACTTAGTTACAGCCTGTTACCTGAGACATCACAGGACATTACAAACACCCTCCCAAAGTACAATATAAATGGCAATATGCTCCCGGTGGCCTTGGGTTATCCACCATAAAAGATGGGCAAAACTTTTAGGCGAAGGTGTGATTTTTCTTAATAAAATCAAAATGCTCAAGACAAGATGACAGAACAGCATGGTTTTTCTAATGGTTTATGTATTCAGGTTTTTATATACAGTGGACCCTTGATTAACAACACGTTTTAGAGGAGGAACATTCCTACTTCCATGGCATTATTCACATTTTGATTGGACTAAATTGAATTTGGGTCTCTAGAAGAAAAATTGGACTTTTGGGAAATGCAGAGATTCAAACCTTCATAAGCTACAGTAATTTATGTAATTTTCTTTACACTGAAACAGTCTCCAGGATTCAAATAAAACTGGCCCTGGATTAACACCTTCCCTTGTACTGAGATCTATCAGTCTTACAAAAGGTCAGCTCTAAAGCTTAGAGAAAGCCAACAAAGTCCATCTCCATCTTTTTGCTTGAAAAGATACAAAAGCATTTTTAAAATTCATATTCACTAAGCTAAAATGTTAGCAGTTCATAGTAGGGACAGTTTCTCATAACAGAAACTGAAATTATCAAGAGGCAAATGAATTCATCTCTGATTACTTGGCAAAAGAGAATTAATTTGTCATATACAGCCTATCCAAGATATCTCTATCTCAAAAGAATGAGTGATGGAAGGGTGTTGGGAAGAGGAATTAATGCTGATAAAAACAATATTCTGTCATTTTATAGGCAGCATCTGAGAACCAGTGAGATAGATTTAGAATTTCAGTACATACATAATCATATCCACTGAATCTTGCACAGTTAATCATCTCACCTGGATTGTCTCCTGTAAATGCTACTATTTTACAGTCTGGGCTAAACCCATAACGTTGACTATAATATGGAGAAATGGGCCCCTAAGGAAGGAAAGAAAGAGAGGAAAAAAAGCTCAAAAAAATGGAATGCAATCTTGCAATATATGACAATATATTGTTAACATGGAACTGAAAAACCCTAGAGCAGCTACAAGAATAATTTCTGAACATTTAAGGTATAAATGAATATTTTAAAAATTTTTAATGCTCTTTTTTCATTGTAGTTGTTGAGAACCTCACAGGAATACCCTCAGATTAGATTTGGAAGTAGGCTATTAAATAGCAGCATTTTAGCTTTGGGTCTTTCTTCAGTTATTCACATCAAGTACCATAAACACATCTATCTGTTTTGCACATATACATGAATATTAATAGCTAGAAATTAGAAATTCAATGCAAACATAAGAGGAAACACAACATTAATATACATCACAGCATCAAATGCTGGAATACAACCCCTATTATTTTAGAGGTCAAGAACTGTATTCTTTTAAGCCACATTTGATAGCCATTGAGAAAAAAAACAGAAGAAAACTACCCATAAAAAACACAAGGACATCTATAAGGATTTTTAATATGTTCCTCTCCATTACAGATCAGAGTGAATTCAGAGGGCCCAGGTGATGGGTATCTCCACTGCCTCACACGTGCACAGCTAAAGAATAGCTGCTTTTGTGCTGGGTAGCAAGACAAAACTCATTTACTCAGGAGATGTGAGGCTTGATTTGATTTCACCATTATGCTACGTGAACTGAGGAGCTTTAAATATCCCAAATTATTCACAAAGATTACCTCATTAACTCTACAAACAGCTTAAAACAAGATCTCTGTCGAGAAATGCAAATGTAGGGTTCTGTTTCTGCAGCAATAAACACCCGCGCACAGCTCTGCACTGACCAGGTGCGCTGGGGCATGGGAGAGGACCCCAAAAATCCTTATCATCCTTATCATCTTATCAAATTCTTACCAAAAAGTCTCTCACACAGCCCAGGGCATGCAAGAATCCAAGGAGACCAAAGCTATGACGGGTGCCAGTTTCCAAAGATTTGATCAACACCTTCACAACACAGCTGGAAACATTAAAGCAGCAGCATTGCTCACACAAATGCACTCCATGTGACATTAGCAGAACTCCCAGCAAAGTTGCTGCTTACAACTCTTCTGGCCAGGGACATACCAGGACTGAGTGGGATGGTACAGGGCATCCTAGTCTCTCCTCTAATCCAGGGGCACAAGCATCAAGGCAGGGCTTTGACCATGACTTTTCCCAAATCTGCAGCAAGTTCATGCCAGACCCTACAAGACAGATCAAAAGAGGAAGTGCAGAGGATTAAGCAAAGACCAGAAAATTCCAACAACAGAAAATTTACAGATGTATATTTTACACTTAAAGAGAACATTTTCAGCCCTTCTAAGAATAAAGGATACTGATAATTTAACCTCTGGAGAGATTTCACCTGCAAAAGTAGCAGAAAATGCTTCTCTGATGTACAAGGCACTAGGCAATTCAGTTATTCACAAATTATGAGTAAAGACAAGAATATCAATGCCTCCCCATCAACTCCCCTCCAGATCTTCCACCAAGTAACTAAAAATAATGGAACAATGTCCCTTGAAGATGCGTTGTGCTCAGCAGAGACCTAAAAGTGAAGAAATTCCCCCCTAAGTGGGATGGCTTTACATTACTCCTGCCTTCGAGCAGAGTATCCTATAAGCATCTAAACCCACACTGACTAATCTCCCTCCACATCAACATTTCCCTTTTCAATTTTTCAAATAAAGCCTCTAATTTTGAGGATAATTTGGTATCCAGTTTTGAATACCAAAGCCATTATTTCCAAGCATGCTGAGCAGCCCAGTTGAAATCTGCAACACCTGCAAGCGTGCAAACCTCTTAAGGCCAGATTCTGTGAAATTAGGCTGCTAAAAACCTAAATAACTGATTTGGTCACCTGTTTTCTCACCAGAACTATCATTAGATATGAGAAAGGACTTTGCAGTTTTGGTTTGGTTTCTCATTGCTCTTTTCTCACTGCTTTTATTGCTGGTTTAAAAGTTAATTGAAGTTGGTTAGTGGCCAAATCTATATAACATACTGAGCACTCCACACCCCTGGCTTATGATTCTAAGATGCCTTTAATTGCACATTTCATTAGACTTGAAAATCTGTATTTCTGGTTAGTGCTGCTCAGGGACAGAGTAGTCTTATTCTAGATTAATATCAATTTCATTCCAAGGACTGCTTAGCCCTCAATTTATTGATCTCAGAAACACAGCCACATCTTCAGTTAAGCACAGTGGAAAACCTGCTATTTCCTTCTGTTCAATACATTTTTAAGCTTTTCAGACCATAAAGATGGTGAAGTTGATGCCACATGCAGTGCCTGTGGAACAAGACCTTGCTTGCAGTGCTGGGATGCAGAGGAAGAAAAGGATTCAAGCCCCATCCCAGACAGCTCATCACAAGGCTCCAGCAGTGCTTCTGCTCTGAGAAAGAGCCTTCAACACACTCTGCTGCTGGTTACACAAGCACAAGTGAGCCCACACTATCAACTCCTAGCAGACTTTTTCATACAGGCTTAAAAATTGTTTAATAGCATTTATAAAAGGACTTTATACTTATCAGTACAATCCTAAGCACGCCCAGTGTTGTCTGGACCTAGTGCTCCACACGGTGTTGTAAACAGAAAGTGCTGCACACGTGAGCTGAGAGACTGGCATAACCCAAGCCAAACAGCAGGATATTTGGATTATTCTTAATAACATAAAAATAGAATTAATTTTATCCAAATCAATAAATCAATTCCATTTCAGGCAAATTAAACAGATTTAAAATATTTGGCCTATGATGAAACAGCAGGAATTTGACAGAGCATGAAGTGCAACAACCCTCCCACAGGCAAAGGATCCCTTTTCTCCCATCAAAATCACTACTACACACCCAGAAAAGGAAAGATGGCAAGATTTAATCCAGCATATCTCATGTCTCTATGAGAGATCACTCTTAAATCCAGCCATCCCTTCCTTCCCAGGGTAAACTGTGCCCTGACAAGGTAAACTCAGCCCAGAGTCACCACGGGCACTTTTCAGAGGTACAGGGTGTGAGCAGCCATGTGTTCCATGCTCTCGTGCGTAACAGGACTTTCTACAAGGAAATACACAAATCTCTAATTTTTCCTGGAAGAGTCCATGATTTAAAACGCCAAGAACCTCTTCACTAAACTAAAGAAGTGAGGAACAGAATCTTTAAATAAATAGGATTTTTCTACAGAAAGATTAGCTGTTGTTTTCTGCAGGTTTCTGTTTGGGTTTTTTTTAATCCTTCCCAGTCCACATCCCACAAGCCTAGAGAAACATTTCACCAGAATCCTCCAATGCAATTTTACAAGACATTACGGCAGCCTTCAATTTTTCCTGCATAAAACAGAAAAGCCTCTAATCTTTATAACCGAATGTTTACATTATACAGAAACAACACTTCAGTTTATTGACTGGTAGATGCAGCGGCACAAAGACTTTCATATGCCCTGAGAAAAGAGAGGTGAGGCAATTTGCCCCAACCTCAGAAACTCATTTTAAAAATGTGAAACAACTGTTTTAGATGAACTATTAATCTGTTGGGCTGGATTCATCCTGTCCAGCTGTGGGCATGGGAGTCTCAGCGGAAAATAAAAATCAGAGCTGAAAGCTCCTCTGATCATACAAGGAATGATTCACACTGAGCTCCTACCTCTAGCACCTCTGCTCATGTTAAACACCACAAAGTTTAACATACAAAATCAGCAATAATCTGAGGAGTGAGGGGAGAAAACAAGCAAAAATCAAAGGCAGCCCTTTGAGTGATCACCCCATCAGCAGTGAAGGTCAATAGCCAAGGCCACGGCACAGTAAAAACTGAGGAAAGGATCAAAACATGGATGAAGAGATTTCCATATTTCACTGCAAACATCACTGGCTTTTAGCACAGAATGACCAGGAGCACAAGCAGGACTTGCTAATATTTATTACAAATACAGAAGTGCTTGAACACTTGGGGGGAAGGGGGGAATACAAACACTTCCATTACAATGACCCAGCGATGCAGACTAACTGGTTTTATTAATCCACAAAGTAAATATCAATATTTGCATATATTTATAAGCAGTTAAGTGCATCTGTTTCTGCATTACAGCCCTCTGGATTGCCTCTTCAGTGAGCTAAAGCCATGAGAAGTGTAACTGCTGACACCACACAAGCTACAGGAGGAGTAAATTCAGCCCACCACACCCCTTTTGAAAAAGCTTCAGTCCAACACATCCTTTTTTGGTGGAACAAAAAACAAGTATGCTAAGCTACAATTTGCCTAAGGCTCTTAGAAAAGCATTTCAAAGGATAAAGCTTCTCTAGGTCAAGGGCTGAATTGCTGTTCTTTAAGGTGTCTTCTAAAAGAAACAATGCCCCAAGTGTTCAACTTCTTAGGTCCCAGATGTATCTTACTTTTAACATCTTCACAATATAAATAAAAATCATTCTTCATTCCACTAGAAGGTAATTTCATTTTTTTTTAAATCAATCACTCAGGGTGCTCAGCCATTCATAAGTGATTTGAACCTTAAAAGATTGGACCCTTAAGAAGAAAAAGAAAAAATCCTGAAACTGAATAGCACATTTCCCACAATAACCTGCCAATTTGGAGATAAGTTATTGTGTAGAGCTAAACAATTTGACAGGGTCTTTTAAAGATGATATGACCTGAAGTTAAACCTACAGAAATGAAGAATAGGTCTATTATCTGAATATTATTTTGAGAGATGCATTTTAAACTACAATACACAGGTGCTAAGTAAAAGATCAAGTGAATTGCAAGAAATTGTAAGTGACAAGAAAACAACTTTTTCAGCTGCATCCAAATAACTACTGCATCTGCTATACTTATATTTTATTACTGGAATTAGAATTCTCTCTCATTATATTAACAGAAGAAAGGAATGAATGAGGCAAAATATAGCTTACAATGCCAAAAAATCTTTTGTCTTGTAAAGAGAACTGTAACATCCTGCTTAGTTCTCTTATTTCACACCAAGATTTAATAGTCTTACATGCTCTGAACAGCACATAACATTTATTCAGGTTCTGTAAATACCCACAAGTATAACAGAACAGGTTCTCCTGGAGCTGTTTAAAAAATGTGATTCATTTTCTAAGAAAATTTTCCAATTAAGGAAATTTTAATTTTCTTTACTTTAAAATATTTTGTTTTCCGACAATTTTTCATGTTCTGAAATTGCAGAAGCATGGCTTTCCTCTACTTGCTTCCAAGCAGAAAAGGTAAAGTAACATTATCAAAAAATAAAAAAAACAAACCCAAACAGGAGATATTTTTAATCTTTATAGTTTTAAACATTCAAATCAAAATTAGCACTTTATTCTCATTGAAAAATAAAAAATCAGTATGTTTCTTTATCAGAAAAAGCACCTAAAGATCTCACTATCTCTCTTTGAAATACAGTAGGTGGCTGAGCAGCACAACTGCTCAGTATTTGGACCTGCTGAGGAGCAAAGTGCAAATCTCCAAGGAGTTTTTGTTGCCAATAATACACCATATATATATATATAAAACTCAGCTGTGAAATACTTGGCTAAAAGGACAGGACCAGAAAACAGATATAATAATCTCACAAGTTGTATGAAATAAGCATGGATTGCCTTGCCATTTCTGAGGTCTCAAGTATAACTGGAAGGTCTGATAGTAAGTAAGTTGTCCATTAGCTAAAATTGAGGTGTCTTGTCTTTTCTTGTAAGATTTGATGGAATAACAAAGGAGAAAAAACTAATTGGTCTTAACACATGGGTGTCAACATGTCTCTATAATGCAAAAATTCTGTAGAGAGCCTTGTTATCCAACCTTTCAGCTCTGAAATATGTCTTCTCTTAGTTTCAGAGCAGAAATCAGAAATGCATTTTAGAAATAACAGCAGAGCTCCCAGGAAAATGCTTTCCTTTGTAATTGCCATTTTAAATTGCCATTTAAAAGCTGGATAACTGAGATAACACACAACAGAAAAGAGAGACAGTAGTCTTGTCACTTCTTTGTCTTTGTTATGATGAATGGAGAGATATGGAAGATTTCTTTTCTCAGCTGGGTTTAGTACATTTTGCTTTATTTATGCTTTTTTCCCTGGTTCATTTTGAAAATACACTTCTGTTGTAGATCCATACTCCAGTTAAGTGGGGAAGAAATCATCACAATATACAAGTTCACATCCTGTGCAAATCTGAGCTAAACCAGCAAAACCAAAGAACAAATATCAGAATTCTGAAGTTTAGTTTAAGATTCCACAACTTTCTGATGTCTCTAGAAGACCTTTCACCACTCCTTTATACATCAGAAAAAAAAAAAAAGAAAAAGCTATAATTACATTTAAGACTCTTTTCTGTGGATCCATTTGATAGAAGTGGGAATCAGTAAGATGGGGAGAGATGAGCATAGCAAACATCAAACTGAAAGGAGTAACTTAGCTTAAAATCTAATATACTTGTCATTAAAATTTAAAGATTGAAAACAAACACCAGACACCTTGTCCCCCATCTATGTAATATGCAGATGGAAGGAAAATTTCCTTTGTAAACTGTTACTATGAAAAAAGCCCACACTTACCATCACTATAATCAATGGGTGCATAAGTTCCTAGGAAAAGGGAAGCTGCAAAGCTGCTGACCAAAGAGATTCTCTGCAAAAAAAAAACCCAAAACCAGTGAGAAATAGTGAGTCACATCAGTATTCGCTTCAAAGAAAGTAAGTAGAAAACAAATAAAATAACTGGAAGCAGCAAATGTTAATAGATGCTTAAGGTTAGGCCCAGAAAGCACACAAAAATACACCTAGAAGGATTATTCAGTTCTGACCATCCCAGTAATACAGCACATATCAATCTAAAAGTAACTTCATTATAAAAGCTGTTAATAGCTTTGCTTTCTGAAACATGCAAAACACACCTGGTATGTTATCATACTTTGTGTTAGCATGAATCCACAACTTCAGACTATCACAAAGATTTCAAAGAATAAAAAAACCTCATTTCAAAGAAAAACACTTCCTAAGAAAAAAACCAAAAACACACACCAAAAAAAAAAAAAAAAACCAAAAGAAACCCAACTCCACAAAACCACCTGTGTGTTATGACAGGGGAAATGCTCAGAACCCTGCTCTGCCCCACCCACAGCACAGGTCTGTAAATTTTAGAAGCTCTGGCAAAGCTCTGTGAGCACCTTTAGCACCTCAGTGTGACCCCTTGCCTTCCTTCCAGCTGAGACCCCAGACCTCCCAGGAGTTACTCCCAGGAGCTGGTAATAATCAGCTTTGAACTGAGCCACTGCCTGCAGCCCTGCCCCAGGGCATGCTCCAGCTGCGTGACACCCAGCTGTAGGGCTGGCCAAAAATGCCCCATGTGACACAGGACACTGATCCACCATGAACCTTCCTCCTCTTCACATCTGCTGTGTGAACTACCAGGTTAACCAGCCACCACCAGGCTTTCTGCATGATCAAGTATTGCCTGATCCCAAGAAGCTGGCACAAAAGCAGACAAATCCCTCATTCTGTGCTGTGGCTCACTCAGAAGAAATGTGGTTGTCACCCAATAACTAAACAGAATCAAACTTCTACAGGTGGAGCGAGCCAGAAGTGACAGGTTTTTATTAATGATCACAAAACCACTGCTCACAGCATTCGAGGGCAGCCTGTAGCCAGAGATCTAAGAGGTGGTTGTAATGGCCAGGAAATTTAATGATGTATTTGCTCTTTGTGCATCTCTCCCCAAGAATACATCACATTGTGCTCAGATAACAAAGGCCTACCTTCCGTGGTGCCCCAGTGGGCACTAGCTGCCTGAAATGGAAGGAAAAAAGGATGAAGTTAAACTGTGAATCAGCCAGCCAGTTTAGCAAGCTGACCTACAGAAGCAAAAACATCCACCTTCCACATGTCATTGGGACTGCCAAGCTGTTAAGTGCTCCTTGAGGGTCCCCAAGAGCAGCTCTGGCAGAGAGATGTTTTGTGCTTGAATGCATCTTGCATAAGCTTTATTGCTAAAATTTGCCATCAATTCAAACAGCCCTCAAAGTCTGAAATTGGTTTAACCAGTTGTCAGTCCCACTTCCCCCCAGTAACATATCTTTCTCTAAATTTAGTCTTAAGCTTATGATCAGACAGTATCAGTATTCTGTTTCATCTTATACCTTACTAGTTACAATGAGAATGTAAAAGAAAAGAAGGGGGGAAAATTAAAAATCAAGCATTATCCAACAAAATACAAAGTCAACACTGCAATTCACTTTCTCATGAAATGAACTGCTTCGTACAGGGGTGAGATTTTAAAAAATAAACCCACCAAAAAAAAAAATTAATGCTATCAAGAACTGAAGTAATGGAAAACCAGGTCTTCTTTACTCCCCTTTGTAAAAATGGGGTCTATGTTTCTCCTTTTCCAGTCAGTGGGAACTTCACCAGACTGCCAAAACTTCTCAAATATGAGGGATGGTGGCTTAGCCACTTCATCCACCAGTTCCCTCAGGATCTATGGAAGTATTTCATCAGGTCCTTGTGCAGCTCCAGGTTCCTTACATGGTCTTGAACTCAATCCTGTCCTTCACTGGGTGGTTCTCCATTGTCCCAGTCCCTGCCTTTGCCTGCTGTGACTCAGGTGATGTGGCTGGAACTCTTGCCAGTGAAGGTCAAGGCAAAAAAGTCCTTGAGCACCTGGCCTTCTTCACAGCCTGGGTAACCAGGCCTCCCATTTCGTTTGGAGAGGGAATACATTTCTCAAAATCTTCCCTTTAACACTGACATACCTATAAATATTTTTCTCCTTGCCCTTAATGTCCCTGGTCAGATTTAATTTTGTCAGGGTTTTAGCTTCCCTGACCTGATCCCTAACTGCTCAGAGGGCCTCTCTGTAATCCTACCAGGCAACTGTCTTTATTTCCACCTTCTGTAGGCTTCTTTTTTTGTGTTTGAGTTTGTCCAGGAGCAATTTGTTCATCCACACAGCCCTCCTGATGTTTTTGCCTGATTTAATCTTAGTTGGGATGCATCACCTCAGAGCTTGGAGGAGCTGATCCCTGAATATGAACCAGCTTAGGAGAGCCTGTATCCTTCCATTCCAACACTCCAGGAGGCATCTCTGTGATGCCAAAAGGATCATAACCCCCTAACTCCTGTTGATTTCCCATGCCACGTGTGTTTTTCCAGACATTTAATGTGGACCACCAATGCAGGTGCCTTTGCTGGCTGCTGCTGTCCTTCAGGTGCTCTCCTGCTGACCTGCCATCCCTCTCCAGGCTCTGGGAGTCTCCTTCTGGCACCAGCCTGGTAGGAGTGGGATGGTCTGATCTTTTCCTCTCCCAACAACTTCAGTTTAAAGTTCAATTCACCAGTTTGAGAAGTATAACACTCAAAGTAGGACTCATGTCGGATTTTTGTCTGCCTAACCACTAATAATTTAACAGAATTTTAAAAATTCTATTTTCATCTTAGTTTCAAACACAAGAATCAGAATAATCTTTAGCAAAAAGGTCTGTAAAAACATCTGCACAAAATAAATTTTAAAATACTTTCAACCATGTTTTCCAATAAGGGAATTGAAGTTAAGCCAACCTCAGTTTGCTTGTAGACCTCAGGATTCTGGCTGTAAATCTTTGCTATCTGGTTTCCTGTAAAACGCTGAGAAAGAAATGCAAATGCTTAGAAACACAAACCCTAAATGGAGTCAATAATCATTAACTCTGTGTAATGAGTTCAGAACATTGCACTTTGGATATTTAATTTGCCTGATGCATGATGAAAGTCAGTGCACAGCAGGCAATCTGCACTAAACAGGGTATAACACACAGTCTCATTATGAGAATTTTGTTCACCTTTCAAAAAAAAAGCATGTGGAAAAGCATTACTATCCATAATTTACATTTCAGAAATGACAGTTCAATGGAATGAATCACACTTATTCTGTGCACAAGAGCCAGCACAATTCAAATGCTGCCTTCAAATCCTTGAAAAGGTTTAAGCTACAAAATCTATGTGCCTGCCTGTGAGGCAGGTGAATTGAAATTAAAGCAGGAAGTTTCATACTCAAAGCAGAAACTCCAGCACAGGCTAAAAACAGTTGTAAGAATATTTATTTTTCATCCATGTATTATGTCAGATAGTCAAAAAACCTTTTAACACTGAAACCTAAACATTTAAGAAGTGAAAAATAAACTGTTAGTGGTATGCAAAGTCTGATTTTCAACATCGGCCATAAACTTTGCATGATGATTCAGAAAGAGAAACATCAGTTTGTGAGGTTAAAGCCTTATTCTGATGAATCAAGGGTATGAGTAGCCAGGGGCTGAGGTGCCTGCAGGGCAGCCCTGCTCCCACTCCAGAACTCGTTGTCACACTCACAAGGAGGGAAGAGTCAGGAAGAGGAGACAAGTGACAGCATAGCTCTGACAGTGTCACAAGCCTCTGAAACACTTCTCTTAGACCAACAGCTGCTTGTCAGCCTCCAGGGAATATGAAAAGGCCAGTCTTTTAATTGCAGAAGTAACCTAGAGCATGATTCACAAATAGGTGGATGGATTTACCCCAAACAAACCTGCAACATAAACTGGGTTTCCATCCCAATAGAAATGTGGCCACACAAGATGCTCCCAGGGGACAACCAGGCCCTGAGACTTTAAGCATGGCCACCCAACACTGCATTTGGGAGCCACTGGCCAAATGCTCCAACTGCCTCCTGCAGCAGAATTTCCAGTGTTTGGTTCATTTCACTGTGAATTTCTGTATCTCCCTTTGTGAGACTAATGCAAAGCACAGCATGGTTGGAGTTCCTTCAAAAGCTCTGTCTTTCCTAGATAATGGCTGATGGTTACCTTCTGCAGCTCCCTGGGGTGACAGAATTGTTTCCAGCACAGGATTCTGCTGGGAACTTTCTCCCCATCCATTCCTCACCTCATATGCCCGGGAGCCAGTGACACTGGCCAGGTGCTGGGCTCCCCCCAGGGCTTTCTCCAGCGCTCTGCACTGGGAGGCTGTGCTGGAATCCATCCAGATGGGACTGTCACGGACTGAAAAACAGCCCTGCAATGAAGAACACCCTCTATTAGCAAGTCTGATCTCTGAGAAGTCCCTGCCACACGTATCAGCTCACAGCTCAGCCCTCTGGCGTGCCTTCTGCCCTTCTCTCAGCAGTTACACAAGTTGGATAAAACGTTGGCCAGTGACGAAAAGTTCAACACAAACTTTGCATCAGAGGGAAGCAACATTCTTTTTCTGCTGTCACTTCACAGACTCTGCAGCACATCCTCTGGTAGCCAAAACCCCAGCCCCTTTTAGAACCCCTCCACAAACCATCAGGTTATCTTCCCACAGCTCTACTAACACATTTCTCCTTAATGCATGGAATAACCACCTGGAAATACAACTGTGGATTAATACACCATTTATTTATGTTAATGCCATTTCCATGAGTTTTGCACAGATGAGACAGCTACAAAACTAATGATTTAGCACATTTAACACAAAAGTCTCCTTTTCAATGTATATCTGTCCTTTCTGACACTGAAGTAAGGGAAGAAGGGTCTTCCAGAGGAAAGCTGAGTCCTCACAATTTTTCTTTTTAAATAAAAACTTGTCAAGTCCATGTTCAAAGCTCACCAATCACACACATACAAAATGTTGAGGTCAACAATGTAGTTGGTTAGGATTTTAAGTCCACACAACATTACACTTTTATCCCTTCAGGGACAAGTGTAAACTGGTCTTTTTAAATAGATATATTTTCTTATGAAATCATTTGCATATCCCGCACAGAAACTCAGGTACAGCGGTCCTTTTCACCACAATTTCTTGTTAATATGAATATATTAAAAATGTAAAATATTTACAGATTGTCTACAAAAATATTACATTTTCTAGAATAGAAGATTTCTCTAGAAGAACAAAGAGGCAGTTACTCTGACACACAAAGTTCTGGGACACCTACTGGCACCTATAAGCTTTTAAAGCAGAACATACTGCCATTCAGGAGAAAATGAAATGTCAGAAGTCCTGCAACTGAAGGAATAACTACTACATTTCATTTGTGCTGCAGGGGCTTGCAGCCCAGCCAAACAAGAGGAAGAAAGCAATGTGTAAGGATCAGAAAAAGGACAGTGTAGCCCTCCCTTCAGAGCTTTTGTGCACCTTACCTTTAGTGATTGATGTAAAGGCAGCTCAGGTGATGCATTCTTTAAAATCTGGATGCTTCCTTTTTTCCAGAACACACTCCCATGTTGCTGTAGGAAACACAGAAACAGAAGTTGGAGATGCCCTCCCAAGCTTCAAACTTCATATCCTGATCTTAAATTCTAAGGAACAAAAGAGCTCTCTCAAACTAGGACCAAAAAATGGCCCATTTCAAACCAAGGGTCTCATAAAAATCTCTTATTTAAGACTGAGAAAAGCAGACACTAAATCAAAGCATTATTTTTAATTACGGAATTTTCTAGTTGGAACAATTATTGCATTGCTAATGGTATTAGATACTTATTTGAGGGCTCTTTGAGCTGTAGCCAGGGCTTCACAGTCAAGATTTAGTTCTGTGCTATTTCAGCAGAGCTCCCTGATCCATCAGTTACAAGCCTGTCCCCCTTGCTGGAGGGGGCAAAATAAAGGGAATATGGGCAGTCTGGAAATCACCCTCTTTTTTCACTTGAGTAAGGTGGGGTTACTTGGCAGTGCCCAACTTGTGCTCCACTGAAGAATTCATAACAGAGCCTTGATAGCAGCTCTGATTTTCAGACACTTTGCTCAGACTTTCAACTGCAATCAATGAAACATGGAGATAAAAGCAAGGGTTTTGATTAATTAGTCCCAGATACATCAAGATGAATAACCTAAACCTCACATGTCAGAATTAGCTGTTGCTTTGGTGCTGTCCTCGCCCTGAATATCATCTGGGAAAGTCATAAAAGCCTCTGTTGATTCATTTGAGTACTAGGAAGAGACTGGCTAACTAAATAAATGTCAGGTTGGGTTTTGTAAACATTTTTAAAAAGGTATTATGCATTACAGGCTAAATCATGGAAGCATTTTTGTCATTTCTGCATCATTTGGGCTTTGTTGTTTCTGTGCAGAACCCTGTCCTAGCCAACAAAAAACTGCTCAGTGGGATGCTACTGTGCTTTTAGCAAACTGTGCTGGCTTTCCTACCCCATTTTCCACAAGCACCTGGATCTGCTGAAATTCAGAACAAACAAAGAATTAAAACAACATGAAGCCAAGCAGTTCTGCACTATGCTGATCTAAACAACTGCACTGCCAACCTCATCCTCCACTCCCACCATCTTCTAGTGATTGCTCTGTGTGCTTCAGGTGTCCAGTTCCCTGAGGAATGTCTGTGGATGCTTATGTAGAAGATTAGATCTTACTTTATGCCATTACAGTCTTCTGCCATACAATTGTTTAAATGTATCACTCAACCTTATACTTGATCAAAGAAATGCAGTAAAACTGAAATTTTCCGTATAAACTAACCTGGCCAGCACCAGACATAGCTCTGACTTGAGAGAAGTTAAAGCCTGAAGACTTCATCTTTTCCAAGATCATATCCAGAGCCTACAACAACAAACAGAATCAAGAATGACAGTAACGAGCTATCAAATTATGCATACTCACAATCTGGAATTAAACAGTAAATTCATGTCATCACTGATAAGAGTTCATTGGCAGATAATGAAAAATTAGTTAATGACTATGGACTTTTCAAAAATCTGCATAAATTAATTTATTAAGTGAGAGTCCATAAAAGAAAACTTGAGTCACAAAGGGGAAAAATAAGATCTTTAAAGAAGCTGAATCACAAAGATCCATTCTTTGAATCCTAAATGAGGCAAAAGTTAAAGAATTCCAGTTCATTAAAAAGCACTTTAAGAGTGCTAGACACAAAGCAAGATTATCTTTTTTGTTCTTACTTTTGAAAAGCTACAAAATCTTAGTAGGGTACAGCCTGCACCCCATCCTACAAGACATTAGGTAACCTCACTACCAGTGCCCCCAGTGTCAACAAATTCACAAATTCTTTAACATAAAGATAATTCAAGTGATTTGAGCCCTTCAAGCACCTAGATAAATTTTGTTCTTGACACATTTTCCTGAAGTTTAAAGCCAAAAATTAATCTATCCTTAAATAGTTTAATTTAGATCAGCATTTTCCAGACTGTCTCAACAAATGGACCACTGCAGGACTTCTAAAGAAGCATCATATATACCTACATAATCATATTACTAATTTAATAATTACAACGGTAATAGAATAGAAATACAATACAATAGAAAAAATGCTGTACTTCAAAATAAACATTATTGAAAGTTACTGGGAACCAGTGAATAAACTGCCCTTTCACTACTTAGCAGTTGCAACACCAATTGGTAAGCAGAGCTTATTCTAAATGAAATAATAAGCTTAAGCAATATGGGTGCTACAAAAACACAGATTTAAGCAAGGCAAAGTGACAGCTGCCCCATTTCTGTATGAGGGGAGAAAAAAGAATATTTTCTCAAAGGAAGGAAAGTCAGGAAGGAATTTCTCACACATAGAATGCTGTAATAGTAGAAACTGAAGAAACAAACAAAAAAAAACATCAAAATGTTAGCAATTTCTACTATTTTTGTTGATAGCATTACTATTTGCATACCAAAGACACAGAACAACACTTCAAAGAAACAGAATGTAAGCAAAAGGACTATTTTGATTTGACTGATGGGTTCCACTATCGCTCACAATAAACTTTCATTTCTGTAGCAGCAAGGAAAAAGTTGATGCATTTAAAGTTTGTTCATACCTTGACCCACATAAGCACTGGTGAAGTCACTGTCAATCTGTCACTGTGAATGTAGACTCCACCTTGAGTCCTACAGAAAAACAGGATTTTCTCTTGGTAAATTCAGTAAATTTCTTTCCCTGCCAAGCAGAGTTCTTCAAGTTTATTAACGACCAAAGAGAAACTGCAATGCTTTTATGTTTAGAGCAAAGATCAGTGTTGGAAACATGGAAAAGTAAAAGCCAGCTCCTAGGAGGTGACATGTTTGACACTATTGCAAAATAAGTGATTTTCAAGGAAAGGCCCTGATACTGAAGATCTGTGATAGAATCCATTGCTGATATTGCTCATTGGCTGCAAAATTATTTCTGTCACAATTAGTGACTTGAAACTCAAAGATGAAGTTCAATTCTGCTGTTAAACCATCAAGTAAATAAATGTGTTTTATTGAAATGTGACTGGAAGATGACACTTGGCAATTCTAGTCTATTGTTTACGTAAGCAAATACTGTCATCCTACATCTTAACAACTGAATTTATCTCCAAATGCCTTTTAGATGTTCCCCTCATGCAATTTACATGCTGTTCTGAGAGCATCCCACCCAGTCTTGTCCACAAATCTGAAGTTCCAAAAGAAAAAGAATGACTAATTTATATTTAATATTTTTGAGTATATTTTCTTAATTTATCTCCTGTTGGGAGCTCTTGTTATATTTATATTCAAGGAAGGCAAGAACATATACTACCCTTGCAGAGTGGGAAACATGAACATGGCATGACTTTTTCTGTGCCTCCATAAATATCAGTGAGACCAAATAGGGCATCAGTCCCCTCACCCCAATCTCCAAAGCTTTAAATTACATTATCCAAGTAAAATATAAAATATAAAAAGCCTTACTTAAATTCCGGAAGGTCCTTATCAAAATGAACATTATCCTCATAAATGACCCTCAGCTGTTCATCAATAGCAATGACTTTCAACTGGAAGATATAAAACAGGAAGTTAACAAAATCTAGCAATAATTGAATAGCACTGATGACTCATTTATAATAATTTAATTCCCACTGACAAAATGAAACAAAAAAAAATAAATCACCCCAATCCATACAACTCACTGAAAGCAGGGCATAATTTTACATTAAACAAGTTATTATGTGAATTTCCAGAATGTTACCTATTCAGCAACATGTGGGTTTGTTTGTTTGTATTTTCTTTCTCCTGTAATGCACAAGATCAGGCTACAGGCATGTGCTAAAGAACAGCAAACATGTTACCAGGCTCACAGCTTGCATCACAGTAGCCAGTTTTGCCAATTCCTCCAAAGAATACAGTATCTTAGATTGAAGATGTCGCACACCTTCTTTTTCTGTCACCTCCTCTTGTGAGGTGACAAAACCTCACAGACCCTTTAGGGTACCTTGAACACCTTTCCTGCTCCCCAGATGGTAAGAAAATCAAACTCTGCCCATTTGGCAAAGCTCAGAGGGCATTACAGAAGTGTATTTGGAGCTACTGCAACAGAAAGCAACATCCCCAACTCCATAAAGCTGAGCCTTCCTGTAAGCACGAATTAGGAGGGTACCACAATCTTTCCTCATCTATCCTCACTTGAGTTCACCTAGTTCTGAAGAAAGACAGTAAGAGCTGAGAAGAAAAACAAGAAGGAAGCTCACATTCTGTGCCTATTTCAACCAGGGGGAGAGTGCAAACTGCTGCTAAAGGAACTGATTAAAAAAGATCCTAAAAAGAGAGTCATCTCAAGGAGCTGCATTCAAATAACAAAGCCATCCCCATTTTTACCACAGTAGTGTAGAGCCATTATCTATGCCCTGGCACAACTCATTACCAACCTGCACTAGCTTAAAAATGGCTCTGACCCACTGCAGCTTAATTGGCTCTCTGCTTGCAGCATGTCCCCGTAAAAACACTTGATCAACCTAACCTGGATGTGTCTTTTCAAGCTCCCAAACTTCAGCACAACCATAATGGTGATTTATACTCGAACACCTATTTTTAACATGTTCAGGTCTCTGCAGAACTCGGGCAGAGTTTCTCTTCACAGTACAGCAGTACCCGGCTGTGCCAACAAATCGGAATTTCAAGCAGAAACCTGAACATCCAGATTCAGAGTCTTGATTCACACAAAGACACAGGGAAGCTGTGTCTTACAGGTCCTACAGCAGCAAGCAGAGGGGTCTATATGCAGCCTGCATATAAAGAAGGACCACAACACTCCTCCAGGATTTAACTTATGCCTAGCAGGATGGGGAAGCAGGACACATTCGGATATACAACCCACTGCTTCAGATGGGGCAAACAGAAAAGGATGGAGGTGAAGGGGATATGAGAACAACCAGGTACATGCACTGTGTGCAGGCCATGGACATCTTGAAACACATAAATCACTCGGAATTATTACAGCCATAAGCTAAAACACAGGAAGTTCCGGTTCAAAATGAGGAAGAACTTTGTTACATTGACTGTGGCAGAGACCTGGTACAGGATGCTCAGGAAGGACATGGAGTCTCCCTCTCTGGAGACATTCCAAACCCACCTGGACATATTCCTGTGTCCAGGTGACCCCGCCTTGGCAGGAGGTTTGAACTGGATGATCTCCAGAGGTCCCTTCCACAGACTCAGAATCGGCCAGGTTGGAGGGACCACAGTGGATCATCCGGTCCAACCTCCCTGCTTTAGGAGGCTCGTCCCTAAGGACCCCTAGCACAGAGTTCTTTGTAGACATCTACTGACTGTTTCCAGTGACGGAGACTCCACGACCTCTCTGGGCAATCTAACCCTAGGGATTGTGTGATTCCGTGAATAATTTGGCATCAGCCGTATCGGGCTGCAGCGGCTGCGAGCCCCGGGCAGGGAGCCCCGGGCAGGGAGCCCCGGGCAGGGAGCACCGCCCCGCTCCCCGCAGCCCCGGCCGGGCCCGGGCACCGCGAGCAGCCCCGCACGGCAAACCAAACCCGCCCGGGGAAGGAGGAGAGCGGGGACGGAAGGCGCGGGGAGGGGACGGAAGCGGCGAGAGAGGGAAGGCCTGGACCCGATCTTGCTCGGTGGCGGCGGTAGCTGCGGGGAGAACCGAGCTCATCTCCCGCATCCCTCCGGGGCAGCCCCCGCAGCCCGGGCCCGCGTTCGGAGCCGTCCCGGGCAGCGCAGCCCCGCAGCGGCCGGGGCAGCCCCGGCCCCGCCGGCGGCCGCGGGAGGGGAGAGCAGGGCAGGGGCGGGGAGGCGGCGCGGTACCTGCTGCGTGCTGAAATCCCAGCCCAGGTAGCAGGGAGCGGCCATGGCACGGCACGGCACGGCCCTGGCCTCAGCCGGGAGCCGGGGCAGGGACCGGGAAGGGGGCGGCTCTGATGGCCCGGCCTCCCCGGGCAGGAGCCGCCGGCCCGGCCCCGCGGAGCGGCGGCACCGCGGTTAATGAGTGCTCGGGGGGCAGGGAGCGGGACGAGAGCTCCATCCCTCGCACGGAGGGGCCGGGAAGAACTCGGGGGTGGTGTGGTGGTGGATCGAGGCCGTGGTGGGGTGATGCTGCAGTGGGATTGTCCCGAACACGGGCCCGTTCCCCGCTGCGCAGCCCCAGGTCACGCACCGGGGCGAGGCGATGCTGTCCCTTCGTTCCAGATTGCGCGAAGCAGGGAGCGGGGTGGTAACCCGCAAAAGGCTGGCGCGCAGGTCGTCAAAAATTTACACTGTTTATACATTAAAACAAAGGCGTCAGCTTTTGTTGGTTACAAATTACGTGACTTTTCCCGGCTTTTGAGTCCGTTTTGAGTAGGCAGTCCGTGAGTTGATGGTCGAGATTACCTGCTGCTGTGATCACTTTTTCCCCAGTTACTGCTCAGTTCTGCTGAATTCACTCTTGGTGGCTCTTGTCCAGACCATTCACTTCGGGACTGTCTTCCCTTTTCCTTAAAACAAGAAATTAACCAAGCATATGAAATTCACAATGCGGTTTCTTAATCCTAATTGTCCAGCTACAGCTACTGGTTAGGAACTAAAAAAAATAAAAAGCACCTGCAAAGTTTGACACAGGCCCTTGTTCAAATCTTGAGGAGCTCGGGATCAGGATGAACTGGTGGTGGGATGATGTGATGGTGATGGTGGGTCACACTGTGGTGTGCATGGGGCAGCTGAGCATGCATACACAGGGATCCCCAGGGCAGCCCCCAGGCAGTGAGAGAACACCAGATCTGCCATGCAGGAGCCACCCAGGGTCCAGAACCAAATCAAAATGAGCAACCTCAAGCCACAGTCCCAAAGAATTAATTAAATTTCAATAACCTGTTACTGCAATTACTATCCCAGAGCCCTGTTTTGGTATCACACTCTAATCAGCACAAACACACACAGCATTCCATTAAAAACCCCACTATTATTACTTTGGCTGAAGTATTGTCTTCTAGTTTGCCTTTTTTCACTTGGGAGGGCTGAGGAGGTTTTAGGGTTTTGCATTATCTGCCTGTGACAAGCAAAGTGGTATTCCTTAATCAAAAGGAGACTCATCTAAAATACACTTCCATTCTGCAATCAAGGCAGTATCTCAGCAGAGCCTTGATGAAGTCAAATAGGTTTTGCATGCCCAGGATGTTAAAATTTTTTTACAGTACAAACAGTTAATTTGAGATAGCTCAGTGGGTCAGAGCATGGTGCTAATAATGCCAAGGTTGTGGCTTTGATCCCTGTATGGGCCATTCACATAAGAGTTGGACTTGATGATCCATGTGGGTCTCTTCCAACTCAGAACATTCTGTGATTCTAACTACAAAATATTATGAAATTTTGTCACAGACTGAGCATTTAAAAATATATCCAGTGATTTCTCAAAGCCTTAACACCCATAGGTTTATACTTTCAATATTTCTAGTTATCGTTATAAAAAACAACGGCCATGAGGTAGTGGTGGAATTTGCCTGCCCCTGAAGAGCTCATGCTGGATGAACCTGTCCTGGACAAAGGTCTCACTTAACCAGAGGCTGTGAAGGAAATAATGTTTTTGAAATGTTACCAAGAACTGTTTCCTCGGTGTAATTTATACCAGAAAACAAAGGATCAAATAACACACAGAGGCTGGGTTTTTTATTAATGCAGAATGTGGCTGGTGAGCCAGAGAGGAGAGGTTTGCTCAGCCTTTCATTGGCTGCACCGTCCCTGTAAACAATGACAGATTCAAAGGCTGAGGCTTGAAGCATTGCAATTTTCAAAAGATTTGAAAGAACAACAAGAAACTGAAGTGTGTAAGTCCGAATGTAAGAACGATGAATGACTTCTGAAAAAGAGAAATGAGTGGATTTAAATTTTTTAAGGAGGTATTGGCTAGTAGAAAGGGAACTAGATTTTATAAATAAAAAAAAAAAAGCAGTCTTGTGAGGATGAATTAGTTCTATTCTTCAGCAATCAGGTCAGAATACTCTCAAAAAACACGAAATTACTTGACTTAAACAGCACAGAAAAGCTGGGACTGGAATAACCTCCCTTGTATTATCAATCTCTTAATCAGGAATAAGGGGCCAAGACAAGTCAGGAGGAGAACCCACTGAAGGACAAAGTGGGAATGTTATTGTTGCTACTTTCACTGTCCATGTTTCTCAAAAGAAAGGAAGGAAGCTTGTAGAATCAATGCCTCACCCAGTTACTCTGTTGCCCATCTTTTCATCACAGCAGTGTTGTCTCAAATTTATTGTTTGAGTATGGAAAATGTGTGTTGCTGCTGTTCTTTCTGAGCTCAAATTCATACTTACAGATACTGCCACAGCCTCCAAAAATGTCTCCTGAAAGCAAAGAAGGTTTAGCTGTGCATTTATCAGTGAAGTTGAATTCATGTACTGGTGAGGTTTTAGCACTGACAAATCCAGAATTTCCAGAGGGGATGGACAAAATGCCGTTTATAATTGAAATGTCACCACTGCAGATTAACAGCTCGAGGCAAAGCACAGATTAATCACTCAAGACACATGGAGCAGAGTAAAGGGAAAAGTAAGTTTATTCCCCTTTTCCTATTAACTAGTTTCTGACCTGATGGAGAAGCAATACTTCCATGCTTTCCTAGGCCCCTGGCTGTTTAGATAAGTTACAACTAGGATGCCAATTAAAGCTATTTTTTCTTACCCCACTGTCAGTTAACTGCAACTGCACATTTATATCAATTCATTGCAAAACACAAATTAACTGTATTCCACATTCCTACATAGTGGGGTTTTTCACTTTTTATTCTCAATTCCAGTATCAAAACCTGCCTCTGATCTCAGCTGCACCCTGATACGAACTTAGATTTAAACACCCTCTTCAGCTCTGCACAGGAGAACTCCTTCAAAAACAGTGATAGCCTAAATTCCAGGCTTCATTATCATCACATCATCTGAGACATGCAAGCTAGAGAGAGCAGGTAGACCAGACCTTTGCTCTAAATTAGGGTGACTGTATTGACAGCAGTCCAGCTAACCTGATTTATACCAGCTACATAATTTAATGGGATGTGGAAGGACTCACACCTCCACAGGAAGCCCATGGGCAACTACAAAGCTAACAATCCTCCTGCTCCCAGAAGTAGATTTTGGGCACCTAACTAGTTATTTTAAGTAGCAGGCAGCCAAGTGTTTCTAAGCCCCAAGCAGGTATTCCACATTGCACAGGTGGGCCCAGCAGAAGAAATGGGACAGGTAAGAGTCACTGCAAATAGAGACTTATATTACAAACATGCAATAAACCACAGCAGCCCGTGTCAGTGCAAGCATTGTTAAGTCTGCAGGCACAATTATCCTTTACCCAATAAGAAATCTTGTGGCTCTTTAATTAGTGTCAGAAACACAAAACATAGTAAGCTGGGTCAGATGCAAGCCAACCTTTTTGCCAAGAAACCTGAGTCAGGTGCACTGCTGCTAATGAAGTAGGAGATGTTTACAATGTTAAGCTCCAAGTAACACAACAGTAACACGTTAACACATTGCATTAAAAAAAGAACTAGTCTCAGCCTGAGCACTGGACCTACCTGCTAGAACAATATCTGAACAATGGCAATGCCCTAGAGGTCATTCCCTTCCTACTCGGCATTGCAAGTACTCTTATCACAAAATCTCCAGCAATGTTTAACCAAGTACTGAAAACATAAAATACCACAGTACCATAAATTAAAAGACGAAGTTTCTGTTCTTTTTATTGAGATGGTATTATAATAGCAAAAGTGTTTTTCTTTCCCTAAATAAGTGCTTATCTGTTGAAGTTATTTTTGCACATGATCTTGTGGTAGCCATTATGTTTGTCCATTCCTCCAAAAGCAGTGGAAAGTCTTCACTCTGTAAGAACAAGAACTCGATGTTTAAATGGATTGAGGTGGCTGTTTTTTTACTGGCTGTGCCATGAACACGTGAGTGTGAGCAAGAACTTTGCTGCTGTGCTGGCTGCCCAGGGTGGTTGTGGAGTTGTGGAGTCTCCCTCACTGGAGCCGTTCCAGGACCATCTGAACACAATTCTATGCAATGTGCCCTAGGACAACCCTTGAGCAGGGATGTTGGCCTGGATGACCCACTGTGGGCCCTTCCAACCTGACCCACTCTGTGAGTCTATAAAAGCACATACAAAGATCCAGCAAAATCCCTATGAATGAGTTCCACAAGAGGAAGCCCAAATCACAGCTGTTGCATAGAGACTAAAAATGTAAATTATTTAAGTATAGTAATTACTCCACAAACTTGCTGGATGAATTAATTTTTTGACACGTGCATATTCAATATGCCAGGTGTGGTACTGCATTAACCAGCTAAGGCCCTTTACAGACAACTCATGAGGAATTGGTGCAGGATTCCATATAAAAGCACACACAAGCACATATGTAATGGGTACAGAAAAGAATTTAAATGATGGTTCAATACAAAATCTCTGCTATACCATCAGTTTCATGGGTATTGGTCAGTTTGCAGTTTTTATTTGATCATGTGCATACAATTCTCCAATTGCACTTCTATTGAATTCAGCAGAAGATGTTTTGACTCCTCTGGGTACTGAATCAGGCACTGTGGAATTGTATCTGGTTTTACATACTCTAGTTTATATACTCTAGTTTATATACTCTAGTTTTACAGATGTAATTTCCTTGACTCAATTAGGCTACCAGTGATTATGAAGTGCAGTACAAAGTCCTCATGAGATTTCTGCATGAAGTGAAGGATGCTTCTGAATAACAAATTATTTTTAGGATACTTTCTTCCTCTGCACAGACTTCAAGTCCATGTTCATTCTCACAATAGTAACAGTAGTCAACCATCCTCTTTGGAGGACTATCCTAACTACAGCCATTTGCAAGGCTTATTAAAGTTAACTTATGCACCCAGCAGAGTTTCTTGAAGATGAATACCAAAGTGGTTTGTGTTCTAGTGCTCAAAAGCAAATATCTCAGAAGCAAGATGGTGTCATCCAGATAAAACTTTTCATTAACAACATATTAACCAGTTCTTTCACGCTGTACTTGATTCTTATCAAACTTCACTTACAGATAAGTACATCTTATTGATTAAAAGCAATCAAAGATAAACTCATTCCTACTCAAACAATGTCTGAATTGGGCAGTAATAAGAGACAAACCTTGCTCTTTTCATCACCATCCTGGAAGGACCAAAAATCTTGCAATCAAAATCCTGTAGTTTTTAGGTGGAAAAATCAAGGCAGATTTTTAGGTGGAAAAGTTACATATCTTATACAACTTGTTTTAGACCCTGCTTGAAATTCCCACATAATTCCTATATGCCTGTTATGTCTCCTGGGAGAACAAATAACCACAGGCTGTTGTCACCTCCAAAAACTGTAGCCTTCATAACTCCATGGATAGGAAAAAGTCAGAAAAGTATTTGGTATAGAAGAGAAGGAGGCCAGGGGAACTGTGAGGGAAGATGTCAAAAGTTCATTTGTTTAAAATCTCTAACTGGTAAATATGTTCAGTTCTTGGTAGGCAAGGATAGCAGAGCTGTAAAATGAGCAATTCCTGACCCTCATTTTTGGAGGCTGGTTGTTTGCCCAGGAGAGATTCCAGTCATATCAATGAAACAACCAACAGAGGGAGCAGCCATCCAACAAAGCACATTTCAGCATTTTAGTTTACTTTTTGTAGCAAGTAACACTCCAAAGGAATATGATCTAATCCTCAGCAAGACAGAAGAACAGAGGTTTTCAAATGCAGTTTATGCCAGGCACAAAAAGCACATACAGAACATCTGCTGCATTTAACTCCCCAAGAGCAGCACTGAATTTGGCATGCAGGAACACAGTAACTTCTGTTTGACCACATTTGCCATCCACAAAAAGAAAAAAAAACCCAAAGATTGTGGTTCTGCAAAGGAGACTGGATAGCACCAAGCTCCTGACACATGCAAAGCCAGATGAGTGAGTACTAAATCATAGAATCACAGGATACAAGGTCGGAAGGGACCTCAAGGATCAGCTAGTCCAACCTTTCTTGGTAAAAGCATGTAAAGCACAAGATATTTGGTATGAAACCCTCAGTGCTAACTTGGTGTGCTTGATTTAAGCCTTTAGAGACACCCAGGCGGAGTGCAGCATCAGAGATATTTGGTATATGCCTACCTACACACACTATCTAATTATATTTACCTAAAAAACATGAGGAAAAAAATGGGTATTTAGAATCCTGTGAAGGAAATGTGAAAGGGACTACATGCAACCCAAGCTCACCAAACCTTCAGAGGGACCCGAAGGGCAGCTGGTCCCTTCCTTTGACTTGAACCCTTTAGGTCTGAAAGCACAGGAAAGATCAGATCAGAGGAAACATCTCAAGATCATTTCGAAAACTTCCATCCTAGGATCCTTCACCCCATTAGCAAGGACACTCAGAGAGCACCAGAAATAATCTTGCCCCATCAGAAAGTCCTGTGCTCTACTCACAACACACCATAGCTGGGGCATGCTTTAAGGTTGTGCTTTCAAACAATAGAAATGTGTGTGCTCTTATCAAAAATCTCACTAAAAAGTAAACAATTACTATTGATTCTACTAATACTGTCTGGAATCCAAATAATAGCAGCCACCTTGTTTCTATCTTTCTTTGTGCTATTACATTTTCTAACAATAAAATAGTCACTTTCTTACACTTCAAGACTGCGCTTCAACAAAAATTTTAAAAGCACTATAGAAAGCTAGAGAAAGGGGATTATCAAGTAACTTTGATTTTCCTTCTCAGTGCCAGTTAAAATCTACAGACATTTGTATTCTGTCTTTTTAACCTCCATGAACAGTGCTGAACATGTCTATAATTCAGCACACGAATATCATGAATAATACACCTCTAGTCTCAGGTGTGCAGTAAAACCCAGTGTTACAGGAAGTGCATTCAGTCAGTTAACCATTATGAGCATTTTTAATTATCTTTAAACCAACAATTATTCCTAAAAGGTTCTCCAAACATTTTTTAATAAAAAACTAATTTACTACACACAAATTAATTAGTCTGAGATAAAATTAGTGGCATCTTTTTAAATTAGATTTTGAAAGCAAGGTCAAGGGCAGTAAACATCTACTTCAGGTTCTAAAAGACACAGCTTTTGGACAATGAAGTATTCTCAAATTTTGTTTTGCCTCAAGGAAATGAAGAATTGGTTCCATTGTGATGGAAGAAAAGACTTAAGGGAAATAGGGCACTTCAGACTTCAGTGGATAATCAAGTGAAAACCACTCAGACGATCAGGAATTTGTTCAATTAAAAAATAACGAGTTTTGACACAAAACTAATCACGGCAATAAATTTTCAGAACCTGTAGTGCTGCTCAGAGATACATGTGCCAGTGCTAGAAAATGGCTTGGCTGCTTATACTCCTCAGCAACCCAGAGCAACCCGAATGGAGATCTCTAACGTGTCAGTCTCAGGCAAACACAGCCATGCCACTCCAATAGTGCCACCTGCTGCATACTGGGAAAGTGTACAGGGCTCTGGAGCTCCAGGGAACTCGATTTAAAGATTGATTGACTGATTTAAAAAGAAATCACATGGTGTGCATGCATGACAATGGGAATTTATTTTTATTTCTTAGTAATACCTAAAAGGAAGTTGTTCCACTATGCTGTAAGAACAGAACCTGTGGGTAATTTGTTTTCAAGTTTATCCCAGTGGCATAACAAGGATTAGCTGCATCAGCTCACTACACATCAAAGTCACAATTAACCTCATGTACTTTCTGATGTCATGGTGATTAGAGCTGCAATTCATTTTATTAATCATATCCTGGTGGCAAATTATTCACAAAAAACACATACATATATATATATATGTGTGTGTGTGTATACAGAGACATGCCTTGATAGCAAAGTGCACCTGCACAAACACACATACACACAAACTCATACACACCTCCAGAGACTGATTCAATCACATCTCAAATCCTGTGTGCTGTTTTGAGCCTGTCATGACAAGAAAGACATTGCTGGAGTGTGTCCAGAGAAGAGCAACTGAGCTGGGAATGGCCCTGAAGCACAAGTCTGATGAGGAGCAGCTGATGGAGCTGTGGGGGCTCAGTCTGGAGAAAGAGAGGCTCGGGGGGACCTTCTCACTCTCTACAGCTCCTGACAGGAGGGCATAGTGATGTGGGGGACGGTATCTTCTCCTGGGTAACAAGTGGCAGGATGAGAGGAAATGGCCTCTCATTGCACCAGGAGAGGTTCAGATTGGATTTTAGGAACCAGAGGAAATGGCCTCTCATTGCACCAGGAGAGGTTCACATTGGATTTTAGGAACATTTTTTCATGGAAAGGGTTATAGAGCCCTTGGGGAACAGCACCTGAGAACAGGGTTTAATGGTGAACATGGTGGTGCTGGGCTGACTTGCTGATCATAAAGATTTCTTCCAGCCTTAACAATTCTATGCAGACTCTGCTCACAAGTTTTCCCTGAGAAGCAAACAAACTGTGATGTATATGGGATTGGCTGAGCTAATCCTGTTTGCAGTTCCTCCTCTCTGCTGTACCACCTGGGCCCATTCCCTTTGTCTCACTGGCCATCTGGCTCCTTTGCCTGCTTTGTGGTTCTACTGCTTACCCATGGAACTGCCTGGGAGGGAACTGACTTGTATAAACCATTCACGTGTCTACGTGTGATGGCTTTTCTGTGATCCTGAGGGAATGGTGCAGCACAAATAATTAATAATAATTTCTGATCAGATACAAACTCATTACAAGTTAAATGCTCTTCTAATGAGAAGTGAAGCTCACATCTCTGAAGACAGAGCCTGTGTTTCAGGTTTAAGGATGCTGTCCCAGTAATTCCTCCTGCCACACACACAGGCAGGCTGCACAAGTCACTTTCACAGGAGGTCAGAGAGTGAAACAGTGTGACTGGAATTTTAAAAAGGTTGGGTAACTTTTATGACCATTAATAATGTTTGTATTGAATGCCAGCTCAAACTGTAATGAGGTTAATTAAATCCCCTGTCCCAATGTATAAGCCAACTGCCTGAAGGTCCAGAGGCAGACTCCATATGACAACAGCTCAGAACACTGGACAAACAAGGCAATTGAGGCACTGCTTGCTAGAGAGAACCAGGTGTTTGTCACTGCTCAAGGCAGAGTATCAAAGTAGATCTAATGTTGAGGACTCTCCGTGTGTGGAGATATGAGGCTTGACTCCATTTTAGAAGGCTGATTTATTATGTTAAATATTATATTAAAATACTACATTAAAACTATACTAAAAAACAGAGAGATCAGAAGGCTACAACAAGAATAGAACAGAATAGAATAACAAAATCTTGTGACTGCTCACAGCCTTGGCACAGGTGGCTGTGATTGGTTATCAATGGAAAACAATCCACATGGACCAATCACGGATGCATCTGTTGCATTCCACAGCAGCAGATAGTAATTGTTTACCTTTCTCTCCTGAGGCTCCTCAGCTTCTCAGGAGAGGAAAAATCCCAGCAAAGGATTTTTCATAATATCATGGCTACAATCTAACAAAGCCATGATACATCAGAACAATTCCAACATGATACGTGCTTTTTCTGAGGTAGAGAGAAGCCAACTTCAAGAGTATCCACAGAGTCTGACAAAGTATTGTGTTTACTGTTCTCTCACTGGCTAAGGCAGGAAAGGACTACAGCTGAAGCAGGTAAACCAACTGTAAGACACAAGCATATTGGGAAGGCAGGAGTAATTATTAACAAGTCAGCTACAGCAGACTTACACATGTGAGCCTGCTGAGCCTTCCCAGAACCCTGTGCACTGCATATCTAGAGTCCCGTCACCTGCAGGCACAGAACCTCCAAGGGGATTCCCAAGATCTGCAGGATTTCAGCCTGATTCAGCCAATCATTGATGTGCAACCCAAGGAACATGAAGGAGCAAGTGAACTGTCTGAGCTCAGGCAGCTGGGAAGCTCAAGCCTGTTGAACAGTCTCAGCAAAGAGAACGGCTGCAACATTTCCAGCTCCTGCCAAAAGCCTCCTCTGAAATCACCCACTGCAGCACTTTGGGCACATCAGCAGATTTCTGCTACAAAATGCATGCCAGCCTGCAACAAACTGAACTTTTACCCTTTCCCAAATAGGAAAGGGCCCAGAATTTCTGAAGCTGCAAGGAGGCTTGGGTTATATGTCTTATGATATTCAGTAATACCTAAAACTTAGTCAAAAACTTGACTAAAACTTTAATGGGTCAACCTGCTGAGGGTTTAATACTATTACTAGCTACAGAAGATTGTGACTACATAATTTTAATATTTTTATTACTTTTAAAATCAATTAATACATCCTCTGCTCATTTCTATTGTTGTTTAATGGGTCTTAGTAAATGGCATCTCTTTCTTATATATAAATTTTATAATAACATAGTGTTGCTTCCCAACCAGCCCCAGTATTTTGTTAGGAAACAAAACTTGGAATTTATTACTCAGTTCCCTGATACCATGTAACAACACACCTTCCTTACCAGAGTGTAACACATCTTCCTGCTCTTACCACCCCTGCACAAAGGGAATGTAACAATTTCAACTACACAGATATAACTGTTGTAGCACTACTGATTTTTATAGAGAGGATTTAACATCCTGCCTGGTGAAGAGAAGGTTGTGCGCAGACCTCATGTCAACCTTCCAGTATCTGAAGGGAGCCTACAGGGAAGCTGGAGAGGGACCCTTCATCAGGATTTGTAGTGACAGGACAAGGAGCAATGGGTACAGATTGATAGAGGGGAAGTTTAGGCTGGATATTAGGAAGAAATTCTTTACTGTGAGGGTGGTGAGATATTGGAACAGGTTGCCCAGGGAGGCTGTGGATTCCCCAAACCTGACAGTGTTAAATGCCAGGTTAGACAATTCGTTAAGCAACCTGATCTAGTGGGAAGTGTCGCAGCCCATGGCAAGGGGAGTTGGGACAAGATGGTCCTTAAGGTCCCTTTCAACCCTTAACATTCCATGATTCCATTAAATTCTCTTGTGCCACAATAGCACCACAAACCTGTGCAAGTTTTCAGAAGTGAGTGGTTATTACCAGTCTAACAGCTGTGGTTTATGTCCTTCTAGACACAAACTCTTCTCAGCCAGAAAAATAAAACATCCCCTCACAAGGTATCTTGAAAAGAGACCAATGGATAAATAAAAGCCTATTGTCAAAGTGACAGGAGAGTTATCCATTCCTAAGAGAAATTACCACACTCAAGGCAACTTCAAACCAATAATCTTCCCTACAATGCCATTGACTTGAACTCAGTGGGTTAGAGCATGGTGCTAATAACACCAAGGTTGTGGGTTTGATCCATGGAGTTATGGACCATTCACTTCAGACTTGATGATCCCTGTAGATCCCTCAGAACTCAGGATACTCTGTGACTCTGTGACTTCTGTTGTGCTTTATCGTATGCAGGGCGACCCCAACGTCTGGGAATGATCGGCATCTGACTCCGTTGATTCAGAATGCTGAACAATTGCTTTATTAAAACTATACTATATTACATTAATACTATACCATAACTATACTAAAGAGATACTAAAGGATACTAAAAAGATACTAAAGAAAAACCTGTGACCATCTCCAGACAGCCAGGACACAGCTTGGACCTAACAGGCCAATTAATATAAACAACCATCACCAGAATCCAACTAAGAACACACTCTCAGTAAAGAATCTCCATAACACATTTTACATGTGCAAAAACAACAGGAGCAGAATAGAGGTAAGAATTGCTTTTGTCTTCTTCTCTCTGTGCTTCTCCCAGAAAAATCCTGGGAGAGAGAATTATGTCTCTCTGTTCAGAGAATGTGAATGCCACAGTGCTTGATGGAGGATACCACATCTGAAGATGTCGCACAGACCCACCTGAGCCTACACTTCCAGCACAGGAGATTCACAGTTCTAAGTGTATCTCAGGACTTGAAGCCCACAAAACTGGAAAAACCCACAGTGGAACCCATTGCTGTTCCCTCTGGCCATACCTCACAGAGTCCATTGTGACAAGCGCCCGCCTGGCTCCCGTGTCCCCAGGGCCTGGGTTCCATGGGAACCTGCTGCTGCTGCTGCTGCTGCTGTGCCCGCAGCCCCGCTCCGGGCCCTTCGCCTCAAGGCCAGCAGCTCTCACCTTGCTCCCGGGAAGGATCCCCCAGCATCCCCCGGAGGCTGTGCCGATCCCGTGGGGTGCAGGTGGGTACCGGGGCTGCTGCTGGGCAATCCCAGCTCAGGGGGATGCACAGGAGGCTGCTCTGGTGCCGATGCGTCAGAGCTGTGCCCAGTGCCTTTCCTCCTTGTCTTTATTATCAGCCTGCATTTCTTAGCCAACCATTCTGACAATTCTCTGCCCCTTCCATCAATAGTTTGGATTTCAAGCCTTATTTCTCTACTTGGTTTATGCCACACAAAAGGTAAATTGTCTGTAGAGGATGACATTTTCGTTACAAAACTTCAGTCTTACATTCAAAGCGGCTCTTAGGAAATAACCGACTGTTTACTCAAATTAGTTTTGACATAGTCCTTTTAAACTCTTACCAAAAATGTGCCACTGCATGAGAATGAGCAGATGCACAATTGTATTAAAGCTACAGTTTAACTGCATAATTTTTTCACATACTACTGTCTTGGGCCCTTGATAGACCTATTTCAGGAACAAAAACTTGCAGTACACAGCCCAGGCAAAGTGTTACACTCTACCTGATATGATCAAAAGCCACGAGTTTTTCAAATTTTTGCCTCGTTGTGAGATAATAATGTTAGCATTAAGTTTTGAAATTTAGCTTACCATGCATTTTAAAGGTTTGCTCAGCTCTCGTTAACAAAATTATTCTTTCTGTAGTTTATTTCATTTTACAGAGCAGCAGAAGTTCTGAATGAGTCAGACTAAGGCGTTCCTGTCTCCAGCCTTCCAATTCCAAGTGTTGCTGGCCCATATTTTTCTGACTCTGTACCCAGGCCTGAATACTTTTAACATATTATTTGAAAGGCAACAAGAAGCATAAAAGTATGAAAGCTCGATAAATCCTCCCCTCCCACCCCACTGCCCCAAGAAGCGTCAGCAAGAATGTAACTAAAAGTTCAGGAAGGAAGAGTCGGGGGGAAAGACACAAAATACACAGGAAAAAAGAAAAATATCTCCAAGGTGGAACTCCTGACCTGGGGATGCCTCCACAACAGCATGTATTTAAGAATTAGCATTGCTACATAAACCAGTATTACCCAGCCTTTTCTGTATTTGGCTTGTACTTCACTGTTTTTTTTGGCAAAGGTTCATGTGCTCACAACCTTAAGTAAACATTGAATCCAGCTATGCAGTCCTGATCCTGAACTCTTGTATGCAGGAGCTCCGGGCACTCGGCATGAAAAGAACCTGAGTGACTTCCACAGCTCCAGTGCAGACCGGGCAGCTCCTGACACAAGGCACCGTGCTTGGAAGAAAGTCACTCCTTCATTTAGGAAGATTTCAGATGCTTCACGCTTGATTTGCTTTTTTTTTTTTTTGCCAGCACAATGAAGGAAATGTCCTGCTTCTGCTTGACTTTTTCTTCCTTGTTGGAACAGATGGTGAAGGCTTACAAATACGTGACTGGTATTTTTTCAGTGACTCATAGCTCAGAGCCACAGGTTTCAGATGGTGATAAGAAGCTCACCAGGATGGATGTAAGCATACTTGAGGAGCAGTATGACCATATAAAACAGAAGCAAAAACTGCAACCACACATTATTGTATATAAAACAGGTACGCTTCTATTTGTAGAAAAAAAAATGCATAAGTAATGTAAAGACTATTTCTTTAAATCTTTAATAACACCTAGTTTGTTCTTTTTGTGTTCAGCTTCAAGAGATGTAGAAGAAAATTCCTTTTTTGTCATTTTGGGGTTTTATTTGTTTTGCTGAAAGGTGGTTTTATATTTATATCAGTAAGCTTCATGTCAGTGAAATATTATTATGTATTTGAAACAGATTAACATATTTGAGGTAAGATTTTATAGGTTTTATATCAGTAAAATAAAGTTCTAAACATAAATAGTAACCCTTACAGTAACCATGTTCTTCATGTCTATGATAAGTGTATTTGTGCAACATGTTCTGTAATATTTCTGCTCTCTTGAATGCTTCCATCAGAACCAGCAGCTCTGGGTCGTCTTTCTCTTTTTCCCTTCTCTGTCTGTGTAAAGAAAGACTGCAGGAAGCAATGGCAAATATCAAGTAACAAGCACAAGTTGGGGTTTTGTTAAAATATAACTTTAATTAAAAGTCATAGTGGGTAACTAAGATACAAGCTTTGAACAAAAGGTCCTGTTTTGAAAGTATTTTCAGTGCATATTGCTTGGAAAGTGCATAAATAGAAAAACAAGTAAGAATATGTATCACTCATCTACCTGCCCTGTCAAGCAGATTTTATATAAGAAACTTGCAATTATTTTAACATTTTTAGTTAGATTACTGCTGACAATACTACACTGATACATCAGCTTTCCAAGTTAAAAGTGATCTTGAGAATACTAAAACAACTAATGAAGTTGTCTTCTGAATTTAATTCTAATATAAAATCCACGCTTCATTCACCTCTCATATCAGTATTTAGCTCAACAGATGTAGGACTTAGGTTATTTAATTCTTTACATTTTCCTCTACATTTTTCAGCAGTTCTAGCATTTGGCTGTGTCAGAATTCATGATCAAAACAATCAGAAAAAAATTTGTTATTATGAACTATATAACAGATTTGCTTCTTCAATATTCTTTCATCCAAATGTTTTTAAATTCTCATGTTAAAAGAATGAAAATCTCTGTGAGGAACAAAAAATATATATACAAGCTTGTTTTATCAGGTATCAAAAAGCAGCTAATTTGAAGACAAAACAGCCCATCTAATCAGTTATAGCAAAAATATATTAGTTAAGGAAAGGGAGCAAAAGCCTTTATTCAGATTAATTCAAATGAAGTTTCAGATACAATGAATGTAATTAGAGCAGATTTCTTGCAAGGTCATTTTTAGATGAAGATTAAAATATGTAAGAAAGTAGAACTGCACAGTTTCTGGGGAATTTAAAATGTAGTAGGGCTAAAAATCCACATACAAATATTTTTATACACATGCACATTCTCCAAAACATTCACAAAACCACATAACCTGCTGCACTTCTATCTTCAAACGACCTGTGTGGAAAGAATTCGTGTCACTGTTAGAAGCAGTCAGACCTTGGGCATTTTTTGTTATACTGAGTTCTCAAGGTCCTAAAAGTTTATCTTACACATTCCTGTGGAAGCTGGGAAAACCTATTACCTGGCTCAGCACTTTGCACCTGTCACATGCATCAGTTTTCAGAAAAATGTGGAGCAGAAATGAACATTGCTGCATCAGGACTGCCCTACACCGTCCTGAAATTCTAGGTAGTTCCAAAAGGCAGTCCATGTATGTATCAGTGATTTGTACTGGCAGGAAATTGTTTCCCTACCTAGAGGGTAAAATTATGGCTGTGCTGGGAAAGGAGTGACAACAACAGCACCACCACAAACCCCACACATACACACAAACCTCAAAGGCCAGACACACAAACCCTTCCTCATGGAAGGAAAGCACCTTCAGTCCCCTTGTGGTCTTAAAAGTCCCTGCCAAAGGTCTTTGTTCTTACCAGTGAAACCCTGCTTTGCCCCTGCCTGGCAGAGCTGCTGTCCTTCCATGGAACCACAGGGATTTTGAGCACTGTAGGTTTGTTGCACCACAGTTGGAATGATAATTCCAAGTTTTCTGGAGGACTTTTAGCTTTGTATGTCACTTCCTGTCTGCAGGAGTCATGAAATTGTGGACCTTTAAACAGGACTTAAGACACTCTTAACTTCTCTATTTTTTTTGTTAGAGGGCTTAGTAACCAAGAAGTCACCTGAAAACAACTTTGTTCTGTTTCTTCCCCAATACACACAAGCACATTCATGCTTCTGCCCACTCCTGATTATTTGAGAACAAAGACCACAAGAAGATTTGAAAGGCACCAGTTAGGGGATAATACAGCAATGCATTCATTATTTATTGCCTAAGAAGCTGAAAAACAGTATTTACTTTAGGAATTAAGTGGGAGTATTCAGCACATGCAGTCACAATAGAATAAATACTGGAGCTCTGACTGCAGAAATCTCTTCCAAGTATTTCCCAAGGTAACTTGAGATAAGATTAACTTTTGCCACTCTGGAACCTTAAAAGTATCTATTGATGACAGCATATAGCCAGCTGGTAAACAACTGTGCGACAAGGCTATAATACACAATTTACATGGAGGAAAAAAAGACAGAAAAACAGAAAGAAAGAGCTGTATAACTGCAGCTTTCTTGAGAGGTTTGGACAGTGCTGGAGGTGTGTTAATTCAACACCCAGTGGTTCAGGACTATCGCATTTCTGTCCAAGGTCATTGCTCAATTTTGTGTGCTGCACCTGTAGCCAAGCAAGGAATCAAATCAACCTTGAACTCAAAACCAGTGCACACTATTAAAACTGGACTAGCTTTGTCACTCTGAACTTTCTGATCAGCTCAAGACAGATTATAATTATTCTGATGAGCAGTTCATAAGGCTCTAGATGTTCTGATGTTGCCTATCAATGTCAGTCCAGCCAAGAGCACAGTTAACACCACAAAAACATGAAAAGGTGCTTCACCTCAGTCTCTCAGTTCCATTCTCTCGTGGCTTTTCTTTCACATACAGAGAACAAGCCTTGGTTTACACAGCCTGGTGCTACACTGTGCTGTTCTGCAGAACACACAGAGCTCTGATTTGCACATGAACCTTTTTGTAGCCAGCCAAGCTCAGCTTCATTACTTGGATAAGGTCCAGTCATAACTTTGATTCTCACTGTTGTATAGTATAGAACTATGTATTCTTATGTCTCTGAGAGGTGTCACCCTAAGAAATTCTGTCAACACACCTCACTGTACAGAGGGATGCACAAACACACCTGTATCTCAAAGCTCTGCACGTGCCTCAGTCTCCTTCCTCCCAGTAACGTGGCATGAGAGCCAATGTGGTCTGACACGGCTCTCCCTCCCAGCCACGCTGCAAAACAGCTCTTATCAGATCAACCCTTCATGGCCAAGGAGCAGAAAATGCTCTGTGATATTATGCTGGGGTTGTTGTTTTGGCAGTGGGAGAGAAAGGCAGCAGTGAAAGCCCTTGCCTAGCAAAATCCCTGCTGTACAGGTTCGTTTACTGCCAGGAAATCAGCTGGGTCTGACATCTAATACTTTTTTGTAAAGATGACACAAAAGGCAGCTATAAAGCAGAGGTTGTGCTGTTGGGTTTTGGTGGAGGCAAAACACTGCCTACTCCTACTCACTCTAGCTTCATTTCAAATTTAGGATTGCAATCATTTTAAAACAGTTGTTCAGAAACACTCAAAATACAATCAGCACTCTCCTAAGTTGACTTTTCTCCTTTTAATGTGTTTCAGAATTTATTGTACAACAGACACAGTCACTATAAGTAAACCCTGTAAATAAGGCCAGCACTCTGTACAACCCCTACTTTAAATTATATTTATACCAACTGAAGTACATTGAAGTAGTGTCAACGAATTATCTTTAGTGTAATGGATCAGTTTCTGTTCATTTTCAAGACACAGAAAACCAGTCATGTCCAGCAATTTGTTGACTGCTACATGTAATTAAAGTAGCATTAGCATTTCTGTCCCTAATATCTTAAACATTTTTAACTTTCATAGTGCTTTGGAAATTAAGCTATAGGGGTAGAAGAATAAAAAAAAAAGGAGACCAGAATCTCTCCAACTGTTACAGCTACTCTATACCATTCACAGAGGAAGCAGATTCCTCTAAGTTATCATTCAGGCAACACGAGTATGATAAGCTATTTACACAATTTATACCAAATGGAATAGTAAAATTGCAGTAAAATATTAAAATACAAGCCTATAATGTTAATGATCCCTCATTAAGAAAAAGAAGGCATTCACAACTTTTTTTATCTGGAAATAGTCACAATATTATTAAATTGTGAATACAAACTTCAAACAGTATCAAACAGAACATTTTAGTCTTCCAAATTACAGCACTTGCCAACAACTTTTTTTATCTGGAAATAGTCACAATATTATTAAATTGTGAATACAAACTTCAAACAGTACCAAACAGAACATTTTAGTCTTTCAAGTTACAGCACTTGCCAACACACTGAGCAAGTCCCTACTCACCTTAAGAAGTTTTGCTTACAAGCAATTAATTACTGAAAGTCGATTCTCAATCTGTGCTGTTAATGAGTCTTGGAGTACCAGTTAGATCAATATTGTCTTGATAAATTTCCATTTTCATTTGACTAAAACTAGGATACCATTTATGCTCTCAGAACTGCAAAAGCAAGCATGAAGTAGTTCTACTCCTTAACTTGGCATCAAAAGAACTTGCACTACTCTCAGCCACTGAAAGAAAGAGCACAGTTAAAACTCATATTAAAGCTTTTCAGACGAGTTAATGCTGCTGAAATCATACCCTTGATTTTTGCCACCATACTAACGTGCACAAATGCATTTCTCCAGCAGGTGGACATGAATCTGTTCTGCCAGAATCGATGATCAACCCTGTTCTAATTAATAAGAAAGTTAAAAGATCAAAGTCATGCAGAGGAGACGTGCCAGTCAGAAAGGTCACACTGGAGACAACCAATGGAGGCGGCTCAGAAGAGGATTTGCTATGGCGCGCCCACCTGGGAAGGCACCGCCTGGGGCAGGCCCCGGGACAAGGAGATTCCTGGGATCTCTCTCACTGCAACAGCACACCGTGGAGTTTTGACAACCAGAGACTGATTTCAAAGGCAAATGGCACAGCACAGACCAAGGAACATGAAGGAGCAAGTGAACTGTCTGAGCTCAGGCAGCTGGGAAGCTCAAGCCTGTTGAACAGTCTCAGCAAAGAGAACGGCTGCAACACTTCAAGCTCCTGCCAAAAGCCTCCTCTGAAATCACCCACTGCAGCACTTTGGGCACATCAGCAGATTTCTGCTACAAAATGCACGCCAGCCTGCAACAAACTGAACTTTTACCCTTTCCCAAATAGGAAAGGGCCCAGAATTTCTGAAGCTGCAAGGAGGCTTGGGTTGTATGTCTCACAATGAGGACATTCAGTAATACCTAAAACTTAGTCAAAAACTTGACTAAAACTTAAAATAGTAAAGTAGTCCTTCCAGTTACACAGATCAACCTGCTGAGGGTTTAACACTATTATTAGCCACAGAAGATTCTGACTATATAATCTTTAATATCTTTATAATTTGTAACATATGATTTCATCATTCACTTTCAAGATATTAATGATAATTTCTGATGTATTTTTTAAATCAATTAATAAAACCTCTGCTCATTTCTATTGTTGTAATGAGACTTAGTAAATATAATTCCTTTCTGATACATAAATCTTATCCTAATATATTTTTAGTTCCCATCTATCCCCAGTGTTTCATTAGAAAACTAATGAGGTCTCCCCTTCTGCAGATCTTTAGAAGGAGGAGACTCTCTCTTGCAGGTGCTTTTCAATGACACAAACAGGATTTTTGTATCACCCACTTCTGGCTGCAAGTGCTCAGACAGGTCTCTTTTTCAAATGTAGTCTTCACAAAAATTGGAGATGGGAAATGTCTCCCTATTTCATAATGGGTAGCCATGGGACATCATAGTAACTGGGTTTTTTTCTTCACAGTAGTTAAAATGTTTAAAGAAGGATTAGGAAGGGGGAAAAATAAGATAAAGCATAGATATACCTAACAGATAACAGGGAAAAATACTAGATAACAATTAGTCCACATGAAACAAGAAATTACCTGGAAGGAAATACTTTAAAAACTTCATTGTCCTTTGATTGATCTAGTTATCTTAATTAAACATGGACCTTGAAAACCTTGGTTTTAAAGTCAGTGCAGGTTTATGCATGGACTAAGTAACTAACTCCTTTGTAAGCTCTTTCATACAAACACTTTGTGCTTTCCTCAGGCTTCTCTAGGATATTACTGTGCTTTGTACTGACTGGAACTAATTTAGAAAAGGCATTTTGCCTTTGGAGAATCTTTCAATTTAATTTCCAAGGACATTATGAAAGGGAATTTTCAGTAAGTTTTCACTTGTTAGTGGGGTAGTTTCAGTTATGAGAAAAGTTGCTATACTAACATTTCAAGAGACTGGAATATTACACACACACAATTGTCTAATGAGAAAATTACAGGTTTTTTCCTAAAGCAGTTGTAGTGAAAATGAAGTAGAAAAATAAGAAAAGAGCCTAAAACTTCCAACACTAGAAAGTCCCACTTCTGAAAGGCATCTGATCTGCAAATCCTTTCCTGTTAACTTCTTCATGTTTGGCCATCATGGGCAGGAGATTCCATCACTGTTACCACAGATGTAGTCAAGTTTTAAGCACTGAACTCAAGACTACCATAAAGCAAATTTTCTCTGAGTTTATCAGCAGGCAAGCCTGACTGATTTATGCACATGGGGGAACATGGAATCCTGAAATTCTAGTTCAGTGTCTTGTTCACAAGCCCATGAGGTTCCCATTTCCAAAGATGCAAACAAGACCCTCATGGTAGCTTGCCTGACTTCCTAAGAAAAATATTAGGACAGTCTTGCAGGTCCATCCATTCTAGAATAAATCACACTGCTGAGCAATTATTTCAGCCACACATCAGTAAAATAAAATTAAATCCCTTTGCTGCTGGGACAACATGCTGCTGGTCACATGAAAGAATTAGCCCACATGAGTTACTTGTAACTGGTGTTACCCATTAGAAGAAAAGTTTGTCTTTTACAGGCACCAAAAACATTCCAGGAACAAGCTTCAACCCCCTGAGGAACTCAAATACAAAACACAGTATTGAGCAGCCATGTTGTGCAGCCAAATCCCTGGAGCTTTGCTCCCTGCTCCCATTCCCGGACATTCTGGGGACTAAAAGTGACACTGGACTCAGCCTGAGGTGCTGTTTAGCACCAGGTTTTCCACATCCCTCCAGCCCAGTCTCTGAACCCAGGTTAACTTCTGACAGCCCCACAACCAGGCAAGACCCTGCCCACCCCCACTGATGGGGAAATACAAACTCCCAGGCTAAATCTCACCTGCAACACTGCTGCCTTCAAAAAATACAGAAAAAAACCCCAACCTGCACATCTCTGTCTCACACACACAGAGGTGGCAGATGAGGGGTGGCTGCAGAACACTCGCCCCCAACCCAGACCCAGCCTTTCCCGGAGGGACAGTCCCTCAGGCAGCCTTGGGGACCCCCATCATATCCCAGGGATGAGCCACCAGATACTCTGGAGCCAGCAGGCCCTGCTGCTGTCACATTAACCAGTGTGCAACAAGCAAATAATTACACACTTGAGAGAAACATTATTTATTTCAAGCCTGGGTGCTGGTGGTCTTTCACCAATCAAGCACACCCACCATCAAAACTTTTTACTATTTATACATTTTAGCAAACAAAGCCATTATTGTTAATCTGCTACAAGTTGGAGAGTTCTTTTCTTAATTAGTATGCTATCTTCTACTGGTTAATGATTCTCTCACTTCTTATGCTAATAAGCACTTTCCCATGTTTTGAGTCTGTGGGTTTCTTGGGTCAGTTGTTGTGATGTTTTGGTAATGCCAGAATTACCTTTTACCCAGTTGGAGCTGATTTCAGCACAGCTACTGAGTTGGTTTTATCTGTTTCTTCCTTATCTTGGGAGTTCTGCCAAATGTCCTTGTGGCCTGTAAATTCTGCATTCTTTGTGTCAACTATCAATAGTAGATCCTTCTTCCCAAGCTCTGTTAACCTTCCCCAAGGTCTGAGATCATTGAAACATGTTGAGCCCTAAACCTTAACACTGCAATTCTACCAACAATTAATTAATTTTTCTAACATCTGGATGTCACTTAGAACTTGAAATGTCACTTAGAACTTGTAAATTGCTGTTTCATGGGTTATGTCTCACAGAACCACGAATGGGTCAGGTTGGAAGGGGCCACGGGGGTCATTTGGTCCCAACTCCCTGCTCCAGCAGGGCCATCCTAGAGCACATGGGACAGGATTGTGTCCAGATGGTTCTGGAATATCTCCAGTGAGGAAAACTCCTCATCCTCTCTGGGCAAACTGTTCAGTGCTCGGTCACTGCTCAGGGAAGAAGTTTTTCCCCATATTCTGGTGGAATTCCCTGTGCACCAGTTTCTGCCCATTGGCTCTTGTCCTGTTGCTGGGTGTCACCAAGAAGAGCCTGGTCCGTGCTCCTGGCACCTCTCTCAAACATTGATGGGGTAAATCTCCTCAGGGACAGGATGACAGGACAGGGCCTTAAGCTGTGTCAGGGAGCTTTGGTTGGATATTTAGAGGAATTTCCTCATGGAAAGGAAGATTAGACACTGGAACGGGCAGCCCAGGGAGGCGGTGGAGCCACAGTCCCTGGAGATTTTAAGGAAAGACAGGACATGGCACTGAGCGCCACGGTCTGCCTGACATGGTGGCGTTCCGTCATGCCAGACTCCATGACCTCAGAGCTCTTTTCCAACCCAACCGACGCCGTGATTCCGTGATTCCTTTCTTTTTCACTAGGCTTGAAACCACGCAGAGACCGAACACCACAGACCACGGGAGCGAAGGGACACCTGCCCCTGCGCGCCTGGCAGCGGACACGCCCCGAGTGAGGGCAGGGCGCGGACATGGCGGGCGGGGCGCGGCTTCACCCACGTCACGCCCGTCTCCCTGGGCCTTCCGGGCTGCCGTAGGAGCCGCTCCCGATCCTCTCCCTCAGGGACCGCGGCCCTCGCCTCCCTCCTTCCCTCCCGGGAAGCAGCTCAGGGAGCAGCTGCGTCGGCCCCCGAGCTTCCCCCGGCGGCGGCTGTGCCGAGCCCGCGGGGCGCAGGTGGGTGCCCGGGGCCGGGGCCGTGCTGGCAGCGGGGACTGGCGGTGGCGGCGCTGCCCTGGCACGGGAGGCTCTGGATGTGTTCCTGGGGAGGGATGAGGATGCCCGGGCCCGCAGGGATGGGGCTGCTCTCCCTGTGGGTCTGCTCGTGGCGCTGCTTCAGTGCTTCCCCTCGCTCAGCCGCGGAGGAGTGTGGCAGGGCTGTGCTTGACTCGTTTTTAGGGAAAATTAATGTGTCTTGCTTTGTTAGCCAACCATTCTGACAATCCCCTGCTCCTTTCGTCAACAATTTGCCTTTTGAACCTGGTTGCTGCATCTTATGTCGCGCATCTTACTCCTCCACTTGTTTTATTTCACGTAAAACTGGCCTAAGAGGATGACATTTTATTTACAAAAGCTGAGTCTTGCATTCAGAGCGGTTCTGGGGAAATACCCCCGTCCTTTACTCCAGCGAGTTTTGAGAAAGTCCCTTTAAACTCATTCCGAAAGTGAAATTGCCTCAGGAGCTCTTGTGGCGTTTCATGGCTGATGGAAGAGTAAGTCACAGATGTTTTTGCCATGGATTCTAATGCAATTTAGGGATGGTGTGCTGGAATTTATTATAAGTGTTAGAAATGTTACATGTAAAATCGTAGGTTTCGTGTTTGTGAAAGCAAAAGTTTATTTTTTTAAATAGAGTGTTAGTAAGAATAAGTTTAATTGGAGACTGCAGTGATGTTTTCTGTTTTGACAGATTAATTAAAAATCACAAACTTACCAAGCTATAGTATTGATAAACAGATGAATGGCCAGTTTATAAATGTCACCTGGATTTACAATTCTTAGTCTTAAGTGTAGATTGCAATTTTAAATTTTATCTGAGTGACCCAAAACCATGAGTAACTTTTTTTTTGCAAATGTTAAGTAGAATTATGGCTATGAAATGGGTCTTCAACATAACTTAAAAGTGGGCAAATTATGGTTACAGGCTGTTAATGAGAATTCCCTGGTGTGTTTTGGGAGAGGGGAAAGCTGCATTAATAGCTACAGTGTTTTGAAAATTGAGTGGTTTTGTCACTTTTAGCTTTGTAAATACCATTGTTTGCCTTGGCTTTCAAATAATAGCAGCAGCATCCCAGCAGGAAAAAGAATGTGTGTTTGTCTCTGCTGGTTTTGACAGACAGACACTGTGCACATTGCAGCAGTCCAGCTGGAAGGGTTGTTAAACCATCCACTTGCCCACTTCATCCCTCTGACTCCTCTTTAGGGGAAACTGTTCTCAGTGCAGCTTGCAGGGAATTCTTTGAAGCTCAGTTAAGCTGGGCTTGAGGTAAGGCTGACTGGTAAAACTTACCACAAATTGAATATTTGCCTACTTTTTTCCCCCCTCAAAAAGTTTTTTTTCTGAGCCAGGAGTAGTTTTTTTAAACTGGGGGAACTCTTCCCTTTTTTCCTGAGAGCTCTGTGCCAATAAACAAGAATGAAAGATGGAAACCACTCTGAAAGGAAATTGAAACTGATTAATTGAATTTCATGGCCATCTTAGTGCATGTATGCCAACATTTTAAATGCTTTTCTGTCTAATATAAAGGACATTTTCCATATGATTCCCAGTGCCCAAGAGCCACAACTCTCCCATGCTTTATCATGCACCTGGAGTTTGTTTTTTTCTCTTGATCTCTGCACCCGCCTTTCCTTGCCCTCTGTGTGCCTTCCCTGCTTTTTGGGTGTTTGGGTTTTTTCCCCAGGGTCATGCTGATTAACTCAGAGTTTCCTGCTTTGTCTGAGCTGAATCAGAATTGGTGGATCCAGAGCAGGGCAGAACAACTGAAATGTCAATTTTGATGTATTGACTGCAATCCCAGTTCACATGAGGGGATAGGAAAAGGTTTAATTTGTCTTGAAACGGCAGGGCCCTTGTAAGTTATCCCTACTCTGATCCGAATTTCACCCTCTTTTCAATTATTTTTCCCCCCCATTTTTTCTCATGGTTTGGCCTCAGTTTCCCCTCCCCACCAAAATGTGTGGAATGAATTTAATACTCATAATTTATTTCAGAATTCCAGAATGTCACTTAGGCTTCTTGAAAAGCAGAATATCCTACTACAGGAAAACTATTATTAAAGGATTGTTTATTTTTCTCTCTTTTCCCTTCCCACTCTGCTTTTATTTTAAAAGAATGGCACAAAAGAAGTATTTGATAGCAAAACTGACAAGCTACTTAAGAGAGGACAAAATTCAGCTATGGAAACCACCATATACAAATGAAAAAAAGGAAGCTGGTGAAGAGATGAAGGTAAATATTTTCTCTGACTTGATGTCATGCATTTTCCATGTCATACTGCTGGTGCATTTTCCCAGTTTTTCTTGTCATTTTTTCAGGAACTTGTACAGAAATATTCATCCAAGCTGAATATCAATAAGAATGATACAGAGAATATGCTGGAAGAAATACGGTGTAAAGCAATTGAGCGTGGGACAGGAAATGAGAATTTTAAAGTGACTGGGATTGCAAGACTTGATATATATCTGCCTCGTAGAAAAGTGAGTAACACTGCAAAAAATCTGCATAAATAGCTTTACTTTGAGGTTTGAGTAGGTTTACTTTGAGGTTTTTTTCACTACAGTGTTTTGTATGAGTGATCTGTGTCAGGTATAAAAAAAATGGGGAGGGGAAAATGACATGTTTTAGTTTCCCAGGTATATGGAAATATCATAGCAGAGAAATATAATATTGAGGAGATGAGGAATTTTTCCCCTTAGGATTTAATGGCAAATAATCTTTCAATTAAGAAAAGTAAATTAGATTTAAGTGTCTTATTTCAATTTGATTCCTTCTAATGTAACTGCTTGTATTAGCAATAAAGAACAGATGAATTTTTTTCAGCTGTAGAATACCTAAAGTTGATTCAACATTTTGATGTCACTTGAACTTGGAAATGAGGAGCAGGATTTTCTGTTGTGATGGCACTCACCTGTTCCCTTCATGGATTCATAGAATTACAGAGTCACAGAATCATTAAGGTTGGAAAAGACCTCCAGGATCATCGAGTTCAATCTCCACCACCTTGGCAACTGAGCCATGGCATTCCCTGACTATTCCAGTTGTTTTTTGACCACTTCCAGGGATGGAGATTCCATCACCTCCCTGGGCAGTCCATTCCAAAGCTCAGCCTTCTAGAGCAGACTCCTAAAATCTTGTCTAACAGAGAACTGAATTAAGTTTTGCCCTTTTAGAGTCAGGTTTTGACTTCTATTTTCATGCATAAAATACTCCTGTAGTGAAAAATAATTACCTGGGCTAAAGGGTAGAGAGTGTTAAGTGATTGCCATGCAGTTAAAACAACTAAATAGTTTCATAATTCTACTTTATAATGCTTCTGGGCAAATAGGGGAACGAATTAATTTAAAATTCCAGTTTATCTAAACTGGGACCAGAGACATTAATAGGAATTAATCATAACTTAGCCAGTCACAGGTGAGTGGCATAATTGCAAAGCACAGTTAAGATTGGAGGTGCATAATTAAATTAATTTAAATTGTTTGGTTCTGAATTTAGATTTATTTAATTCTGAATATCCTGCTGTTATAATGCTTATTTTTAGCACTATAGCAAGTACAGAACTAGAAATTATTGCTAGGTATGTCCAGCCATAACCCTCTAAATAGGATTGTTATTTGTAAGAGGAATGTTATTGTAGAAGAGTTAATTAAGAAAATGTCCAAAGTATATTAATATCTATTTATTAATATGCTTTTCCTTCTCTCTTTCTTTTCCCCACCCAATATAATTACTACAGAGCAGGAAAATCCCACTGGAGACCAGTCTGTTCATCACAGGCAAAGAGCTCAGATCCCAGTAAGTGCAATCACCCTTTGTGCTTCTCTCATGAGACACCACCCTGTCACAGAGCATTTTGAAAAAATGCCAACAAACATGCTTTTTGTTTGATTTAAGCTTTTTCTTAGCATGTATTCTCTGAACAGGATGTCCAGTGTCCCTGTAGGGCAGTTCTTCATGGGAACAGCTGTGGTTTAACAGATGGAAAACAGGAAAAAGATAGTTCTGTGTAAATCCCCAGCAAGTACCAGTGTTCCAAGTCTGTAACCAGGCAGATCCTCTAAACATTGAACATGACTTTCTCTTTCTTTTGTGTTTTTAAGCCTAAAAAAATCAGATTCTTTTCTGTCTGTTTTGCTTTTTCCCTTTTTCTATCCCAGGTTTCCTCTATGTAGTACATAAAGCTCTCTGATGGTGTTATTTTACTTCTAGCAGCCTTTTGTAGCAAAAATTTTAAGCCATTTATAAGCACTTTTTTAGGTTTTATTACTATTGAAACAACAATATTGTATAACCTTAAAAATTTATGTTCATGGATCAAATTATTTATTTCACAGGATAGCACAGGAATATGCATTACAAGAAAATGCTGTCAAAATAATCATAAATAAGAAGCAGCTTGATCTGGGTATGTATATCTAGTTAAAGATACTTTTATGATAATTTTCTTCTGAGAAACAGAAAACTAGAAAATTTGCCTTGCAACTCTATCAATTTCATAAATTTCCAAAAAACAGCTGTTATATTTTCAGTTTCTGCTTTACAGGAAATTTATTAAATTATAATAATCCACATGCTTAAATAGAATTAGATTAATTAAAGGAATACTGTAATGAATGTAGAAAATCCTAGTGTTGAAACACTGAAAATGCACATTTAAGAGAAAGGTTTTTGAAGAAATTTAGACTTACTCTATAAGAGCATTTTCAAAGACTTTTTGTAATGTTTTGCCCATGCTCAACCTGTCAGACATGTGGGAAGTGATGATAGAGCTTTTTCTTTGCTGATGGCCCTGGAATATATCAGAATTAGAGACACAGAACTGACAGAAGGAACTTGGATTCAGTTCCCAGTTTCTCTGTCCTGTACTCTTGTGATGTATGATCCTGGACATGTTCTTATTGCAGTTTTTGCCTTAAGATCAATTAACTGAAATAGAAATAATGGTATTTTTTAAATGTTTGGAAAAAAACAAGGAAAGAAACATAGCAGTCACTTCAAAAGCACTTTTAAGACACAAATCTGACTCTAAATTTTGCTGACTGTCAGTAATTTTTAGAGGCTTTGACTGAGTTCTCAAGTCTTGAAATTTCATTAGTTCCAGTAGCTGAATTGTATTAATCACACTCTATTTTAAAGGTAAAACCCTTGAAGATCAGGGTGTCACACACAATGCAAAAGTGATGGTGCTTCAACTGGAACAGAGTGATGAGGAAACCAAAAGAAAAGTTCAGGAGGAAGAGCTTCAGTGTAAGAAAGAAAAAGAAATAAATGACAAGATGCAGAGAACTAAGAAGGGTTTGGAAATTCTAGCAGCAAGAGGTAAGTGGGCTTCTTGGATTGGGGGGGAGGTGGGTGTTCATTAATCTTTGTGCGTCCAAAATTAAATTCTCACAGGCCTTTCGACATGGAAGAGTGCCTATACCATGGCTGAATTTCAGTTCACACTTTTCTAGGTTTCTGCCTACTTGAAAACTGGATTTTAAGTTGGCTAAAACATTTTTTTTCTACCATTTTTACACAACTAGAATGCTACAAAAAACTTTGGCACTTTGAGAAGGACATAATATGAATCAATTGTTTAATTGTTTAATTCACTTGGCAGTTAAAGGACTGATGACTTGTGAGAAGCTTTGGATTTATTGTAGACAAAAGCACAGTGCATAATGTGTTTTAAGTCATTAAACACTTTTTTTTTTGTAGTTTAGCTATGGCTGTGTGTAACCATGGTTTCATTGTGCAGAGCAGCTCATTTGTCACTGTCATCTGCAACACGGCTGTGGTGCTCTCATTCCCTTGGGATGTTGATTCCTGGCAACTGTGGATTAAGTTAAAGGGATATAGTTAATTTAACAGTAATAATTCTTCAAAATGAGATTGTGTTTGTGAACTGCAGTGCTTGGTGGTGAGTTTAAATCACTTCTCTATTCCACAAGCAAGGAGCTGTGAAGCTGAGCAGGTCACGAATTCCTGCCAAATGCAGAAGCACCTGAACAAAGCTTCAAAGCTGTGACTTCTGGTTTCTTACCACAATACCAGATTTTGAACACATGACAGAAGTGTTTGCCTTTTTTGGACATAAGGGATGGTTTAGACCCCAAATTTTGAATCCTGAGTTGGGTCTCTCTATGTTTTTTGCCACTGTCAGTTAGAGCCAATGTCAGAGTAAAGAGCAGAGTCTGTAATGGGCTCCCAGGATGAAGGTTCTGTGAGAAGTGCAGTGAGGGTTTCACAATCCTTTTGTCTCACGTGAGAGAAGCTGCAGGGCAGAAGCTTTTAATCTCAACAAGCTCTTCCTTAACTGTCTTTTGGCTACAAGAAAACAATCTTTTCATTGTAAATCAAATGGAAGTGAAAACAAAATTGGTAGTTTGATAACAAGCGTTAAAGATGTGGGGAAGGAAAATACTGAGCTGTATTTTTTTCCAGCTTTATCAACTGTGCTCAGCTGTATTTTTTAAATATTCCAGCTTTAGTTGATAAATCATTTCAAATGCTTTGTTGTGTAAAATGTAGGTGTTTTGTCTTCTGCAAAAAAAAAAAAAAAAAAAAACTTCTTTATAGTTCATGGAACTTTTGATATTGTGTCTAAATTTCTGCTTGCACAAGGCCTTTTCCACAGTGACCTTTCTAGAAGTTCCTCATGTTTACCTGGCCAGAGCCACTGTTGGTGTGTCCAGAAAAACAGACATGCAGCCTTTATATGTAATTCTGGGGTTTTTTTGTTGTTTGGTGTTTTGTTTAACAACATTACTAAAATAATCTTATGGCAGCAGAGTTGCTCTGTTGAAGGTGATGTTTAAATGTTAAATTTCTTTATATCTTTCAGAGGAGTACTTGGATCCAGACTCTGCCCCATACCTAGATATAGCTAATCAAACTGGAAGGTCAATTCAGATTCCTCCTCAAGCTAAAAAAGTAGGTGAAAGCATCTTACAGTGCCACTAATGTGGCTCTTAAAGCTGTGAAACATTTAAAATATGGGATTGAAATATATTCAGACTTTCTGGGGATGTAACCCTGGGCCCACTAGATGTTTGTTTAATATAAATAATTTTGAAATACAATTGAAGTAGAATTCTATAGGTGGGAACATTTCAGTCATCTGGAGACAACCTCTGATTCCTGATCTCATTGCAGGTTTAATCTGGCACTGACCCCTGTGTGGTCCACATCTTACTTTGAGGTTTAAGACAAGCTTTAATTTTGTTGATCTTAGTGCCTATTATAAATTTTGGGTGTCCTAGAAAGGCATGAAAGTAATTTGTTTCTTAGGCCTTATTTCCATTTGTAAACTTGATGAGTCTGCATGCAGTTCTGATGAAGTGCTCAACGTAATAATTCACCTGAAGACGTAAAGCATCCAGTGTTCAAGTGAATGAGATTTCATCAGTATTGATCAAGGATCAGAGGAAATATTGCAGGTTGTTTCTATCCAGAATTATTATTACATTTTCATTTGTTATACTGCAGGAGTGTTTTCCTGACAGATTGAAAATTTCGTTTTCAGTTCTGAGGCTTTTCAGGAGGTGAATTCTTAGGTTTTGCCAGATAATGGGGATAGCGAAGCAAAACAAGTTTGGTGCTGTTAGGAAGTGCAGCACCCAGAAAAATGCTGAGCTTTGTATCACTCACCATTGAGAATCTCTCTGGGGTTGCATACTTAAAGTAGGCTTGGTGCAGCATTTCTTGTGCCAGTAACATCCCTTGCTTTTAACTGGACAATATCTGACGTTATCAGGTGGGAGAGAAGTGTCAAGCAGTGTGAGATAGCACTGGTCTTGCAGAACTGATACAGCGATGTTTCACTAGGAAGAACAAGGACTCTGATGGATTACCTGGATATTTCCTTTTAGCATTATTTCCTTTTGATTTGGGGAAGTGCAGTCAAAAGTCTCAATCTGTTTTTCTAGGCACTTGTGCTGGCTATGGGTTACCATGAGAAAGGCAGAGCATTAATGAAGAAGAAAGAGTATGAAATAGCACTGCCATATTTGTTGGATGCTGATAAACACTTCTGGTAAGAACATTTTTGAGTCTTTGTGTCTGTCTTTACTGTCAGCCCATAAAGGAGCAGCACAGCCTCTACCTGTGCATATAAATCAGGGCCAGTTTTGCCTGGGGTTGCTCCACACCCCTCCTTGCAGATGGGAAGCAGCAGATAAAGCTCTGACTTGCAGTGACAGGTGGCTTCATGTAGAACAGCTGAAACAGATACTGCCACTGGGCAAGTTAATCTTTCATAACAGCATAAACAGAAACTGTCAATATTCATGTACCAGGTTATAAATTGCATTAGCTTGAGAGACAGTTACGGATATTCATTTGCAGTTGCTCCTGTGAAGTAATAATTTCTTGTAAAAGGTGGAGCAGATAGCTAAGGTCAGTAACCATACCAGTGCTTCTGCAAGTAAATTCATTTCCTATCAGCTGTCAGAGCCCTAAATTGTTCTTTTGAGATCCCAAAAGTAATATTGTCCCTGTCTGTTTCTCATCTGTGTGGGTGTGCAAGGAGACTGACACAGTTCTCAGCATGTTCATGTGCACTGAGGCAGTTTCTCAGTCCTCCCAAAGATTCCACAGGGTTTAATTCCATTATGCTTTTAGAGATGCCATATTAAACAGTAGCCACAGCTCATTTTGTTACTGTAATGCTTTAAGGTGTAGCACTGGCATCAGTCCTGCGTGTCAGTGAGTGGAATGGGGATCAGCATTTGATCCCCATTAGTTTGATCAGCATTAGTTTCCTGCCTCAGATACAAAGAGTGTGCTTTCTCCAACATGAATGTGCACACTTCTGATATTGTTTTATGAATGTTAAAAAGTAGTGGGGAGAGGGGAAATAAACAACCCTCTCGCAGAAAAAAAAAAATGGTTTTATTTTCCAGTGAGTGTAGCACGGAGCTGCTGAACACGGTTGATAATTACGCAGTGCTGCAGCTGGATATAGTGTGGTGCTACTTCCGTCTGGAGCAGCTGGACTGCCTGGATGACGCAGAGAAAAAGCTGTCCACAGCACAGAGATGCTTCCAGAGGTGCTATGGAGAGAACCACGAGAGGCTTATTGACATCAAAGTATGCTGGGTTTGACTTAATTAGGGTGGGATTTTTTTTCTTCATGTATTCAGTTGCTGTTCAAATATTGCAAGACTGGCTTTTAGAAGCTTAAAGTTTTCCTGTGTGTCATCAGCCTGTTACCTGGTTCCATAATTGTCAGCACAGGGGAAACATTGAGCCTGGCAAAAAAGTCATGGCAAACTTGTGTTTATATGCACAGACATGATCAGGGGTTTAGGTGTGATGCTTTATCTGCACACTGAGTGTCACAAAGCACAGACTGCGTCTTCTCTAAATGTGTAGAGCGTTCTGTTCATAATGAACTGGTGTTGTATCACATGTTTCTATCTACATGGTCCCTCTCCTACTTTAAACAATTCCTTAGGGAAGCTATGGTCGGGAGAAGGTTTTGTTTCTGCGGCTTTACCTCCTTCAAGGGATTGGGCACTACCACAGTGGCAGAGAAAAGGAGGCTGCAGAGTACATTCAGAAGGTAAGACCTTCTTTTACCTCTAGGTAAAACTCTGGAGTCCTTCACTCCAACCCCTTGGTTTGGGTTCCATCTGGAACCTCTTCTCTGCTTACTCAGAGAAACAGGGAGGCTTTTTTTGTTTGTATTTTAACAGTGTACGTGTGTCATTTTGTTCTTCCCATATCCAGGCATCCTCTTTGTACGGAGAGCTGTCCATAGATCCTGACAAAGTGGATCGCCTGTCACTCCTGGGGTTCTCGGAGCAGGAAGCTCGCCTTGCCCTGCGAGCGTGCCATGGGAATGTGGAGCATGCTGCCAATCTAATCACCAACAGGAGAGAGGTAAGGGCAGTGAAAGCGTTAAACCACGGATCTGAGTTGAGGTGTCCATGAGTTGTGTGGCCAGGGCAGGGTGGTGCTGAGTTAAGGACTTGGATTATCCTGCTCTGGCACTCTTGGTGTAGCTGACAGTTGGATGAGTTGGCACAAGTTTGAAACCAAAACTTAATGCACTAACAGGGGAAGCTCTGTCTCAAAACAGATGGGACAAGAGTGCCAAAGACCTGTGGTTGTACTACAGAGGCACATGGAAAGGTTTTGCACCAGTGTTTGCTACTCAGCAGTGATACGGGAATAAAGCACCAGGACCAAGCTGTCACTCCCTGGCTTGGCTGCCCCCTATTGTGGGTTTGTACTTGGAAGATCCAGGAGGGAAAAGATTTTTTTGTGCTAGAGTGAGTGAAGACAGTGCTGTCCAGATCTGAAGTGATGTTTGGTAAGCTGAGGAGGCACTTCTAGACTTCAGACAGTGAAGTGTGGACAGAAAAGCCAACTGGCTGAGGGAAGACTGAACAGAACTCCCTGGCTCCCTGCCCAGTTCTGACTGTCTGTCCTTGGCAAGTCTTGTCTGTGGGCCCATCTGCCAAATGGGTTTGTCACTTACCACACAGGGCCTGGAATAGCTGTGATGGCACCAGATCTGATCTGCAGAGCGGAAGTGTGGCGACAGGGCTGGCTCATGGAAATGCAGCTTTATTTAGCAACGAGTGTCTGGCAGCACAGTCTGTATTTACAAAAAAAAAAAAAAAGCCTTTTTGTCAAGAGATTCAAACTTGAAGTAAAAAAATCCAAGAAACCCTACATGCACAGGGTATGTGTTAAAGCATTCCCATGCACAGTGAGCTTTGCAGTGTCTGTGCTCTTGCAGGAAAAGGCACAGATCAGAAGGGAGGAGAGAGCTAAAAGGCGGCGGCGACTGGAGGACATCAATACCCTGAAAAGTATGGGCTACTCAGAGAGAGCTGCTCAGATAGCTCTTCAAAAGACACGAGGAAACCTAGACCAAGCCTTTAAGGTAAGTGATTTCTCTGTACACTTTTTTTTCTGTAGCATTGTACAAAAGAAATTTGGTTGGTTGTTGGGTTTTTTTTGTATTGTTTAGCAGATTCCTATTTTCTGTAGTCTGTACTTTTTAGTTCATAGCTACCTTTTCTGAGCTGTAATGACTGAACTTGCACTTCCTGACCCAATAAATCAGATGTCACTTAACTTGGCTGAGGTTTGCTTATATCAACCACTGGGCTGCATACACAACCGTGTTGAGGACTGTTGTAGCTCTGTTCCTCTATTTTGATCTCTCTCTGTTTTCCTACAGTTTATTCTTGACAATCCTGAGTTACTCTTGGAAGATGATGATGATGATTCTGTGGCCATGGACCAGTTTCAGGTTTCCCAAGAAAATATTGAGCAAGTAAGCTAGACCACTTGCTTTCTTGTGACTTGGTTGTCTTGTTTCTGAGTTGTGCTTGCAAGAACAGCAGATTTTCCTGAAGTAAAGCTGTACAAGTGTTCTTGGACCCATGTTCACTCAGGCTGTCACACTCCAGGGTCTGGCATCCACTCACTCTTCATGGTGCAGTCCCTTGGGCTAACATGTAATTTGTGTGTACTTCCTGCCCAGTGCACCAACCTGCCATGCATGCATATGGAGGGAAGTTGTGTGCACTGTAATGCTCTGTCCCAAAAAAGACAGCAAATGAGAAATCTGTTCAAGTCTCTAAACTCTGCAGTGCACAAGGGAAAGAGTTGGAATGTGTATTTCTCGTGACAGGTTGTCTGACAAGCTCGTCAGTAGTTAGAGTGGCTGTGTAATTGATGACAGGCAAGAAAACTGTATTGCCTCAGAAAAACACATGCACCCCCCTGGTACACTGGAGTGCTTTGAAGTTTCATTTTGAAAACAGAAAGAGAATTGGTCTGGTACTAGACAAGAGGCTCTTGATCCTGTTCAACATCCTCATGCCTTTAGTAGGTCACTGCCCTGTTGTTAACTGTTCCAGTAAACCAGAGTCAGTGTCCTGGAATTCCTGGCATGCAGTGCTTTTCTCTGTGTGAGAGGATGACTGTCAGAGGCAGAGTCAGATTCCTGTCAGACCCTGGTGTCAGAAGAGCTTAGATTTCCCCAGATTTTTTATTATTTTATTATTATTATTTATTAATTTTTATCCTTTCCCCCCCTGCAGCTGACGTACATGGGTTTCAGCCGTGAGTCGGCAGAGCAAGCTTTAAAGGTCTTTAAAGGGAACATCCACGTGGCTTCCCAAACCCTTGCTCATTATGGGGGAGTTCTTCCCCCTTCACTGCTGCTGTCCTCAGAAGGGTCCAGTCCATCAGAGGAATCCACTTCTTCCAAGGACCTGCTCACAGAGTCTGCAGGTGAGAATGTTGCATCCAGCAGGGTGGGAAGGGAAGGGAAGGGAAGGGAAGGGAAGGGAAGGGAAGGCTGTTCTGGCTTTTGTAGGAAATAGTTAAGCAATTTCTGCTGAAATCATGACACAGGGCTGCAGTAATGCCTCAGGCTGTTTTTATTGGGAACACAGTTACAGGAAGGCAGCTGTTGTTCCCTGCAGTGACAGCCACAAAGGAACCAGAAGAAACAGGTACCAGCTGCAGGCAGGTGCAGCCCAGGAGAAAAGGTGACACTCAGGTGTCCTGGGCAAGGCTAAGGAGTTTATTCCAGAACTGTCCTCTGCAGGTGGCTGGCCTGCCTCCATACTCCTTCATCATGTCCCTTACAGGATAGAACCATAATCAATAACTTTAAACTTAAAGTAACTTGCACATACTTTTTCTCTCATTACTTGTCAGAGCTGTAGTGATCCCTGCTGTATAATTAAAAGCTTTCCTACACCACATTTAAATAATAAGGAAAAATGGCCATCCTGCCCTGTCCTTTGCACAGTAATTGTAAGAGGTGGTTGTGCAGGAAGGGGCTGGCTGCTGAAACAGGGAGAGCACCAACTTCTTTCAGTGGTGAATTCACTGCTGCTGCTTTTTATTGGAAGGTTCCTCTAGTTCACCAACAGATGAAGACATGGAGACTGATGCAGTCAATGAAATCCTAGAGGATATTCCTGAGCATGAAGAGGATTATCTGGATTTAACACTCGAGGAAGAGGAGCAGATAATTCATGAATACTTATCCTATATACAAGTACCACAGCACTAAATCCCATTAAATCTACTTCAGTTATATGTATTTACCTTGTCAAATGGAGTTTGGATTATAAATGCACCTTCAGCTTATCTCTTACTAAGGGCCTTGAATTCCATTAAACTATAGTTGGAATACTTAATTCCTGCTTATTTGTAACTCTGCTTAAAGCCTACATTTGTGATACATTGTAATTTATTGTCATAGAGATATAGAAACATTTATTTTCAGAAGAAAATTTAATAGAACTAAACTATATTTTTATTGTGAAATAAGTTAACTCAGTAAAGAAGCATTTCTATACCATTTTAAAATACCAGCTTTAAAAGAAAAATGTGAGTTTGTAAACAAGAAACCTTAGCTCATGAGGCTGTAGAGGTGTATCAGCTTTCCAACTTTTCTTCTGAAAGATTTCTAAGAGACATTAATGTATCTGTTGTGCATGGGTTTATACCGTGTTCTGCTTTTCCCTTCCTACAGGTGTTACACAGGCAATAAAGGTAACTCTGTGCTGCTTCTGCCTTCGGTGAGAGACCTCTGTGCTTTGTTTAAAAAGTGGGAACTACCTGGCTGGGCCTGTCTTGGGACTGGGGGAGTTGATCTACTGGAATTTCCTTTTATAACTAAACAGCCACTTTCCCTCAGCTCTGTTTAACCTCTGCAGGTGTGTGGATTAAGGTTGATGGATTAAGGTGTGGATTAAGGATGATGGTCTGCCCAGGGAGGTAGTGGAGTCACCATCCCTGGATGTGTTTAAAAAAAGACTGGGATGTGTCACTCGGTGCCATGGTTTAGTTGAGGTGTCAGGGAAAAGGTTGGACTCGATGATCTTGAAGGTCTCTTCCAACCCTGTGGTTCTGTGATTTCGGGGGATTACAGGATACTGTGCAATCAGCTGTTGAACAGAGCTCTGTTCAGGTGCTGTCTCAGAAGTTGTGTCCAGCTCCAGCGTTCTGAAGAAGCATTTGGGGGTTTCTGTGGTTTTATAACATCGCTTTTCCTGCCCTGTAAGCACTCCTCTGCGCCGGGAACAGACATTCCTCTGCCTGGCAGCCTTGCTTGGACGTGGTTTATTCGTTTTCCATGGCTCCACGCTCTCGGTAGAGGGAGCCCAGGCCCCGTCTGGAGCCGGTGGGAGCAGGGAATCGGCCGCGCTCTCCGCTTCCAGCCAGGACATCAGCCCTCCGTGTGGTGACAGCGTCTCCTCAGCCGGCACTTACCGGCCGGGAAGGGAGGGCGTGAGCTGCTGTGCGCTGCAGGGAGCAGGGCCTTGGCTCGGAAGGACTGCTCAGCTCCAGCGCGGGGACTGCAGCACAAGGTTGGGTTTTGCACTGATTCCCTCAGCCAAACAGCAAAAACAGGCAGTGATTACACTGTTAAGGAATTGTTTGTATTTCATTCTTCTCTATCAAGGCAAGTGCTGTAAAAATTGAATGGCTTTGTATCTCTACCCTGAAAGCTGAAGGATTTCCAAAGACAGCAGTAGGAGCTTCTGAGGGAAAACCAGCCCCAGCACCCATTATATCCTGGTTTCTTTACAGGCCAGCACTGAGGAACCCCTGGACAAAATACAGAGCAAAAACAGAATAGAGGAAAGAATTTAAAATTGAAAGCATGCAAGTCATGGATGTAGTTTTAACAGGAAGGAGGTGGAAACACAAATTTACTCCTCCCTTCCCAAACCTTCTGGCATTGGCTGCCTGCCCCTGGGCATGCACTGAAGGCAGCATTGAGCTGCACATGCAGCAGTTCTCTTTGAAGTGGCTTGCACAGCAAACTGGCAGCGACAACTTCAGAAGGGAAGGTTTGTCCTTGGGGAATTTAAAATTAGCATCATAACATGCAGTGCTTGTCAGAGCAGCCATTCATCAATGATGTAACTCTGCCAGTGCAGTTGTAAGTGATCAGCAGAGCAAGAGGCATTGGCTGAAAGCTGCAAGTTAATTTTGACCATGTATTTGGAGGCACTGTGATATGTTTAGCAACAGGCAGAAGTGGTAATGACTCATTAATTCCACTTTCTGAGATCTCTCTCTGCTGACTGCATGTGCAGCTGCTGTGTGCCCAGATAGGCTCCTGTGTCTCACGTACTGCGTGTGAAGTTTTAAACACTAAATACAGCCCAGGTGGTCTGGGGAACTCCATCCAGCTCCCAAAGGCCTCCTACTTAGTGTTGTCCTCAGAAGCAAAATACAAACAATCAGCTGCATGGCAAGCCAGCAGCAGCTCACAGACACATGCCACTGAGCCACAATGACCAGCCTGAGAGGTTTACTTTGGAATTAAGTCTGCACGATGCAGCTCACCTCCCAAATTAGTCTCTTGGTAGGCATTTCACAAAATTTAAATGCTGTTTTCTACTAGATGTGGAAACCTGCCAGTTAAGAACTACCAAAGCTGCTCAGCAGGAGAGGAGAGCAGGGTCTGTGATGGGTCTGACCCACTGACACAGTGTTAAAGTGTCAGAACAGGAGGCTTGGTGCCATTAGGGCAGTGCTGAGTCAGGGCTTGTAGCACTTTGTCATCCCTGCTTTCCCTAAGTCTGTGCTTTTGTGTCTGGTCCCTCCTTCCCCTGATAGGGGAACTGAGCTTTGGCACTTTGGTGCCTGGTGGGAGGCCAGGACAGCTTCACACACACCCAACTCTAACCCCAGAATTGAGGAAAAGGCAAGAAATGTCTCCAAAAGTGTATGTGGGGTTTTTTCCCTCCTTCCATCCATTCTGAACGTCTGTGCTTCTGCAGCTAGGCCACACCCCTCCAGATATATAAGACAAAAATGAAAACTAGACAGGCAGTTGTCTGGAGATGCCACATGTTTATTAATCCATTCTAAAAAAGAATTACAGCATTTTTATCTTGCTGTAGTACAGAATAAATAAAGCCATAAAAATAAAAACATGTGGTTAGATATTTTTGTACTGGTTCTACAAAGAGTTATATCTGCAAATAGAAAAATATAAGAACCCTTGTTAATTCATGGCTCAGTGGTTATCAGAGAAGAATGAACCTGGAAAAAGACTGGGAAAACTCTTGAGTTTGGCTGCTTATCCAATGCTACTGACAACCTAGCAAGACACAGCTTTGGGAGGAGGAAAGACAACACAAGGTCAGCAAACAGGTGACACAAAAGGCACAAACAACCTTGGCACAAAAGGGCTGAGGTTTAGCTTGCTCTGTGGCTTATGTTTTGTTAAAAAAAACAATTAAATTAATTTCTGTCCTACTACTCCCAGCTTCACAGAGAGGTCTCCAGTCTGCTTTAAAATCCTGCTGCAGAGCCAAACCCTCCTGCTTTGGCCTTGTCAGCCAACGACTGACCTGAAGGGCAGCTGTGAAGGTGGAATTCAAGGCCACCTTTCACTGCCACACTGGGCTGGACAGGGGTCATGGGAGGGGGCAACAGGAACGGGAAAACATCTCATTAGACACCGGGCAGCCACCTCTGTGCCCAGGGAACTGATGTCAGCAGTGGTAAGGAAAGTCCCTAATTGCAGTCACACAGTGCTACCTCACCTGAACCATGCTGCCTCCCCTCCCGATCCCAGAGCTGCTCAGCTGAGTCATCACAGCCACGGGATCTGACCTGAGTCCATCTGGCAGCCACAGAGAATCCTGGCTCCTCACACAGAGATTCAGGCGAAGCCACTTCCCATCTCTTTCCAAGTTCTGGTTTACATGGACACAGTGGTGCAGAAAATAAAAGGTTCAGCTTTGGTCACTGACATAAAGCCTGCTCTGGACAGTCACATCAGTTCAACAGCCTCATGTTCCCCATTCTCCTGCTGTATCATACAGCCAACTTTATTGTTGAAGAGACGAGACAGACTCCCCTTCTGGGAGCTCCTGCCCTGCACAGACCTCTCCTTCTTCAAGCGCCGCTTATTTCTCTTGCATATGCCCCGGATGTCCCAGATCCGCAGTGTGCCATCGTGGGAAGCTGTGTAGAGCAGCTCGTTGTGGATCTGGAACAATAGGGTCACAGCACAATCAAATTGTCAAAAAGCAGAGCAAACACAGCTTGATCCCAACACTTAAGGCCTGAGCTCCTTGCAAGAGCCAGTATAAATTATCACAAAAGCTGCTGAAGTGGGATGAGACATTACCAAGTCAGGACTCATTTCTCAGCCACTTCACAGAGCCATAAACAGCAAGAATTGTTAATAACCCATACCCTCTAGAAAAGCAAAGGAGAACTAAACCCAATGTCAGAGCAGGCTGTGGCTGGGAATTCCTGCTGGAACTGTTTTCAGACTGCTGGTTGATGTGGAACTTCAGGAGGCACCAAAATCATCATCAGTGGGCAGCAGTGGGTTCAGGAATGCTTCCTTTCTCACTTCCCTTCTTCCTTTGCACTAAATGATAGGTACAATTCCTCCTTCAAACTCCATTGCTCTTCAAATCTGCAGTAATTTAACCTGGATTCACTGCTGTGGTTTCATTTCCTTTACAAACCATTTGCTGCTATTGGTAATGTTTCCAATTGCCCATGTTCTGCCCTGGAAACCAGACATCAGTCTTGGTGATCTTCCTGCTCCTGTATCAGCCTGCCCACCCCACGGGTGCCCTGTGCTTGCCTGTCTGTGCTGGGACAGTGAGCATCCCCTGGCTTACATGAAGTACCACACAAGCACCACACCTCTCATCCAGCCCTCATTATTATACCTACGATCATCTTAAGGTTGCCACATCTCAGTCCTCTCTCTTCCTGGGGTTTTTTTTGCCCCTGTACAGTTGGAAATTCAATTACAAAGAAGAACAAGACAAGGCCAAGCTTTGGTCTTGTCAATACCTGGGGCTGCCCAGGGTGGTTCCATCAGGTACTCCCCAAACACATCCACATGCCCACCTGCTTTACAACAACTGCCCAGTACCAGGAGGTTGCAGTTTAAGATCATGCAGCCACTTGCTAATTCAAGAGAAAACTGTATTTACAACTTCATGTGCTTGGGATCAACTCCAAAAGGAATTTTATCTTCTCTCTTTTTCTTTGGACTGTCAGCCTGCCAGAATTACCAACAATGTCTCCCATTGTTAATGAAAATCTTCATCCTGCACACAGCTTACACTGAGATCCCAGTGCAGGGAGATGCAGATTCTTAGAGTGGCTGCCCCACCCATGGAAGTGTTCAAGGCCAGGTTGGAAGGGACCTGGTCTAGTGGAAGGTGTCCCTGCCTATGGCAGGGGGTGTTGGAATGAGGTCCCTTCCAATGCAAGCCCCTCTGTGATTCCATGGTCTTTGCATGGCCACAAGGATTACTAATTCCTCCTGTGGTAACCATTAAATGCCAGTCTCACTTGACCCTAGACATTACGCAAACAATAACTTTTAAGTTTTAAGCCAGTGGCAGAAACTCCTCCATTTTCCTGGCAGGATGTGGGTCAGATATCACCACTGAGCTGCTTCAGACTGTTTGGGGATGCCATGCCCCTGGGTGGTTTGGGGGACAATGCTATAATTATTCTGCCTGCATAAGGCAGGAACTTCCTTTCCCCTTAGAGCACTGCAAACACTTATCATTAGTGTCTTGTAATGGAAAAGGTCTCATGAGGCTGGAGTCCATTCTGTGCTCCACACAGCATCAGTTCATCTGTCTCAGTTCTCGTGGCTGCTTATCCAAGCTGACCTGAAAAAACCCCGTCCCAGACATGGGGCTGTCCCTGGGGACTCGTTCCGTGGTTTCACTTATCCTTATGATTATTAACAAGCTTCTCTAAAATTACGTACAGAATATTCAAGTATTATGCTAGAACAACATCCAATCCAAGACACACAGAACAGTCAGCCACACCAGATCCCACAAAACAAATGAGGGAGCAATCTAAAGGAAGAAACTCCATCAAGAAACCCCTTCCTGACCTGGATACAGTTGATGATGAACTTGTGTCCTCGGAAGATCTTCTGCAAGACTCCGCTCCTGGAATTGAAAGCTCTTGCACAGGCATCACCACTTCCTGTGAACACTGACACACAACCACACAGCACAGCCACATGAGGACACTTCATAAAAGTTAAAACATGTACCTAAAACCAGCTCTCAGGGGGGTATGACAAATCATTTTGATTCTCTCCTCAGACAAACCAGATCATTTTGCTGACCCCAGCATGCTTGCTTTGAGCTGTATTTTTTGAAATACTGATTTAAACCTGAAGTTCCTACACATACCAGCATTTCACTCTGCACATGTTTCAAGTATCTATTTCTGCTCTTCTCTTCCCCAGCTATTTCCCTGCCTATAATAATTCTAAGCAGGCAATTTATCTCAAGTCTGGTTTTAAGGATTTCCACTCAACCTTTCATTTGTTTTACCAGAGTTATTTACAGCTTTCCATTCAGTACTCCAGTGTTTCCATTACTTCTGCTGCTGCAAGAGGGGCAGGGCTGGGGTAACTAAATTGAGCATGACCAGGAATTTTGGCTATTCATCAGGTTTCCTTAGAGCACCTTACATGTTGAAAGAACAATTTGTCAACACTTCAGCATCTTCACATCAGATCCCCAGACTGCTGCATCCAGGAACTGTAAGGCAGTCTTAATATTTAGATTTTGTACTTAGCAATATGCCCAAAAAGGAGCCCATTTGTGTGCTTTAAAGGTTACAAACAATCTTAATAAACACTTCCCTTCAGTTAACCCAAACTCCTCAAGTTTATTTAGACATAAATATTTCAGAGCTGCAAAAAGCAATATATTCACTGCTCTCTGCATTTCATGTAAAAGCCACTGGCATGGGAAGATTTTTACAAAACTGGTGTGCCTGAAGCCAACAGATTCTTATCTTTTAGGAGAAGTCAGGAACTGAATCTCTAAAGAGAGGTGAAAAAATTATCATGGTTGTAAATTCAGGACTACAATAACAGATGAGAGAACTGACTATGTACTGCCACGAGCTTTTTAAATTCAAATGAAACAGCAGGGAGCTGGGCACCTCCTGGGTGCACCTCCAAGAAACATCTGGATGTGGAAAATCAATGTCACTTTATATGGGACACAATAATTCAATTTCCAGCAGAGTCCTGAAAAAGCATCATGTCCCACTCTGCAAATGAGTAGCAACAAAGTAAAGCAGGGAACAGGTACTGATTTTTTCCCAGTGAATGGAAAGCACTTAATTCTGTTACAGACATGCAGAGAGTAGGAACCAGTTAAGAGCTGTTTTCACTATGCAGCTGCCAGTTTACTTCAGCTGTTGCCATCAGAACTTCCCTTTTGACAGACATCCTTTATGTCTTTTGAACTGTCACTCTGGATTTAGGAAGTCTCTCTCCACCTCTGAATTTCAAAGAAGAGCTGTTGATCTAACCCAGATTTAGCATTTAAATACATACTTATATATATCACCTGTGAAATAAACAACAACAACAAAATAAAACTAATTTTCATTTTTTACTTAATTTTCATAGACCCTTGGGAGAACAGTTTTGAAATATTCCCCTGGAGCTTTTGCAACATGAAAAATATATAAACCACATTAAATTTTAAATGGCTGTGCACATACTTTAAGAGAAAAATAATCAACATATCATTAAATAAATTAGATTGAGAACCAGCTGTAATATTCCCCATGCTATTAATTACACAAGCAGACTGAGGAAAGTCACTGGAAACACATTCTGATGATTTAATGCTTAGTTTTCACATCTTTTTGGACTCCCTGTATACTATAAAGTGATTTTGGAAACAGACATGTATTTTTCCTCTATTTCTTCTACTCTGTTTTCTTATTTAGACCACAAACCCTTTGGGGCAATGAGCCTTTGGGCTGTGATCAGAGAGAAAGCAGCAGAATTAAGATCTTCTAACAGAAAATTACCACTTCATGGCTGAGATGTTTTTTTCATGTTCTTGCACTGGTGCAAATGTGACATAAACCGTAACAAACATAATTTCAATAATTTTTTCCACATTTTTGAGAGACTGTTCTGATCTGTCCCAGGTGAACAGACTGTATTTTAAGCTACACTGGTATCCAGTTAACATGTCTTTATAATTCTAATTCTAACAAAATTATTAGATACTGTGGAAATAAGTGATGAATGCACCACAATAATGCAAGCAATTATAGTATATAAATTAATTCTTAGGGGGAAATTTCCTCTTTCATTAATTAAAGCGCACATAATGCATTCAAACAAATTCCTAATATTTTTCCAGAACTTTTTTTCTGCCCTTCAAGTGGAACAATTTGATACTCCCTGTTTGACACTTTTAGTATTTTTGCATTTGATTTAAAACAGGATCTTAAATAACTTTGCAAACTCTTCTATCACACTATCAGGATGTTCTTTGCAAGTCTGACTAAATGCAGCAATATTGTCTGCATTTTAATTCAAAAAAAGAGTGTTGTGGAAAAATAATGTATGTGTATGGCAGGGACAAGGTGGTAGAATGAGGGGGAAGAGAGAGAAAGCTGCAGAGCTGATGGAGGTGGTGTCACATAATGAAACTTTTGTTTGAGCTAAAACTTCCTTTTCTTTACAGTTTGGTCAAGTCTCTACAGGTTGCATGAAGAGTAGGATCAACACTGAACAACTGCAGCTCTGGAGGTGTCATTAATGAAGGAGACAATCCCTGTCTGCCACCCAGACATGCAAGTTCAGCACGGGATCAGGCAAACATCAGCTTAGCACAGATCACTGGCCTTTGCCTAGTCTGGACAAAATCTGGTTTGTGTCTTAATAATTAAAAGGTGGAAAACACACACACAAAATCATCAGTACTTTGTCTACCAGTGAGCATCTCAGATTACAATTTCTGGTTCATTTCTCTTGCTCTACCTGCCTGCATCTTGAAGCAATAATAACTTGAAAGTGCAGTGTAGGTTCAGACCCTTTATCCCTTCCATTTCAGCCTTTTAGCCACCTGTGGAAGCTGAAACCAGCAAAAATTTCAACCTGCAGGTAGGGAAGAATGGGGTAATTCTGCCATGGAGGTGAGGAGAGCTGAAATAACCATAAATTATAAATAAATATTTTACTGCAGAAAAGCAGTCATGTGGGACTCATGCTGAAAGGAAGACCAAAACAAGGTTTCCTGGCTAAAAATTCTACCTCTGTGCCTGGTTACATACTAAGTTTCCAAACATAATTAAGAAATCAGTTCAGTTACTGGGTTATAAATGTAGTGAGGCAAGCATGGTGCCAGACAACTGCTACTAAACTGTGCAGGTACAACTCTGCTAACGTGCACCATCTTGCATCTGTCAGCTATTTATCACCATCACACTGAGGAGCTGCCAAAAGAGAGATCAAGGCCCAGATAGCAACCACTCATTTAGTGTGATGTGTTCACTTCAAAGCTGAAGTGAAGAAATCAAAATCAGGAAAGAGCTGTGAACGTCTAGGTTAGCTTAAGACAGCCATGGCCATCTCCTTCAGGGTAGGAGAGGAGAGAAGGAGAGAAGTTCTTTTTTGGGAAGCAAGGGAAGGTACATCAAGTCAAACACCAGAAGCAGGATAAGACCAGGATGACACAGAGAGGTTCACTGATCAAAACAGAGGTGCTGCCTGGCAACCCAAACCCAGACAAGCAGAAGGAAAGCCAGCACAGAGAGGGAGGTTTGATGGTCAGCAATAGACACTGACGGACAGAAACCACTGTAAACAGGAGGACTGAAGGTAGCAGAGCTGAGTCCTGAGCATTAGTAAGGCTTGGCTACTAGAGGAAAATGATTTGGAAAACAAGTCCATGAATGATAACAGATAACAGGTAAAGAACTTGTGGGAAATGAGTCTAGGAGATGGTCAGAGCCTCAATAGGAAGCTTAACAGTTAGAAAGGAGCAGTGAGCACCTGAGGTGTCATTCTGGTTTAGGACAGGGTGTTCCACAGAGCCTACAAGGCAGCAGAGAGAGGCACAGGGCTGTGTGTCCAGCAGCAGCACCTGCTGTCCCCAGCATGCAGCAGAAGCAGGTGACAGACACCAGACTAGTCAAGGTTAAACCACAGCGACAAAAACAAGCTCAGGATTTAAGCCACATCCCTTGGTAACAGAAACAAAACAACTGCCTCTTCATTTGTGAGAAGGAGGTGGAAAATGGAGGGAAGGCCTAAGCTTCCCACATGGAGTGGTGCAGCAGTTTGGTACTGAATGTAATCATGCTGGAGTTGAAAAAAAGTGACAACTTCACAAGCATTCAAAATTATTCTCCATTAACCACCTTCAATCAAACACAGACATGGAAAAGGAGACTGGAGGGGGCTGGAGAACACAGGAAAGGCAACTTACAGATGCCAGCATGGTATTTCAAAGTGCTAACGCTGTGTTTGTGAGCCTTGTAGGTCTGGATCCGCTCCCCAGTGTCTACAAACCAGCACTTCACCGTCCTGTCCGCGCTCCCCGAGTACAGGTGACGATTCACCAGCTGGGGGGAGAGAAAAACACATCAGCAATGGCCTCTCAGGCACCTTTGTGAAAGAGCTGCACTGAAGGGACCCATCCCAAGTCACAGTTTCTGACTCAGAGAGCAACCAGCTGCACCTTGAAACAGAGGAGTGGTGAGCAAACCAGCCTTGGGTTCTTCACAGTCGCATCTCCCATTGACTTCTGGGTCTTAAAAACAGCCCCTAGCTTTCAGAACATAAAGGCTTAGCCCATCTGCTTGTGCCAGCAGGCAGGATTCCAGGGAGCTTAACAATGCTAACCCCACATCCATAATCAGTTATATTACTAAAGTCTCAAAAAAAACCCCAGCAGTGTTGTTTCTGCAAAGCATATTTGACAAAGAACTCTTACCCAATTGTTACTTGCTAATTACAAAAAAATTCAGAACAATTCTGAGTAACAAAAATTTCTTAAAAAGGTAAATTAAAATTAAATTCCACACACCATAAACCAGGGTTTATATTTAGTATGATCACTCTGCACAAAGTCAGTGTTCAGAAACACTAACTCATCCTTGAAACTGTTCTGTATCTGGATTTCCACAAGTCTTTTTAGACTGTTATTGAATGATTAAATAAGTAACTATCCTGACACAGGTTTTTAAACATCTTCAAGCAGATTGTCTTCTGCTATGTGCTACCCCTCATTGCACCAGTCATCCTACACGTTGTGAGAACTCACTGGTGGGGAGGATGGGACTTGTTCCACATAGACAGGACAGAGAATGACGAAAGGAAGGACTGAAGCTGGGGAACAAAGACAGAGAGAAAATAACTGACCTGTGCAAAACTAAAAAAAACAACCAGTTCACAGTAAACAAGCTACACAAAGCCTGAAAGCTCAGGAAGGAAAAATTCCATAGTGCATAGAAAAATCTGGCATTCTCTGTCTGTGTAAAGACATCAAACTGAATGTTTTCACAGCCATTGTTATTATGTAGAGCCCAACTCCTGCTGAAAGCAGCCAGTCACTGCAACACCCAGCTGTGGCTCGAGGGAAGTTTTATGGACTTGCAGCAGCCTCTGTATCAGAGGGATGGAGAGACAGGAGGGAGAACTCTGACCCCCCACCAAGAAGTGGAATTTCCCCAAGGAGTAATGAATGGTACCTTGTTTGTCCACCAGACACACATCCCAGGTTTGAATGACCAGCAGTGCACAAACCCCTGATGCTTCTCCAGTATCTCCAGGAAACCAGCAAATAACAAATCAACTTGTGGTCTTGCTCGTAGAGCACTTTTAAGGGTTGGCTTTCCTGCCACCTTTGATTTGGTCCCCACTCTTTTCACACTCTCTATTTGTAAGGTTGGAATGCTGTTCATGCTCTTCCATCTCCACTCCAAATCCATAAAGGAATGACCCCATTCCCAAAAAGCATCAGAAGTGAGTTTTGTACAAAACAGCACTGTGCTGTGTTACAACGTGAAGCAAAAGGTATTTTAAGATATGAAGCACTACAGTGATAGGACTGGGATAACCCACACAAGAAATGAGTGCAAGCAGACTAAGAGGCTCCCTTGCCACAGCTCCCACCAGCTCAGCTGGAGCAGGACATGCCACTCTTCCTCCCAGCAGAACCTGGCCCATGGGAGAGATTTCACAGCTGAATGCCAGGAGCTTGTAAAGCACAAACCACTGTAAAAAGCCAGCAGTACTTTGAAATGTCACTTCCTATTACTTTTAAGCTGTTTTAGCAACAGCATTAATGCTACATCTCCATGAGAAGAGAGAACGAATGGCCAGCAGCAGTAACAAAACCAAGAACCACAAGTTAGCCTGAGGAAGGACTTTCAAATTTCAGTCTCTCGCTAAACAGGCATAAAGAACATTGTCATGTGCACCTGCTAAATGGAAGAGGATGCTTGGAGTTGAGATCCTGCTGCGTGGTTTGTGGCCAAGTTGTTGCATTTCTTTTTTAGACATCTTGCTAGCAGCATCAACCCACCCACTGAGCAAGGAAAAACACTAAATTATAACCTCCCACAGGTAAATGCCATTCTGTATTAATGGTACATTAGGTTATACCACTTCATTTCTACATTTAAGTGGGTGTATCAATGAACAGGAGAGCTGCAGCTTTCCTAGATTTGCTAATTAGACACAAAAATGTTTCAAGTTATGCAGATTTACTCAGATAATTTACAGCATCAGGATTTTAAGAGCCTTAGAATCATAGAATGGTTTGAGTTGGAAGGGACTTTAAAGATCATCTTGTTCAAAATCCCTGCCATGGGCAGGGACACCTTCCACGATCCCAGGTTGCTCCAAGTCCCTTCCAACCTGGCCTTGAACACTTCCAGGGATGGGACAGTCAAAGCTTCTCCAGGGAACCTGTGCCAGGGCCTCAGCACCCCCACAGGAAATCATTTCTTCCCTATCTAAATCTACCCTCTTTTAGTTTAAAGCCATTTCCCCTTGTCCCATCACTCCACAGTCTTGTCCAAAGTCCCTCTCCAGCTCTCTTAGAGCCCCTTTAGGCACTAGAAGGGGCTCTAAGGTCTCCCTGGAGCCTTCTCCAAGCTGAACAACCCAACTCTCTGTGCTTGTCTCCACAGCAGAGGTGCTCCATCCCTCTTCATCATCTTCGCAACCTCCTCTGGAGATGCTCCAATAAATCCATGTCTTTCTTGTACCGAAACTCTAGAGCTGGATGCAGCACTGCAGGTAGGGTCTCACAAGAGAAAAACAGAGAAGAATCACACCCTTGACCTGCTGCCTGCACTGGTTTTGCTGCAGCCCTGGGTAGGGTTGGCTTTTCAGTGTCTGAGATCTGGTGAGGTGGTTGGCACACCAAGCATCTCAATTAAATTCAAAGCCTCTGTGCTGCCCAATGAAACACTTCCATGAACCTTCCTTCCCCTTGCCAATTTAAGCAGGTGAGCACAGTGGCACAGGATTCTCAATCTTGCATGAGAAAGGAAGTATTAACAAGTTAAACAATCCACCAGATGCCACAGACTGAGCCTGCAGCAGAGCCAACAGCAAAACCCAGGGCAGGCTCTGACTGTCGCACAGCCCCTCATTCCCATGGCATTTTTATAAAACAGCATGAAATGGCTGCCAGTGAAGAAAGCCTTCAAGAGCTCTCAGCTCAGGCTGAAGTTGCAAATCAGATCTGTCTTTAGTGATATGATAGGCATAATCTCATCTAAATTGGTTCACATCTCCACAGGATGGAGATAGCTCCCTTACAGTCACTGTGGTCTAGGGCACAATTCTTCTCATCCTGAGGCACATCTGAAACAGATCATGCCTTAAAACTCGCAATTTCCCACACCCAGCAAGGACAACCTTCTCAGCTGTGGCCAGAATAATTCAGGTGAGATCACTCCTTCACTTGACTAAAGATAGGTCTAGCTTACAACTCCAGCCTAAGCTGCAACACTTCAGATATCTGCATTTACTCTACATTTAAAATAACCATTATCATCACTTACTGTTCCCCCAGCAAAAAGCACCTTACAAGCTGGCCCCACACTCTGTGGTTTCAAAATATTTAGCAGACACAGTTACATATTCCAATCTGTGTCTGCCCAGAGAAGAGGTGACATTTCTAAAGCTGTGTTTTCCTTGGCTGGCTTTTGAACACTTGGTTCACTTTGGCCAACTGCCCAACAAAGCTCCTGAGCACAGAACACCACGGCCAGGCAAGGACACCTGCAGCAGAGGGGACGACACAGAACGGATTTGCAGCTCAGATACCAACGGGCTGAGTGGACATTTCAAACCCATGTAGCTTCAAAAACATCAAAAAGCTGACAACAGTTTGATGCCCAGTTCTAAAGCCTCAGCCAGACAGCAGAAAAAAAACCCCATTGCATTGATATTGGCAATTCTGGATTGTTAATATTTCCCATGAGAACTTTTGCTTTGAACCAGATGAAACACTGACATGTGAATGGAGCAAATTTGTCTTAATCCTCAACCCAAAGTACTGGAGATGTAACTATCCCTTGAAAAAGTTCAGTCAAACTGCTTGTGAGCTGCATAGTAATAGCAGTAGCAAAAGACTAGTTGTAAACACTTTAGTAGTTACAGGTTTCATTAATAAGAAAAAACCTTGGTTGTAGCCTACAAACACATCAGAATTTTAATAAAGAACAAATTATCACGTCCAGGGTTGGTCTCTCAAGACAATCACAGCCCAACTGCTTCACAAGCTTGGCTGAACTGCATAAATGCAGCAGCTTAAGCCAACTTCTACCTGTAAAAATGCCAAAAAATAACAGCAAAAGAGCTGTTTAGCAGATATTTCAACCTTATAGGAATGGACTTTGCCCTCCCAATTAACCTTTGCTGTGAGAAACAATTTTTGGAGAGCCAAGGAGAGGCAACTGATTCTCCAAAGAGATCTGGACACATCCTTTTGCTGAGGGTCAGTGCACTCAGCCTGGCTCTCATCAACTTCAGGATGAGTTCACATGAGCAACCACATACCCCATCACCAGCTTATTCTTCTTGTGGAGGTCAGTGTTCCTACAATCTGGAATTTGGGTCTTCTGTTCACAGCCACTTCTAAGTCAAAAATCACCAAGCTGGACCAATGTCAAGATACAACTATGTAAGTCTTGGGCCGAGTTAAGAGTTTCAGGATCCCATTCAAACCACATCCATTTTAACGAGCTAACAAACTCCCTGTGGGCAAGAAATTGTTGGGTTTTTTTTCCCTGAGAATCCATCTAGAATGAGCTCTCTGGACTGGCTGTTAAGAGAATGTTTTTCAGCTTTTTTACTGCAGTGCAAAGTGATGGCCCCATGTTTCTTACAGGTTCTTACATGTGTTGTACACCTTCACATTCCACTTATTCACATCTTCATCCTCTGATGCAACAAATATCAACACAAATTGCAAAAAATATGTGCACTTAAATTAAGTGGTGTGGCAAGAAAACACTTCTGTCCCCGTGATCACAACAGTTCAGCACATAAACAGAGTTCAGGCAGTGGCTTTGTTCAAAGCATTCTTTTCTTCTAGTCAGCTTTAAAAGGCAACTGAAGGGAATGGTCCAAACAAAGGAACTTTTGCAGGAAAAGCAGAAGCAAGTCCTTGCCCACTCATGTTCATGTTCTTCAAAAGGGAGTTTTCTTGCAAGAATGTTTGCAGTAGGATCCAAGCTAAATTCCAAGCTGGATCATTTCTCTCTGCCAGCTTTTGGCAGCACAATTTTGATAAATACTCAGAGGCAGAACAATCAGCAAAGGACAAAGCAATCCTTGTGAACAGTTTGCAAAGCTACTTAGGAGAGACATTTAGAAAAACACACACAAGTAAATATTTAAATCAGGGTTATTCAGCCCATTGCAGGCAGACACATTAATGAAAATGCATATTTGATTATTAATTGTAAATACTGGTCTTTAGCCAGGCCTGAAATTTTAAGTGGAAGAATGAGCATGAGCTATGTGGTTACACTCAGCCCACCCTTGCTTTTTCCCATCACTTCCTATAAAATCTCATTATTGGCTCTTATATGAAGAGGGAGCTCCCAAAACAGCTGCTGTACTTTGTCTGCCAAGCTATCAACACACTGCAGGAGGAGGAGAGTGAAGAGCTCTGGCTGCTCCACTGTGAGCTACCTTGCCTGACTGGGAAGGTCAAGAAATCAACGCTGCCAAAGCACCTAACACAATTCCCACGGCAGATAGAAAGTCTCCCAGCAAAACCTCTCTCAGCCCAATTTAAATGGTGAAAGGAGGAGAAAAGTGGCATTATGAACACATAAAGCTGCAGAACTCCTTTGGTAGCAGAGCACACGAGGTGGGTTCAGCTGGTCACCTTCACCAGCCTGGCCCCCAGACAGCAGGACGAGCCTGGGGAATAGGACAGCTCAACCTCATCACTCCCCTGCCCAGAGCCACCAAGGACAGGGCACGAGGGAAAGCCCAAAGCCCACCAACACTTTCTGTTCTGCCATGCTAGATGAGAATTGTTTCCAGGCTCCTGTACTTACACTACCTGGCAACAACACTTTAAAGGATCTTAGAGCAACGTGGGAATGTTCAAAATCTGAACCTGTCTGTGGCATGACCCCTCTGCTTTCCACACACCACCACTGCAGGAAGCAGGGTGGAAAACATGGGTGTGCTTTATGGCTATCTACCCAGAAAACTCCTTCAAGAAGCTCCAGGAATTTCCATTCACTGCTACAGCAACACTATTGGTGTTTACTGTAAAGCAATGGGAGATGACTGGAACAGACCAGACCTAATTTGCAGCAGCTCAGAATATCCTGGGGCATTCCCATCAATAACAGCTTTTTAAAGTTGGGGAAAATATGGTCTCAATATCCAAATTTTTCCTGATCTGTGTCCAGGATGAGAAATCACACTGAGCATTTCTCAAACTTTTTGAAAGGTCATCCTCCCTCAGGGATCTTTATTTTAATAAATAAAATGAAAAGAAGTCTTTATTTTTCTTTCCCTTTTTTTCTCCCCACACAAGCATTGTACCACCCAGAGAACAGGTAACTGCCTTCAGTTGCTGGCACCAACTCAGCTCTTCCAGGACAGCAGAGTGAAAATCTGATGTAATTAGCAGCTCACTGCTGCACTGGAGAACATTAATTACTGTCAACAATTAAAACTTCTGGCTACTGTGGGCAACTCACAACTACCTCCCAGTCCTTCCTGACCCAGGGTTTGAAAAATACCATCCCAGCTCATTGCCACAGATTCCAATACTGTCACTAGGAAGCCTGAGGCAAAAAAGGCCCCAAAAGCTTTCTGAGGACAAAACAAAAATAATAATAAAAAACACACCTCTATTCAGGAAGTTTCCTTTCTGTTGAAACATCTTTGTACAGATTCTGGTGATTGACCCCTTTCTAAAAGAATGAAAATACCATGTGGGCTGTGCTGAGTGGCAGCCAAGTGGAACAGAAGGGATAGTGTTGAACCCAGAAAAGCAGAGGGAGGAATTAGGAAAGACTGACAGCCTAAAGCTATTCAACAGTAGTGACTGCTTAAGCTGGGGTAAGTTTGAGAGGCCTGGACACTAAATGCTCTCTGTAGGGGCTGTTTGTACCTCAGCTGGACCCTCCCAGCCCCAAACATTAACTGGTGATGAGAGAAGAGAGGGGCTACCAGCCACTCCAGAAGATTTGGCCAGGACTGCTGCCAACACGGTCTTGGCAGCAGCAGCAGTCTTGTGTACTCTGAATTGTTCAGGTTTTCCAAATAGATGTATTGGTTTTGCTTTTCTTCCCCTCTACAAGAAGTTCTGTTTGTTTAAAGCCATTGCTTAACTCTGTGCTCACAGGCATTGCTCATTCCTGAGCATTCAAAGGGCATAATTGAATTTCCCAGGCTTCTGGGAGAGGGTCAAGCCAGCTTTGTGTAACAATTTTAGCAAGAACCCAATTAAATTAAGGCAAGCTCTGTTGTTGCCAATCTGTGCCTTGGAGAAGGGTTACAATTAACAACAAAACATAGCGTGACACTAAGGACAGCAACAGATTTACTTCAGTATCCTCAGAGTACATTACCACAATATCATAAAAACAAGATTTAACACTGAGAATTTACCCAAGCAAGACAAACATTACTCCAGGGCAATATGATATTGTGTGGGTTTTTTTCTTTTCTTTTCTAAAAGTGAAGGAAAACAGCATTCCTTCAGTATTCCCAGGTTTTTAGTCTTCTAGTGTCAGCTGTGACTACCTTATTTAGAAACAAAGGCAACTTTTATTAAACAGCTATTAAAGATAGCTCCTGTAGCTCTGTAAGGGAAAAACACCTATGGACAACAAACACAAACAGGGAGAGCAGGGAGAAAAACTACTGTCATTAACTTCAGCCAGACACATCCATGTATAAACATTTATGACCTGAAACTGAGTGACAGACCATCATGTACTCTTTTAAATGCACTATTAGCATTTTCTGGTGGATAATGAGCTTGTGGATAACTATCTTTCCCCTCTTGCTTCATCTGCCTGACCTCCTCCTCTCCATTGCAACGTTAACAAAGCTGGCAGCATTCAACATAAAAATACTGCAAACAGAAAAACAGAATATAGTTTTTCAGATCTCATTACATTTTTTCCCTCTCTGCTCCATCATTTCCTGATTTCTCTCCCTCATGCTCTTCTTCTCTTTTCCATTTTTCTTGCCTGTTTTCTTGTCTTGGCCATCTGTTTCTCCCTTTTTTTCTCCATCTTGTCTGTGTGGTCTTTAATGTAGGATTGATTTCAGCTTTATGCTTTCCTAATATCTTTTGCCCACAGTTTGGGGTTGGGCTTTGGGTTGGGTTTTTTGAAGTTGTCTGGTTTACTGAGTGTTTTTCCCCTCCCCGTTTTAAAACACCTGACCCTGTGTTACTTGCTCGGGTTATTTTCTTCCAAGTCTGGTGAGCCTGACTGCACAATTCCACTCAGATGAACAGTGCCCTCAGCACACCTACTCACGAGTTCCATGACCTAGTGGAATTTAAAGAGATATTGAGAAAGAAGTTAGACCAGGGCAGCCACCAGAAGCTAAGAGGAAATCACTAAGTGTTTTAGAGAAAGAGGGTTTGTCTCAAGACCAGAGTGCACTATTATTTTGTTATTACATAAATATTTAAGCTCACCATTTATAACCTGTCTCAGAAGAGCTTCTTTATGAATGAAAAGATAACTGAGATCCACATGAATTAAGACATAGATGCCCAAAGGCCCTTGAGGAAGCCTCTGCCCTTACCTCTAGGCAAATTACTGATCCTTGGTGCTCTTTGAAGACTTTCAGCTGCTCTCCAGTGACAATATTCCAGGTCCTGATGGTGTAATCCGTGCTGCCAGAGAACAGCTCCCTGTTTGGTGCATCAAGTATAAGGCATAAGACGGCCCCAGTGTGTCCCAGCAGGGTCTGGTAGCAGCGCCCGCTGGACACCCACCAGACCTTCACAGTGCAGTCCGTGCTCCCTGTCACCAGCAGGTCCCTGCTCACTTTCTCCTCCTGCTCCTCTTCCTCCTCCTCTTCCTCCAGCACATCCCTGGAGGAATAGTGAGCTAGGGTCAGGACACAGTTCCGATGGCCCCGGAATTCCTGGATTTGTTTCTCCTTGTCCACGCTCCAGCAGCGGGCTGTCCTGTCATAGGAGCCACTGAAGAGATAGTCTTTAGCAACCAGGATTCTGCAAAAAATAAAGGTTGTGTATGTGAACAGTATTGTTCTTTATCATAACCATCTTTTGTCACCATTTCAGTGCCAGGCCAAGTACCCCAAAGCATGAAATAGCAGCATGTACCATAACATCTTTGGCATTTTTAAAAATCAAACACTTCCCTGTTTCTACTTTTAAAATTGAGATCCCTCATTCAGGTACATTGATGCAGATATTTTTACACTACAGCATTGTAACTTTCTGCATTTTGTGCTGCTGAAATTCCTTCCAGCAAGGAATATGAACTTTCATAAGTTATATATAATACCTAGAAGTTTGTTTTGTTGTTTGGTTTGTGTTTGTTGGGGTTTTTTGTAATTAGTTAATTCTTGTAAATTATTCATTAATATTTCTTTATAAAAAAATTATTTAAAAACAGACCTGTGACAATAGCTTGGAACCAAAACAACAACAAAGCAACAAAATAACATTCCAGAAATCTTAACTGTAACTGACAGTGTGCAAAATAACCATCTTTCCATCATCAAATAAGAAGAGTGCAAGAAAAAAAAATACACTTAATTCCACTTAGCTCAGGATCTCAAAAAAGGTAAAGCACAAGCACCCCACTTATTACATAAGTGAAGAGCAAACCAAAGGTTACACCTCAGGAATTCAACTTCCTGGGCCTTCAAAATAATAAGTTGTAGCTGCACAAACATACAAAACCAGAAAAAATCTACAGTTCATATTTCCAAACCAGAGATAGGAAACATCCATAACCTGCCTTCTTTGTCAGCTGAGCTTGGTCCTCTGGAACCTTCCAAACAGGCAACAAAGTCATATGAATGGGGAACACATTTCCCATTTGCTGATTCAAGCAAAAATCAAGCCTGTGCCAAAACACAGAACCAGCCTCCCTAACTATTTACAGAATCTCACTACACGTCATATGTGTTTTGAGTTTAGAAAGGAACTAAAAAGCCCACACGCCCACCAGAAAAGAAATGTTAAAAAAATACCAATCTTTGACTGCTCTATTTGCCATTAATTAAATCCAGTCCAACTATTAATGGGCACTTTAAATGGAAAGGCCAATCAGCCACACACAGTAAGTTTATTATTAAAATTCATTTGCCCAAACAGGAATAATAATTACAGAAAAATCTCTGACTTTATCCCTCTTGCTGACACAAAAGCTCGACAGGATGTTTTTAAACCTATTTATCAGCAGCATCTGTTATCAATTGGATCATTTCTTCTGGAATTTCATTCCTGGCCCTGGATTCCATTCCCCTGCTGAGTGCCTTTCATTTCTCTCCTATCTGTGTCAGCAGTGTTGCTAGAAAAACTAATCATTGCAGCTCAGAACACGAACTCGGAGGTTTACACAGCCCCTTTTATGAGTGCAGCAATGGGGAGCTGCAGTGCAATGATGAAGTGTGTGACAGCAGATGACAGGAGCACGAGGGGACAAGCCCACCTGTTGACAATGGATGTGTGGCCTCGGTAAATGGCCAAGCACTGTCCGGTGACCACGTCCCACTTGCGAATGGTGTGGTCAGCGCTGCACGTGAAGGCAGCCTCGTTCTCCAAGTGGCAAAAGGTGATGTAACTTTCATGTCCTAGGAATAACAAAGGAAATCAGTCACTGTGCGTGCAGAAAGGACAGACCGGTCCAGCTCTTCACCTTAGCCAAAAGAAAAATACAAACAAATGCAGCAAAGCTCCAGTTTTAAATGCACCGCTGCGCTTTTAGCGTTTAAAGATTTGTGTAAAACAACAACCATTTCAACACAGCAGAAAACTTCACTGATATCAGGATTAAGTGAGAGGGTAAAACAGTACAGTTCCACCAAGCAGGTAAAGCAAACAGTATTATAAAAATGTAATGAGATAGACTAATACCAATATAAAAAACTCAGACTAATGAAGTGTGAAACGTAAAAATCTAGCTTATTTTTTAATTAAAAAATGCTTTTGCTTCCTTCTTCTGAGAGCAGGGAGAAAAAGGCAGCATTTCAACCCAGCCCACTGATTGTCAGGACACAGTCATAAATCAAAGCAAGAAACTCTGAAAAAATGACCTGAGACTTACCAGCAAGTTTGATTTCATTGTCCAGGCAGAATGAAAAGCAAACAAAAAGACATACCAAGTAAATAGTCAGCCAATACTTTCCCCCACATGACTAAACCCCACAATTTTCTAAGTATAAGTATACCTTTAAGGAAAAGAAAGGAAGAGAGGGAGGGAGGATTAGAGCACAATTGTTTACACAATATGTAGAGTACATAGATTCTACAGTTACAATAAAAACAGGCACAACCACTGCTTTAAAAACGTCACACTGACAAACAAGGCAATACCAAAAAAGAGAAATCAATATTACCACCTCAAGCTTTTGTTGCTGCTTAGCAAGATGTATCATTTTTCTATTGTAATATTAAATGCACCACATGTAAAAATCACCTTAGGATACAAGTCTCAGCTTCATCCAAGATCTCTTGTGTGAAATTGCTGTCACCTATCTAATCATTGGACTACTATTACCTTGCACTCTTCTGCTTTAACATTTAAACTGTAAGCTTTTAGGAGAAGAACTGTTTCCACTTAAGTCACTATTACAAGAGTGACAGCTGTGGCTGAAGTTGGTGGGCCCTACTGTGACTTAAATACTATTCTTTGAGGAAAAAAAAGAAAAAAAATAAATTAAAGGACAGTTGTGATTAAAGAGAGACAGATGGACAAAGGTATTAGAAAAACTGAATGTTGTAAAATAAAGAGATGGTAAAAAAACTGAGGGAAAGCAGACTGCCCAGTAAAGCACTGTTTCACTGACTGCAAAAACCAGTTTTCAGTATGAGTCCTGAAGTTCAAAAGCCTTGTTGTAGTTCAAAAGCAAACCAGAATCCATGTTACAAACATATGGCTTGTTTCCTCTAAAACAAATTCATCAGATGCCAAAAATTAAACAGATCACCAGGGCTATAAGCAAAACTACACTCATTCTCCCACATTTGTGAAACTTTCTGCAAAGCAGCCTGAACAGATCAGGTTTCAATCACTGGGATTTTTCTCACAGCATCATGTAATCCAGCTCTGAGATCAAAACAGCATCTTGGTTACTGCACCAAAGTCTGCCAGGCAGATTTTAACCATCAGTAAAACCCGAGCCACACACAGGGTGCCAAAACCCCATGTGGCAGGCAAGGTCTGGTGCTGGTCTGGCCAAAAGCAGCCACCACACAACTCTGCTGGTTGTGCTGTGGTGGAGCTTGAAACTGCATTAGAGATACAGGTTTATCAGTAATTATAGCTTGTAAAATCAAAATTGACACGACAACTGCGTGTGTGCATAAGTATAAAACACATACAATTATCTGATTTGACTGGCAGTTCACAAACCACCCAGCCCAACCTTCTTCAGAGTTTACCCCAAACACTGGCAGATTCCATAATAATGGATGCTATCCAATACATTTCTCTTTCTAGTCTGAAGGGATTTCTAAGCCTTAAGCAAATGCAGTGAGTTTTCCAGAAGCTAGAATCATGGCAGGATGTGGGGAAAAAAGACAATACTCCATAGTGAAAAACAAGCAAGCAAGCAAACAAACAACAAAGAAATCACAGCAATGTGATTTCTTCTTTGGAAGAAAAAAACATTAGAAATTCCAAATTTAACAGCTTCTTTTTTTTCATGAAAAGAACATGAGTGGGAATACAAACATTTTTAGCCCACATCTAGACTTCTGCATGTCCACTGTCTACAGTTCTTTTTTTTTCTTTTCAATTACTGACACACCAGTCTAACGATAATAATATTTTTTTTTTTTTAAGATGCAAAATGAATTTAAATTTAAAAAGCCCAGCAATTAACATTTCTGTGCATCAGATGAGGAGGGAAAACAGAAGTAACCTATTTAGCAAGGTTCCTTTCCAGACTTCTGGGTCAAGAGGTTCTAAATAAAGACCACCTAGAAATGAGATTATTAAAAAATGAATTTAAATTGAAAAAGCCCAGCAATTAACATTTCTGTGCATCAGATGAGGAGGGAAAACAGAAGTAACCTATTTAGCAAGGTTCCTTTCCAGACTTCTGGGTCAAGAGGCTCTAAATAAAGACCACGTAGAAATGAGATTATTAAAAGGACCAAAAAAAAAAAAAAAAAAAAAAAAAAAAAAAAAAAAAAAAGAGAGACAGAAGAACAAAAAGACAGTATTTTTTCACAGGGTAAACCAGGGCTTCCAGAAAGTGACATAAGTTAAACAACTTCGCACACCCTGAGATAAAAGGATCCGTGCACTCAGTAGTGCCGGTAACCTGTTTTGGGTTGAAACAGCTCCTGCTTAACGCTGCTGTAATAAACACGAAAACAAGCCTGATTTTGGCTGCCCGGCAGGGACTGAAAGAGACAGAACACGCTGTGTGGCCTGTGCCACCCTTCAGCCCCAGAGCCCCGGCGAAAAGCCGCTGCCGTACCTTGGAGGTGCCCGCGGCACTGGCTGTCCGCGGTGCTCCAGAGCCGCGCCGTGCCGTCCTCGCTGCCCGTCAGCAGCCGCTGCCCGTCGGGGCTCAGGCTCAGCCAGTTGATGCCGCCTTGGTGATCCGTGCAGACCTTCACGGCCGAGCCGCTGTTCCCCATCCCGGCGCAGATCACGGCAGACCGTGCTCCGGACCTCCGGCCGTGCCCCACAGACCGACTTCTGCCATTACCTCAACGCCGAAACATCAGCACGGCACTCCGGGCTCCTGCACAGAGACACAAAGGGGGAACGGGGGAGAGCGCCTTAAATCATCTCATCCCCCCGTGGCTGCATCGCTTTCCCAGCCAGGGTGAGCCGAAGCCACTGGGTCCCCGTTTCCCTGCAGGATCCCAAGCCCCACGGCACAGATGGGCGCACACGCTGCCCGCTGTGCCCGCTCCATGGGCATCGGGGCACTTCCAGCCCCTTGGGGCGGCTGAGCCAGGGCGGCGGTACCGCTACCTGGTGCCAGGCTGCTGCTTTTGAAGCAATCTTAGCGCTGAGTTCGGGCACTCCAAGGAGGCGACGCCTCCGAGAGGGGAGCCAGGGCTCAGGCGGCCCCCAGAGCCCCGGGCTGCCGCCATCCCTCCCGCACGGTCCCGCGGCATCTCGGCACTCACCGCCCGGGGCACGGCTCCGGCGGAGCGATCCCGCACTCGCGCTCCGGGCAGGGGGAACCTCCTCCTGCCGGGACTCCGGAGCCACCGGCGGCCTCAGCACAGGGTCCCCCCGGCTGCCTCCGCCCTGCGGGGAGGTGGGAAGGGCTCCCGCCGTGCCCCCTCAGCCCACCCCGGGGCGGGCCCTCACCCCCCGCCCCAGCCCTGCCTCCATTACCTCCCGCTCCACGTTCGAGCTGCTTCCCCCCGCGGCGGCCGCCTCGCCCCTCCCTCGCAGCTTCCCCGGTGTTGCCGCTCTGCACCTCGTCCTCCGCTCCAGAGGTGCCCGGCAGCGCTGCCCCGCCGGGACGGCCTCTGCCCGCAGCGACGCCCCTTCCCGGGCCAGCGGCCTCCCCGGGGCTGCAGCCGGCCGTACCGCAGCTCAGTCTCCCGGCAGGGTGGGAGGGTCTCTCCCGGCTGGGGTCTCGTTAAGAACCGCACTGCAGCCGGAGCAGCCCGACAGCACCCCCGCATCCACGGCGGAGCTCGTCCCGGGGGAGGCAGCGCTTCCTGCGGCACCTTCGCCCCTCAGGACGCCCGAGGGCACCGGCATTTCCTCCCTGGCTTCTCCGGTGCCTCCCGCGGGGAGCAGAGGCTTGTGCTGGGAGCTGGGTTGAGGGAAACCATCGCCTTTTGTTCCTCTTTTGGCCCCTCTGCCTGGGCGAGCTCCTGCCACGTTTCGCCTGAGGACCCCCCCACAGGAGCCCCAAAGGAGACAGCAAGCGCTGTCTCGCTTTGCTCCGACCCGAAGCTTTTGGGGCCCTTTTAATTGTTTCTAATTAGTGCAGCCCCTCGCCCATCCACCCCCTGCACGCCGTGGGCACGGCTGCGGTGGTGAGCCCCGGCTTTGTGCCGCTGCTGACCGCCTGGCCGAGGGCTCTGACAACATGGGCCGAAGGGTTCTGTCCCACCGCTCCGTAGTTAAATGTAGGAAGGCTAAATCTCCTGGGCAAAGTAATGTGCAGAGGCTGAGAGCTGCCAGCAAGGCAGCAGCAGGGTCCGACGTGGATTCCCCCCACAAGAAAAGGGAGATGCTGCTGATTTGGAGCTAAAAACATGCTGCCAGGGGTAGGATAGATAAATCACAAAACTTATTCTCCTAGCTTCTGCCCCACTGGATCAGAAAAGCACCTTTTTGTGTCAAATCCCCAGCCCCCCGCTCCATTTCACGCCCTTGGTGCAGTATCGGGGTTCAGCAGGCGTTAATGACATTAATGAGGCTCCAGCCCTGCTCTGGCACGAGGTGCCCCAGCGTGGGGGCAGGACAGAAGTGCGTGCATTCAATGGATAATTCCTGGGATGTGTTATTTTGCACAGCACGTTCTGGCAGAGGCCAAACAGGACTAATATGTCACACCCAATGTAAACAAGGAGGTGATCCCGATTCAGCTGCCAGTTGTAGCCATGCAGCCATGGAGGAACTTGCCAGATGGAGATGTCGGGCTGCAAATCTGGGTTTTGTGACGGTCAGATCGAGCCCTGTGGTTTATGGGCCCAAGCCAGCTCTTTTCTGAAGACAAACGTTTCCACACAACCCTTGTGCGTTCAAGAAATGACCGAGAAGTTGTGGTGTGAGACGTGAATTCTGTATTTCTTCCCTCTGAAAATCCCATTATCCGTGAAAAGATATTTTTTTGGACATAGAGGCCTGGGAATCGGGTGCTCTCAGGGAGTGTCCCTCACCATCTGCTCGTACATCTGTCAAATCCACTCACAAACCCCTGCCCAGAGTCCTTGCTTGGGAAACTGTAGGATAGATTAGCACTCCTTTTTATTTTCCTGTGTTTCTATGGTGTGAATAAAAGGAAAAACTCAGAGGGAAGGGATATTTTGTTAGGTTTGAAGCAGGTCTGCACATTTTAAACCCACACAATTTAAATCTCCAGGGGAGGCTGAGCTAGAGGGGAAACCCTTGGCCACAGCTCAGCCATGCATCAGCTGTGGGAGCAGAGGGTGTGCTGTTCCTCCCCTTGCTCTTTTTAAAGTCTTTTCAAGGTTTTTATATTATTATTTCAAATTAATATTTCCCTCCTGTGGTGACTAATGAAAACATCTGAGCTTTTGAATATTTTCATGAATATTTATTCATTTTCTTGAGAGCTTTTTAAAATCTTTTTTTCAGTTGTTTTTATCTGCCTGAATTTTAGGCACGTTTTCTTTATTTTATTTGTGTTCTTGTGATGGGTTTTTAATTGTAGGGCAATGAAGAAAGTAAAAGAAAGTTACCTGTTGCTTGATTTTGCTCCTCAGGGCTAAAATCCTGCAGTTACTCCTCCTTCATCCAGACAGATGTGTACATACACAGATGCATGAGCTGCTCCTAGAACATCCAGGCAGTGAAAAACCTTAAGAAAGCTTCCAGGTGTTTATGGCTGGATTCATTATTTGCAGGATCCAGTAGCTGTTGCTAAGGTTGGAGCCAAGTTTAGAGTCTTTAGGCAATTATCAGAAGCAAAGGAAGGATGCAGAGTTTAGATCAGCTACACTGTGTTTTGGAAGGGGAGAGGGAGGCCTCTGCCCTTCACTGTGGATGATGACAGGGGTCCAACTTCAGACGGTTCCAAATTCTCCACAATTAAGTAGAACAAATTAAGACTTTTATCCTCACATCATACTTTCATTCCACCAAAGGTTCAACCCGTTCTCATATCTCTGACCCAGCAACAACACAGGACAAGAGACTTTATTATCCACACACACAAGACAGTAATGATCAGGTGCAAAATCCTCTGTGAACAACTTCATCCCAAATTATCTGTGTTTAGACTCACTTGCCAGACCTTCAGAAACACAGCGTAGGCTCCCAGGGTTAGAAATCAGTAAGTCAGTATTTACATCACTATCTGCACTGATGTAAATGCTGAAGAACATTTCCCTTGAAAACATTTCAGCAATGCTGCAAATGCTTCCAAAAATGTTATTGCTGTTTGTGGAGGAAGGAACACAGGCAACTCCTCCATGTCCACCTCCCCCTCCTGGGGCCTTGGGTATCTGGATGGTCTTTGATGGACAACAAAGGTTCTTTGTTCTGTCAAGGAAGCAGAGCCAATAACACCCCAAAGAAGTCAGCACAGAGAGCTCGACCAAAAACAAAAGAATAAAGTGTGCAGCAATGCAAATTATCTTTCTTAGAGAATTAACCCCTTCCATCATCGCAGCCCCTCCTCCTTCTCTAAAGAAGGGCCTTTCCAGCTGCCAGGGTCTTTTCTCTCATCTATTCTCTCCTTCAGGCTGTCAACCTCAATCACTTTCAAAATTGCTGATAATTAAGTATTACCTCTTCTTTCACTTCAGAAAATTGCAAAAGCCAACTAACTCTCTTAAAACTACTGTCAGGGGCCTGAAAGATTTACAGTGGCACATCCTGCATGGTTCCAGTCTTGGCTGGTTTTTTTGATTCAACCACAGCATTATAGTCAATGAGAACTACAAACAAAAGCATGTTACATGGTGTCTCCAGAGGCAAGCTCCTTCACTGAGCAAACTACTCTAAGAAAATTTCCCTGCTAAAGTGAAATTTGATTTTAAAATCAATCCAATTACACTGGTACAATATAAATAAAATTTAAACTTAAATAGATTTAAATGTAGCTTCTACTGGTTTGATTTAATCAAAAATATTATCAACATCAAAGTGGCCTCACTTTGCAGTAAAAATTGACATTGGTGAAGGCAAATTAAGTTTACATGGGTTCAATTATCACCATGGAGCAGATGTAGCCTTACTCTGAAGTGAGGATGGAAGAGCAGTCTGCAGACTTTGAGACTGCAGACCCAATCTGATGCAGCATTGCAGCTCCTTCTGAGCCTTCTGCAACTGGCCTCTTTTACAGGAAATACAGTCCTTCCCTCCCTCTTAAAATGCAGCTTAAAATGCCCCAGGGTGCTCGGGAATCTAGTTTGGGTATAAATGTTTAGCAAATTCCCCTACAGGACAAAAGATGCTTGGAAACTGTCACTTACACTAGATTCTCCTGTAATTGTATGTAACATTCTTTTGGTTTTTAATCAGATCTGAAACTGTATTTCCAAAACATTTATTTCAGAAAATACTTGGTTTTAAGAGTTTCCTAACAAGAACACCCATCTGCAAAACCCATGTACATCCCTGCTCCCCACTCCTGCTTCACCTGGGTGCCCCTAATCAATGCCAGGAGTCTGAAAGCCTGGGATCTGGAGAATCAACTGGTATCCAGTGACCTAAAGAATGGTTAGGTGATGGTAATGTTGTACAAACGGGCTCTTAGTAGCTGACTCCAATGTCAGGCCCTGGTAGCAATGGGAATTTAGCTGTGAACTTGGACTAGGCAGAGAGAGGGTTGCATTAACTTTCTGCTGTGATGAAGCAATGGCTTAAAAGCACTGCTGCAAAGGCATCTTATCTCCCTGGCTAAGAAAGCAGCTGCAATTTCCTAGAAATTTTTGAGCTGTGACATGCCAGGAAGTGTAAGATCTCACGGCAGCTGTTTCAAAGATCACTGTAAATAGGTTTCTCCCCGCACAGTCTATAGATGACAAGGTCCTTCCATCATGTCACAGCGTATGGAACTTTACTGAATAATTCAAAATCACAAATATTTACAGAATTACAAAATAATAGTCAAAAGCTCATTTTACCCTGTTCACTACTTCGATGGGAGCCCTGCTGTTTCTTCCAGACGGTAAGTTGGCCTCTTGCCCAAACCATATATCTCTTATGACAGGCTCCTTAAGGACCAAATCTAAGTGGAAGCCAAAAGAAATATATCTTACTAAGTGACACAAGGGTAACTTTCTGAGTCTGATTCTGAGCCCATTTTAACTGCTTTTGCACGGATACAACTCTGCTGGCTTTAACTGCATTAATCCAGATTTGTACTGATGCAAGCAGAGAGCCCCAGTGCCTTTGACACTGGTACAAAAACAAATTTCCAAAAATGCTGAAGCTGCAGCCAGTGACCCAGGCAGTATTTTAACAATTGCATTCACATCTGGCCTCTGGAAGATTTCTCAGTTGTTTGTCTGCCTCTTTATTAGCAGAGCCAAACCTTGGGTAAGGGGGGAGCAGTCACGATCTCTTACACCTCATTGTTGCTGAGAAAGTTATAGGAACAACTGATACCAAACCCACTGACCACAGAATAATCTTCTGCAGCCTTGACTGAGCTTTGTACGAGGCTTTCAGGGCCAGACTGCCCCTGCTTCTGACACAGCTGCCACAAGAAGTGCACAGCTCTTCCAGGAGTCTGAGAAAGGCAGGGAAGGTCTCGGATGGGTGTAGTTGGTGGTGGGAGTAAATAGAACCATTCCAAGGGATGTCAAAGCTTCTGCCCCGCTCTGTGCCTCTGCCAGAGCATGGTTAGAGCCAATGCTGTTCTTCATTTTCTCCACCAAATATGAGAGTGGTCCTTGGTAAAGAGAAGGACACCAGGGTGAGCATTCAGCCCACCATGAGGTTTACAAGCACCTCCAAAGCTTGAACGTCTCAGCTGTAATGTCTCAAGTTGGATTCGTAGAGAAAATTCTCATGATGCACCTATTCTTTTTTGGCACTTCATGTTGTTTTGTGCATTTGTCATCTCACAGGATACATGGCTTTTCCTTCTCAAATACTCTCACCCTTAGGACTGGATTTTACTTCTGCCTGATCTAACATAGGTTTGCTCAGGGAAGCTGTGCTGTTACAACCTCCACCTCTGTTTGTGTGAGTTTGGGCTCACCAGTGGGCACAGTCTGTCTCTCGTGTTCCTCTTGGGCTGAATGGAACTGGGACAGCAGCAGCATCATTGGGCCCACAGTGCCAGTGCCTGGCAAAATCCTATGGAAATCAATGGCACAATCCAAGTGCAAAACACAGATAGTGACTGATGTTGTATTGAGGGGGGACATAAAGGAAGCCTGATGCCAGGCACTGATGCCAGCATTACAAATCAGGTGTCAGGATGTCACCTCACTCCTCAATAATAGCCCACATATCTCCTGGTGAATAAATCTTTCTTTGTGTCTGCTCTCCTTTTTATCTGCCCCCTGAGTTCCCAGTAGTGTTCATCCCAGTCTTGTTTTGGAAAGGCACCCTAACTGGAGTCCTCTCTTGCTGAGAGGAGAGATTGCAATTTAGCTGGTCTGTAACCGTCTGTTTCCATTCATTCCTGAGGTTTTCCAGCTGCCCACGAAAACAATGCACTGATACAGTCTGTGCAGACTTGAACCACGTCCAGAACAAAGGGTTAGGTGGGGCTGGGAGATTTGGAGAGTGTTCTTTTGCCCTGGAAAATGGAGCAGATACTGGCATGACATGGTCAGAAAGCTGATGGTGAAGGAGCAATCTGCTGACACCCCAACCCACACATGGCCCAGCACCAGACTTTGGGCTCAAGCATCCAGCTCCTTGCTGAGCAAGTGTCAGGAGTACCAAATTCAGGCATCTAAGCACTGGGAGGAAAAACAAACTGAATTCCAAGGGGGGCTGATGGTGCACTTTCACGGATGTAGAGTAGACAGATTTCATCAGAAAGGTTGTAATATTTCATTTTTCAGTTAAACTCTCTCCCTCTCCTTTTATCTTCCCTTCATTTTCACAAAGAGGCATAAAGTGAGTAATAAAAATTGCTAACAGCAGAACTTCATGATTTATACCACCAGATCTCAGGCAGAACTCCCTGTTGAGTTTGAGGGAATGGCCTGATTAAACATTGATGCCACAATATGGTCTGTCTTAGCAACAACACTCACAAGTGAAATTCATCGGGGGTATAAACCGTGACATTTAAAATGTCTGCTGGGTTAAACTTGACCAAAAAAAATAATAATAATGGTTGTGCGTGACTCTGGAAAATAAAGCCAATTGCCATGCCACTTTATGGAATATTCTGTGTGAATCACTGAAGCTATTACATCTTCTGCTGCCTTTTTCCTGGCCTCAAGAGGTTAACTTCTTCCCAGAGCCATTCTCAGGGGGGGAAATAAGAACCACGTGCGTGTGCCACAGAGCTGGGTCTGGTCTGGGGATGCGGGTGATCTGGATTTTGTGCTGTTTGCCTGAGAGACCCACTGGAGAGAATAATGAGGGGGTTCAAAGGAGGAATATTCTTCCTGCCAGAAGTGGTCGTTTAACTAGGCCTTCACTTATTTGTTGGGGGAGATTACTCACAGGGTCACCTGGCAAAAATGACTGGAAGTTAGGAAAGAAAGGGCCTCCTGCCAACTATTTAAGAGAAAGAGAGAGAGAAATGGAGAAGAAACAGGAGAAAGAGCAGTGAGTTGGCTGCAGGGAGAGGGACATTTTGTGACTCAGAGAAGAAGCCAAGAATTAAGGCCGTAAAGGGAGAGAGAGAGAGAGGGCCCTGGGGTCCTTAGAAGGCTTGGTGCTACATTCTGGTGGCATTCAAGAATAAATTGGCACAGAGAAAAGTTGCAGACACATACACATGGCTTGTGAAGCCCTAGCAGCAGAGGTGGAGCTCTGAGAAAGGGTGAACAAAGAGCACCAGAGTGCCCTGGGGCTCAGCCCTGGTTCTGGAGCTGTAGGGCAGCTGAGCTCCCCCATTCCACCTCCAAAGAGGGACAAGGAGAGCCTGTGCTAGGAAACCAAGGCCAGGAGGCTCAGCCGAGTCACCCACGGGTTGTTAGTTGTCCACTGTGCCCCAAAGGGGTTCTTTGGGAAGCTGTGTCTGAGACACCCCCATAAATCTCAGCCTGGGCTGTTGTCACACCATTAGGGACCTTCTGGGGGTCTGAGGCAGGGTGGACTCACACAGAATTTGCCCTTGATCATGCCAACAAAAGGAAGCTGTCACAAGGCAGCAGCAATGCACCCACTGAGATCCAAGGACAAAGGAAATGCACAGACCCAGCACAGCTCCCTGCTGCTCGAACCACTTCAGCAAAACATCTGCTCGCCCAGAATAAAATCCCTCCCCTGTTCTAAGCAGATCAGTTGCCCCTGAAATAGCAATAGGAGCTGCTGCATCTGCTCACACCACGGCCAAGCTTCAGCCCCAGGAGGATGAGGCCTTGGTTCAATCAGCCTGAGCTGCCTGCTTTATCTTACACTCTCCTGTGAGTAACTTTTCTTACTACACCTCTTTACACAAGCACCAAACCTCAAGCAGGCAGAAAAAGACATCCAAAATGCAGAATTATGACAGAGGCTCCAGCATCATGGGGTTTTGGAAAGGTTATTCATTTAGCAAAGAAATAACTGTGCAAATCAGACTCTCTGGCAGCATTTGTGTGGTGATAATCATGCTGATTAAGTGTTTGAGCCTGGAATACACTGGGAAAAGGCACTAGGACCTAGGAAATTACCATCCACTGCTTTTGGAAGGCAGCTGAGGGCTTTTCCTGTTCTGCTCTGTGAGTGATCCATCTCCTCTCGCAGATCTGTTCATTTTGGATGCAATTGCTCAAAATATGCATTACTTATGGTCACAGAGATATATGCTAAGGGGACCAGCAGTTGTGCTGTTAACCCTTGGGTTTCCTGTTAGCTGAGCCATGCAATGAGGAAAAGATTCAGAGCCCAGTTCTACAACTGACTTCAATTAAGTCAAATCAGCTGCATTAGCTAAGGTTATTAACTTAGGGAATATACTTTTCCTCTCTCCACTGTAAATTTGCTTTGGTGTCCATTACTCTTTGTTAATGAGGAAGGTGCTTTCTACTCTTGATTTTTGTGTGAAGAAAAAGAGAAGCTGATTAGACAAATGGCCTTGACTTACTTCCAGCCTTAAATCTGACATACTGTTTTCATCTGATCAGCACTTTGCAAGGGTGTCAGCAAATATCTGATGTTTAAGGCATGGAGATGGATTCTCAGGGAGCTGCAAAGGCACAGAAGTGACAGAAGAAAATAATTAGGACAGAGGAAATGCTATTTACCTCAGTTGGCTGTTCTGGGACTTTCCTCCACCCCTTCTTCAAGCATGAATTTCACAACTAAACCACTGAAAAGATAAAAACAATAGCTGCTTTCCAGAGGCACTACTGAAATATGCAGCCTTGGAGCACTTGAACAGGAAGGGAAATGTGAAGAGTGACTTTTAACCATCTAGGAACATGTGCACGCTGTGGGCCAGCTATTCAGCTGCAGTAAATTGGTGCAGTCATGCTAAATAAATGTGATTGAACTCTCTGGCTTGCTTGATGAGCCAGTTCTGCACCAGGCTCCTAAAGCAGTCAGTGTCCCTCTGGGACAGGCTGCAGGAGCCAAGGCACAGCTCTGGGCCTGCCCTAATTCCCACTAATTGCACTGGCTGCCTTCAGTGCTGGGTAATCACCCTGTGCTGCCGGGAAATCAGGGTGTCCCCGTCACTGCTGCCCCCAGCAGAAGGCAAGAACACCAAAGGGCTGGGAGAGACAACTCCTGACACAGTTTGGGGTCTTTTCCATGCAAGCTAAAATGCTCCGCTGTGTCTTTTAAGAGGTGATTTGAACCTTAATGGAAAAATCACAGATTAGAATGTTTTTATTATTGTTGTTGTTACTATTATTCATGCTATTGTTATTCTGGCTTACTTACTCCTGCAATAAATCAGTGCAAGCTTTGAGAAGCTGGTAACCTCTGTCCCCCCCTGGAGCTTCCATCATCTTGACAGCAAGTTTGTGCTGAGGAGTCAAATACCAAATTAAAAGAAAAAGAAAAAAAAATAAACAAAGAACTAGAACAAGGGAAACTCTGTCTGGTACTTCTTTCCAGCCAAAGAACCCTTTAATAGCAAACTATTAGACAAATCCCAGGCCTGGGGGGTTGTTACAGAAATTTTGGATTCCTACCAGAATTTTTTTTTGTGTTTCCAAACCTGTATTATCTGAATGCAGCTGAAAAGAAGAATCATTCAATATAAACAGAAGTATTTCCAATGTTGTGGAAGCCCCTGGTTCTGATGGGGTGTGTGGTGTTTAATTGTCAGGAAGCTGATTATTAAATATCATTAATATATTAATACGTTCTAAGAAGAGAAGTCTGAAACCTTTGAAAGGCTGATTGTCAACTGTATAGAGAGACCGGAACACAAATGATAAATTCCAGAAGTCAAAATGGTGTTTGCCTGGGTTTTTTCCTCTCTTTTTAGAAGGGAGATGACAAATTAATCTAGCCCCAATCCTCAGTGAAAAAAAAAGAAGGCTCTATTATTTTCAGAAGAATCATTTTGAAGGGCAAGTCAATAACAGCAAGACTCACACAAAAGAAAACCTTTGAAATCCTATTATTATTATTATTATTATTACTACTACTACTATTATTATTGGTTCATATGACTCAAATGTTATTGTTTTCTTCTTGCATTACCAGCCAAGAAAACCAAAGACAACCACACAAAGTTTTGCAAATCTCAGCAGTTTTGATTCCCACTTACATTGCTGGAGCAGCTGTTGCACTCACAGAGTTTAGCAGGTCAGCCCTGTGTGTGGAGTGGCCCACACTGTGCTTTGTCTTCCTGAAAACTTGATTTAAGAGCAGGATTTCTGTGCAGCTTGCCCTGCAGGACTAAAGGAAGCCCATAATGTTGGGTGTGTTTCTGTGTCAGAGAGGGCTCAGTTGTGTGCAGGTGCCTTATGGATGCTGTAGCACTGGTTCATGTGCATGTAAGGGACTGGTTTTAGTGCAAAGCGTGCAAGGAAGAGGTCTGTCCCATGAACAGTCTTTTGCTATTTCTCTCTAAGCTCTTGGTTTCCAGTGGCACAAAAAAAAAAAAAAAAAAACCCAAAAAAAAAAAAAAAAAACCAAAAAAAAAAACAAACAAGTGTGCATATCACATTTATTCCTCGACAGGGTTTGAGCCCATGGGTAGTAAAAATTTCAAGACCAAATGTGTTTTCACCAGTTAATTTTCCTTTGACTTCAATACAACATTGGAGAAAATGTGTAAAGAAAAGATCACATTTATTCCTCGACAGGGTTTGAGCCCATGGATAGTAAAAATTTCAAGGCCAAATGTGTTTTCACCCAAGTTAATTTTCCTTCGACTTCAATTGGAGAAAATGTGTAAAGAAAAGTAAGCGAAAACCAAACTAGATGAAGCATGGGAACCAAATGTCTGTCAATGGTCCTGGGTATCATAGAATCACGGGATGGGTGAGGTTGGAAGGAATCAGTGGAGGTCATCTGCTCCAACCTGCCTGCTCAAGCAGGGTCCCCTGGTGCACATTATTCAGGACTGTGTCCAAAGAGCTTTTGAATATCTCCAGGGAAGGAGGCTCCACAACCTCTCTGGGCAGCCTCTTCCAGAGCCCAATCACTGTGTTCTCTCTACATTTTCACCCTGCCATTGCTTAGGCTTTAACAATGGCCAGGGCTCTCCTGCTGGTGCCAGACTTCGGAGAGACCTTTTGAAGCTCTTCATTTCCTTTCTGCACTCAGTCAAAGAGGTCACTGTTGAGCCAGACTTCCTACTTAAAGAAGTAATAAAACAGCTCTAGCAGACACCAAGGAGTGAACTAATTTCTACCAGGTCCAGAGAAGTGTCTCTGGAGGAGGAGAGAAAAAAGCACAGGAAGGTGTGAGTGTGGGGCAGCCTCGATAGCAGAATAACACCTCTTTGATTCCACAGGGAAGGTGGTGGCTGGGCAGCCCTTTCACCTCTGTAAGTAGTGAGGAGAGACTGGTTTGAACATGACAACATCACGCATGCCAACAGTGGATCAGTAGGCAGTTTCCTCCTTACCTTCACTATATCTACATGTGCCAAGTAGTATAGCAAGGCAAAAGCACTGCAGTTCCTCAGATATCTTCCAAGGATTCATTTGAAAGAGATATTCCATCACATTTGCACATTATCCAGCTACAAAGAAAGGACGTTCGTGTGTGCAGGCATTCTGGCAGGAGCTATTTGCTTTGGGGCCATATGTAATTCAAAGTTATTCTGAATATTACACTGCAGCAGCTTAGCCAAGCACAGTAACGCTGATTATTAGGGTTTTCCTGGTTTTCCAGATGGAGCTGATTTCATTTCGTTCTCTCTCTTGTAATTAATAACTTGTCCCTTTTGTTCATTTTGAATCTTCATTTCATCTTCAGTGTTTTGTGGAACACTTTCCAATTTCCTTAATCCATTGCTTGCCTCCTCGGTTCACGTAGCAGAGCTCATTCAGCCACACAGTTTAACCACGTGCAGCTCAAACCTTTGCTGCACAATCTCACATCCACTTCACATCGAGCTGGCATTTTTGTCATTTATATTTTATACGCTATAAACTCACAAATCATGTCATTTCATACTAGAGCAATGTCAATAATCTCTTTTTTTTTTTTTTTAATGGGAAAAAAACCACCAACAAGCCACTAGCAAGCATATGGGATCTGTACGTTCTGTCCTTTGAACAAGTGCAGATTTAGCAAGGAGGGGGAGGGAAAAGGAAGAGAACGAGAGCCACGTCCCCCCGCTGCCAACGCAATGCATGTTCCTGCAGCATCACTGTTTGGATTAGGCCCATGGCCACCCTACTTAGGTTTCAAATAAGCAAAAAATAGATAGTATTCAATTCCCTGCTGCCAGTTTTTAGTGAGATTAGGCTTGTGCACACAGAAGAATTTTTTAAACAGTCTTCACATGGGACCAGCTCTTGGCATCGAGAGTGTGCTCATAAATGGGATATCAGATGTCAATAAATGATGAGTGTTTACTCTGTAGGCATATTACAGACTTGTGTAAAATGTGCTATAGGTAGTTAAACACTCGCTGGTTACAAACAGGGTTCCACACAACAGCACAGATTAACCAGACTGCGTTTTTTGTGCTTTTGACTCCTAGCACAAGGCATGACTCAGTCCACGACTGGGATCCTAAGCATACTTCCACAATTTAGGCAGCAAATATTAATCTCCTAGATCATATAAACAAATAATTAGTTTGAAGTGTGTAGATGAAGTGGGCTTGCACACAGTGGCTGGATGCTGGAGTCAGCCTGTACAGCTGTGTGTACGTGCACAGTCCCACGCTCCCACTGAGGACGGGCAGGGATGTCAGTGGATCCCTCTAATGCTGGAGTTGCACCACTGACCATGGAAGCCACACAGCAGAGTATCTGTGATGTCACAGCTCTGACCCCAACACCAGTGGGACAGTCACCTCCCCTGGCTGTGTGCACTGAGTGTTGAGAGACCCAGATGTGGGGGTGTCTGGGCTTATTCCCAGGGGAATGTGGGTGGGTGGTTGTTCTCTGTTTTCTTTTATTTTGTTCCCCAAATACTTGGAGCATCTGGGGCTCCACTTATTGTATATTTTAAAACCTTTGTTTCTTTATCCTTCATACTGCACTGTGATATTGAATGTGTTTCAGATGAATGAAAAACCTCCTTTAAAGCTCATCACAATTCGATGCTTGTCTTTCTCTGGGACCACTTTGAGGTTTTTTTAACAGATTAATGTCCAGGAGGTCACAACAGAGAGCACTGCATACGACTGGATATTAACTTTTAATAGAGTGCATTTTGCTCAGGAGCCGATTACAGCCTTCATGAGGCAAGAGCAATGCTAATCCTGGAAGGACTCCTAAAATCTTTCATAAGCTGCATCTAATTAAAAGAAAATGAAATACGCAAGAGTTGATGCACGAGTTGTACATTTGTGCATCCCACTCAATGAATGAATCATTTCCCTGCCTTCTCTGACACAGAAATACCTTGCAACCCATTAAAGATCTTAAATATTTTTACAGCTCTAATGGACCGTGTCACCACAAGCCACCCAGGACATGGCCACTGCAGTCCAGAGCTGAGCTGGTGTAACTGTAAGTGCTGCTGTGATGATTTGCATGGAGACAACAGGCTGTCTACAAGAAGGCATGATTATCTGTATCACTACTAAGGCAGACATCACCCAAACTGCTGTTAAATTCACAAGGTGGAATTTTTTTTGCATTTCCATACCCCCTCATGACACATATACAGCACATGTGCATGTGGGGCAAATCTCAATCGATGCAACTCTACCAACAGTGTCACTTGATCATGGGAACAGCACATGTCCTCACGCAGGCCCAGCTGTTACCAGTCACCCCAGCCCTGGTGCTGGTGGAGAGCCACAGGGAGCCAAGATCCAAGTGGATGAGTGTGAGCTGGTGGAATGGCAGGTGGATCCAGTGTCAGACTGGGATGCAGCACGGGACACAGCAGCCCCTGGCACAGAGCACAGTCCTGCTCCTCCCCGTCGCTCAGGGAAGGGCAGATTCCCATGGCTGCAAAGCAGAGCAGCACTGAGGGCACACATGCCTCGTGCTCCAGTGTGCTGGGGACCTGTCAGCCTCACTCATGTCCCTTCAGAGGGCTGGGGCTGGGGTTACATCAGCAGCCTTCCCGCTGGATTAGCACAGAGCTTTGCAGCTCTGCCGGCACCATGCCTGCGCCTGTCAGGATCTATCAGACAGCCAAGGCTTAACAGCTAATAGAGTAACGGAGTGAAGAGAATAAAATTACCCCTTTCTGAAATAGCCAGAAACACCCTAGCTAATGCTGAACACAGCTTATGATTTTACAGAAGAGAGGCTACTGCACTGTTGGGGGCTTCATGGCAGGGGAAGTGCCCAGGCTGCAGTGGACAGTCTGTAGCTGAAGGGGCAGAGTGGTTCCCATCCCAATTGCCAGCCATGGAATGGGGTTCAGGGACACCAAAACAACTGGGATGGACCAGGAACACTGAAGGGACAGAAAGATGGGAAGGGGGTTGTGAAATAAATGGCAGTGCAGTGGCTGTTTCCCTTTGCTGCTGATCCCTCAAAATGTCATTGTCATGAAGGGTTGGGAATGAAGAGAAGGCTGCTCAGGTTTTGTGCCTTCAGGCACGGGGTTTTTTTATTATATATTTTTAATGTGTACTGATCTAAAGTTAAAGTAACTCCGGATGAATGGTGGCTTTCACCTTTTTATCAAGACCAGCATGTCAGGCTCAGACAGACCCCACAAGTCGCTCAGCTCCTGCTATGATCCCCATGTGTGTCCTCACATGGCTCCCAATGGCTCTGAGTCTGTGCTCCCCACCCATGTGTGCATCCATGTGATCCCCTCCAGGCACTGGAGTCAGCTGGGGCCATCACACGGTGGCCCTGGTCGGGGCAGAGGGAACATGTGTCAGAGCACAACCACAACAGCAGGCATCTTCTAGGTCTGCGTGTCACACCAGTTCTGGCCCATCCTCCCATATCCTCCTCATAAACCACTGCAGAATAAGAAAGCAAACTCGCAGCATAATGTAAATCAAGCTTAGAAAGATTACGAGCCTCTTCTCTCATGAACTCAGTTATATTAAAAAAAAACTGCTTAGAGCCAACAGCTGGTGTTTAACAATTTATTCCAGGGGTCAGTGAGAGGGGAGGAGGGTGATGCTCAGTCTCAGCAGGCCATGGCAGGCAGGGTGGAAGCTCAGCTAGAAGTAGTTGACGACTCTCCGGATGGACTGGACGCTGGCGCTGCGCGCCTGCCACTCGCTGAAGCTGCTGAACTCGCCGCGCTCCACCACGTACATGCGGCCTCGGTAGTTGGGCTCCTCGTACAGCACCCACCTGGGCACAAAGAGGGGGTCACCTGGGCCCCAGCAGCGTGCTCCTGCAAAGTGGCTGCTCCGAGGGGCTGCATTTAGGCACTGCTGCACTGCAAACCACAGGGCCTGATTCCCAGTCCCACCCCGCACATGGAAATGCTCCTGGTGGAGTTCACTGTGGGCGCCTCCCCCGCTCCCCCCAGCATGGCAAACACCCAAAGCCAGGTTGGACCTTGCCTTTGGAAGATGTTTTGGGTTACACCAGCAATAAAGCCTGGGCCCAAGGGCTCCCTGCTTCGCATTACTGTAGGAATGGATCTCTCTGAGCTCCACCATGTGCAACAGGAACAATTTAATAGCATTTGAGAGTGCTAAAGAAGGACATGAGTCCCCTCAGCCCCTGCATAAACCCCTTTTTTAGGGACTGTAAGGAGAAACATGCAATGCTTGATGGATGCTTTGCCTCTTTGAACTGATTCATTAGCTGTGATGGGAACCATATTTAGTAATTTCTCTCCTTGTTAATAATTCTTAATGGCCTCTTTGATGCTTTCCAACAGAGAGCAGGGCTTGGCTTTGTTATCTTTACTTTATCTCTACATCCAGAGTTAATGACAACTTTCCCCTGGAATGCAGTCAAATGGATACAACATTCAATAACCTTGGTGGTTTTGGCATGCCTGATTTCTTCACCTGGCTTGGCTACATTGCTCTCCATCGCCCTGGCTTCTGACATGTCTTTCTCCATTTGAAGGTCAAGTCAGGAGCAATTCTGATGGCCAAGAAGGACAATTTTGCTGCTTTTCTGTCCCTTCACTTCACATGATCTTACTGTGGCCACAAGTGTCACCCCTATCCTCTATGAGAATCTCCCATGCTTCTTAACCAAATTTTGCCATTGCTCTGACATTTTTACAGTCAGGTCACCACCCTGCCATTGCTGAGCTGCTCATCTCTGCCTCTTTCCTCTCATCCCCATATTTTTTAAGATTTTATGAGGATCTCTGCTGCTTTTCCCATTTATTCAGTGCTCAGCAATGACAGCAAAGCAGAAATGCAATCCTCCAAATAATTTGGTTTCTGTGGTCTGTCTTTGCAGGAATTCAGCTGGGACACTGGGGTTGGGACCTACTGTTTGTGGGATTTCCAGGGGGAAACTTCTTCAGGAACTGGAGGGGTCAAAGACTGCTGGGCCTTAAGGGTCAGAGAACAGCTGGTGAACTCAGATCAGTCTAACCCAAAGCAAAAAGCTGGAGGCTTAGGAAAAATTGTTTATAAAACCAGCCACCCACAGGCATTATTTAAAAAAAAAACAAAACAAGAAAATTTGGGGTATTTATCCAAGGCACCTTACAGGTTCCTTGACATATTTGTGTTGTGTTTCTGAGAGGACATGAGGTGGGACTGTGGTGGTCCCTTCTCCCAGATCCCTGTGCAGGACCAGCCTGTGGATACCAGCATGGAATACTGTGCCTTGGTTTTGTGAAAGAGCATCCTGCAGTACCAGAGCCCTGGCACTGCTGACACGTGGTTCCTGCAAACAAACAACATCATTCTCTGGCACCTGTTGCAGCCAGTTTGTATCCCAGACTGGAATTACAAAATCATTCTCAGCCTTTTGCTTTGATGCTCCCTTTGCAGCATGTGGGGAAGGCTGCCCACTGCTCACCTGTGAGTGTAGGGTACCCCCACCACGTATCCCAGTGTGCACTGACAGAAAGCGTCCTCAGCTTAATTAACCACAATTCATAAAATTTTCCTTCTCTTTCTTTTCAGCTCTTCTGCTCTAGGGCATCTTTTAATGACATGTGGACCCTGGGGAATAGAGCAGGGGGAAGAGCAGCACCTCACAGTCACTGTCTTTCCCAAGATTTCTTTCCAGACACATGGTTGATGTGTCTGCACCATTACATGGAGGGAATGGGATAGGCTTTGGTGTAGATAAGCAGACTGAGTGACCTGGTGTGGTGATAAGAACCCCCCCTGACTTGTCCCTCTGCTTAGGGGAGGGCTGAAAAAACCCAAAGGAATAAAAGGAATAGCAGAAAGATGGGAGTGAATTGTGCTGGCAGTGCAAGGTGATGAGTGAAGGACTGTATGGCTTACTTAGCTGTTCCTTTATTGCCTAAAATTTACGTTCTCTGAGACCATCAGCAAGAGGGGAAATCAAGTCAGTCAGGAGCCCAGAAAAAAAAAAAAAAAAGAGATGATCTTGTCCTCAAGCCCAGCATGAGAGAGCTGATCCAGGCACATAGCACACAGCCCTCAAACATCTCAGTGCTGTGTTTCATTAGCACATAATCCCAGCGGACATGGGAATAAAATGCTCATGGAACTAGCTCAAACTCTGTAAGCCAACACTGGCTGCTCCAACTGAAAAATGAGGAGGGGAATGCTGTAGCATCTGCCTGAACCAAGCAGGAGGCTTTCAGTGGAGCTCAAAGTCACTTATTCTCCATGTAGGACTTGAGCAGTTGCACAAGAAACTGAGAGTTGCACCTTTGCTGAGAAATATGTGATGTTCATTGGGCAGCAGTATTTGGGTACCTGTCCTGCTTTGTATTTTGCAACCTGACTGCAGAGCAGCTACCAAGCACTCATGAATGCTTCAGCAGAATAAATGGTTGGTCTGGTTCCTTCAGGTTATTCCACTGTAGTGTAGAAAAGCTCTTTTTGGGGTATTCTCTCCTGGGCCACAAAACAAATTCAGCTTTTTAAAACTGCAGTTTCTAGTCCGTGCTCTGTGGAGTGGCTGAGGCACAAAGGAGGACAAGAAGCACACATCTTCATCTAAAATCAGATGATACCATATGTGATACTGGAGCTGGCTGTGCCGTGGGACGGGCGAAGCCACTCACCACAAACCTGCAACAGCTTCCGAGGAGGCGGTGACACCTCAAAACTGCTCCGAAATAGCAATTCACCGCCAGTGTGCCTTAAACAGCTTTACCATCACCCTTTCTGGCTGTGGGGGTAGCAGTTGCCCACCCCAGAAAGGCAGAAGGGAAGGTGCTGGACCCCCTCTGGCTCACCATGCCCCATGCCAAAGGCCGATGTTTGTCTCCATTGCCATGTTTCCAGCTGATCCATCATCACTTCCCGCGGGCACAGCCACCTCCACAAAGCGCAGGCAGCAACTTTTTATCAGCACATGACACCATCCATGGATTTTGAAATGGAAACAAATATTTCTGTATCCAACAGATGTCGTTTTGTGGGAATTGAGGGTGAAAATCACAGAGGGAGACTGTGGCTGAAATTCCCTTTGTCTCCACTGACCCCATCTCCTCTGCCCCCCAGACATCCAAGGATGAGTCCTGGGACAGTTTGGCCAGCACCATCTACACCTGCTGCACCTCTGGAGGCACCTGGGTTTAGAAGGTCCATCCAAAGGAGAAAAGTGGTGCTACAGGGTCCCTACCTCTCCCTGCTCTCACCTCTCTGCAGTGGTATCTCATCCTTCCCTCTCTCCTCCTGCAGCCCGGGACAGCAGGTCCCTCTGCATTGTCCTGCCTTTAATTGCCTTTACAGACCTTTCCAAGCATGTCCAACACTGATCTTCCCAGGATCTGAATGTAATGCTACAAACCTCAGCGAGTTTCCTCACCATGCTCCTCTCTGTGCTTTTTTTTTTCCAATTTTTTCTCACTATTCATGGACCTTGAGAAGTCCTGTAATGTTAACACAAACAATCCAGATTCTCATTTGAGGGAGAGCAAGCTTTGTGCTCTTTATATATTTTGTAGTGGAGGGGGAAAATCACTCTGAAAAATTCAAGTGCTTGAAAGTTTCTGGGCAGCTTCCCAATTTCTCAAGCTTCAGCCTCTGCTAGAGGGACCCAAGCAGTAAATTGGCCCTAAAGCTCTTGCCAGAGTAGTCAAAGGCTCCCTCTGGGCTTTGTGGTGCTGGTACTCAAATGCTCAGCACTAACAGGGTCCCTGGTGGGCTCCAACCATTTCTTCCTGTCAGGTGTGGCTAGCTCTGCTCCTTAATGAACCACCATTGCCTAATCATAAGGCTGGATTTTTGGAAGAGGAGAGGCCTTGGTTGGATCAGAAAGACTCCTGCAGGACACCTGCTGCTGTCAGGATGTCTTGATGGCAACAACCTTTCCCTATTCTTCCAAAAAAAAAAGAGGAAAAAAAGGGCACAAAGGGTGCAGCATGTCACACCAGGTGTCTGTGAGCTGCACAACATCCAGTCTAGGACAGGTGAAGAACAAGAACAAGGCATCTGTGCTCACTCCTCTGCAGGGGCTTCCCTCTGACCCAGCCACCCTCTGCCTGGCTCTGGGAAGGTGTTATGGCATTCCCCAGCTCCCAGCACACTTGCAGTCAGACAGAGGAAAGGGGAGACAGACAACAGCCTGTCTGACAAAAAAAAAAAAAAAAAAAAAAAAAAAACCACAAAAAGGACCAACACCATTGAGAAAACACAAACTGCCACCAAACATCAAGGAAAAGGCAAAACTGGCATTCTGCCCAGGCTTTCAGGAACATCTGCAGGGCAAGGAGGGGGGCTGAGCCTCAATCTGGGCATCACCACGGCTGCCAGCCCTGCCTTTCAGAGACAGGATTTAATGGAAAGGGGAGGTGCTGCTGCCTCAGTTTTGCCATCATAGGAAAAGGTGTGGTGAGGCCACTTTCAAAGCAAAAGCCCTGACTTGTATCACCTGGGACCATCAATCCAACTTCCCTGAGAGCTCCAGCATGGGTTGAAAGAGGTGTGGGAGGGAGGGAGGGAGGGAGGAAGGAAGGAAGGAAGGAAGGAAGGAAGGAAGGAAGGAAGGAGATGGTTGTAGGCTTCTCATTTCATACACCTTTAAAAGGTGTCTCAGAGTTCCTGTAACTCGTGCTTTGCTGCCACCCTCCAGAAGTCACACCCCTCTGAAGCAGCTCACAGTGGGCAGGCACCAACATTCACCTTTAACCAAAGGCTTAACAAACATTTTTAGGCTTTCTCCAAGTGCCCCCAGCACTGACAGGGTTTTCCATGAGGGAGGAGTGTCTGCAGCCCCCTGTCCCCTGCAGTGCCCAGGGCAGGGAGCGTGGCAGTGGCTGATGCCAGGACACGTGGAATCACTTACGCGCCGTCGCCGTACACTTTGAGGGCATTGATGCAGGCCTTGTCCCAGCCTTGTCCCTGCAGGAAGGAGCAATCTTCTGTCAGCTCCAGGCTGGGACCCCTAAAATGGCTCCCCTCGAATATTTCGATCCTGTAATGCTCGCCGTGCTGGGGACAAAGGGATTGGAGTCAACAGCAACACCAAAAAAGCACAACAAATTATTTCTCTGGCTTTTGTCAGACAAAGAGGGAGACAGAAGGGTGCTTTGGAAAGGGAATGTGAGGAGCAATCCAAGACCATTGGTGCCAGCATGAACAGAGCGCGCACAAACTCGTGCTGCCTCCCAGCACACCGACCATGAAAGCAGCCAAAAATCCCTCAGCCCGTGCCCAGCTGCACCTTCCTGCGCTGCTGTCCACGTGCTAACACATCGTGGGGTGCCAGTGCTCAGGCACACACAGCCCCTCATCCATCTGCAGATCCCCCCACCAGCCCACAAACCCTCCATCCCAATGCAGCATCAGCTGCAGCCCCGACGCTCCGCACACCCAAACAGGAAAAAAGAAACGTATCCCGAGTGTACAAAGATGTTGGAGTATTCCCCTAAGCTAATTAGTGCTGCCTGCAGTTTCATGCATAGCTGCTGTTCCTCGTGAGAGATGTTTGCCTTTCTTTTAGGAAAATAAAAACAGGGGGGAGAAAAGGAAACTTTCCCAGCATCATTGTTGCTGCGTGAGCCCTTGACGTGTCACAAATGACTCTGGGGAGATCTCTGCAGCCTGTGGCAGAGCTATGTGGGACAGAGTGAGCTCAAAGGATATTTTTAAGCCAAATTCAAAGAATACCTAAAGGCATTTTTCAAATAAACAACGTCAGCACACAAGAAGGCCGGGCTGCCATGCCAAACCCCACAGCAGGCAGCGCCGGCAGCAGCCAGGCGGATACCGGGCCTGAGCAAACATTCCTCTGGGAATCTGCGCTGCACAAACGCCTCCAAGCCCTTGCTGGCATCTCACAGGGAAAATCTTGGGCCAGGAAAGGAGGAGCACATCCTTGTGCTGGCCAAGGTCCAGGGCCTGGGCCAGAGCATCCCTCCACGTATGGATCATGGAGGTGCTTTAGGAATGATGTTACAGACCTGAAACAGAGCTGCTGCTGTGCCAAAAGCAGTTTCAGGGCCAGTGAGAAATCCCACCAGCTCCAGCTGGGCTCATCATTGCCCCAGAGGCCCTCCGTGGCAGGAGAATCAATGGAAAGACCCAACCCACACTCTTTTTTCTTACTTTTTAATCTTCCCATTTAACCCTTCCTCTGGACAGTGCTTTTGAAAGCTTGATAACGGTAAGGGAAAATACTGGGTTTAGTTTAGGATTATCGGGGTCAGAGTGTGGTTTGCAACAGCAGAGAATTTAACTAAAATTTGCTAGGAGCAGCCCTGTGGTCAGGTTGGAAAGCCCTTGGGCTGCCCTCTCCCGCTTTGGGTGCGTGGGGAGATGGAGCAGCTGCAGCTCAAACTTGCCTTGGGCAATGAATCTCCTTCTGAATTCCCCCAAGAGTATCTCACAGCAGCTTACATTAAAAGGAAAACCACATGGTACCAGCAGGACCTTGCCATCTCATCTGGAAAACCACAGGAATATCTCACCCTCTTAAAGGCACTGTGTTTTTCACTGTGAGAGGAAGGAGATGTATCTTCCTCCTCTCTGGGGACACAGGAAACTGTCTCAGCTTTGTGGCCTGCAGAGACCGCTCTGAACGGGGACAAACCCACCCAGGAATCTCCTTCCTACTCAGTGGGACACCCTATTCCTACAGAACACACCTTTTTATGGCTCTTATCGTGGGGCTCCTGTGACCAGGATAAACCAAACCCAACAGTGCTCTGGCTGGGAGACCCAACAGCAGCAACACCGCACTCACCATCCCGATGGGCCGGCAGGAGCCCAGGTGGTCGCTGCGCCCGTTCCAGCGGTAGAAGTCGGGATACTCGCCGTGCTCCAGGATGTACTGCTGCCCTCGGAAGTCGGGGTGGTCGAAGCAGACCCAAGCTCCGCTCTGGACACAGATGGAGTTGACCCGGTTGAGGAAACCTTGGTCCTGGAAGCTGTTGCAGCTGCCACAGACATCCAGCTTCCTGCCTGTGAAGCATTTGCCTTCGTAGAAAGTGATCTGGGGGGAGGAGGAGAAAGGGCCCGCGTTGAGGAGCAGGGACACGGCCGGACTCCCATTCCAAGCAGATGGGAATCTCTTGCAGATGCATCATTTCAGGGTGGTTTGGGTTATTTGAGCTGCTTTCCAGCAAAAGGAGCACGGCATCACTGGCATTTTTTCCTAAGAAGCGTATTTGTTTTTCTGGGAAGGCAGTGCGTCCCGCATTTGTGACACTTCTCACCGCCTCGTGCTCACTCACACATATTTCCAGAAGGAATGTTTAAACAGGAAATTCGCCTCCCGAAATGCAGCTCCTTCTGCCACACCCTCCCCATCATCCCTCCTACCAAATTTGCTCCCGGGATCACCGCTCACACCACATCTGCTGCCTCTATTACCCTCATCAGCTCCGTCCACCCAGAGGATGCTCCGGCTCTCCGGCCCCGGGCTGAAAGGGAAGCGGTGGAGTCGCTACTTACTTTTCCTGAGTATTGAGACATTTTCTGCTGGCTGTTACCCAAGACCAAGAGCGGGAGCCAGGGCAGAACGGCGATGGACAGCCCCTTGGACACCCCGCTATATAGGGGCCGCCGGGGGGGCCGGCGGGGCCTTTTTTTTTTTTTTTTTTTACTTTTTTCATCTTTGTTTCTGTTTCTTATTTACTTCCCCCCTCTGTTTTCCCCTATTTTTTCTTTTTTTTTTCCCCCAGAACAGATAACAAGTAAATGAGGAAACAGCAGCATCTCTAAGCATGGCACATAATTTCTCTGTGTCAGGTTTGCTTTTTCCCAGCTTCTTCCCACCTATTGCAGCGTGGCAGCCAAGAGAGGGTGTCCTTGAAGACTCCCCACCAACAAACATTGCACTCCATCTGTCAAACCAATGGTTTCTCATTTAACCTTTGAACCTCTCTTAATGGCACCTCCAAAAGCCAAGGACCTGATCCCCTCCAAAGCACAAAGGCTGGCCTCACAAACCCACTGATGTTACTCACGAGCATCGTTCTCAGGAATGTTTTGATCTTCCAGCACTGAAGCCCTGACTCACAGCTGTAAGTCAGGATTAGAGGAACTTTTGGACCATAAAGTTACCATATTAAAGTAACTTATATTGCAGCTATATGGGACCATAAAGTCCTTGTTTGTGTTATAAGAATATCCAGAGATTTTTAACTATCATATTCCCAGGACAAACAGCAAAGGAAGCTCCCAGCCCATAAATCCCATCAGTTTATGCTAACGAGCCAGGCTAGGAAGAGTAAAGGCAGATGCATGGGGGTGGCCCATGGACCAGCAGGCAGAGACATACCAAGGGGCCACATTAAAAGGAGATTTGTGCTTTTATGCTTTTTAATAGCTCTGGAAGAGACTTCACATGCAGCTCCTGCTCATTGAATCCTCCTTCTCACTCACTGGCCCCCCATCGCCTCCCCTTGCTGCCACCTCTCTCCCTGGACCATCAGGAACAGGCTCCAAATCGGAACCTAAAACCTCCTCTCCTGGCAGGCTGCTCCCATCCTCAGGTGTGCCAGCAGCCTGCCTCAGCTCACTGCTTCATCTTGAGAGTAAAGACTGCTTCAGGAGAAAGGATGTCATTATTAGGGCTCAAACCTGTGCCACCCTTTCAATTAAGATGTAAAAGTTAATAAGCACATGTGCAGACACACGTAGGCTGAGCCAGAGGATGTCACTGACTGGGATGCACTGGAGGAGGAAGGAGAGAGGTGGCACAAAGTGGCACAAAGGAAACACATCCTCCAGCTGGTGCAGGCAAACCTGCCCTGGCATCCCAGCAACACGGCTCACACGTATCTGTTGTGCTGTGAGGCAGGAAACAATGAAAAACCCTCATCTGATTAAAAGAACCAACCCTGCCCAAAACCTCTTTGAAACAGCAGTGCTAATTTTGAGGTGTTAAATTGATCACCAGATGGTGCAGGGAAAACCAACAGCACGCAGAGAGTCCCACTTGGAAGAGCTGCAGCCAAGATGGGGGGCATCAGCAGTGTTCCCAAAAACCCAAAAACCAGGCACTCCCTGTGACAGTCAGTGCCCTGGGAAGGAAGGAGAAGTGTCCCTCTTCTGAGTCATGGCTGGGAGCACGAGGACAATGGGCTGGCACCATGGGAGCCAGCTCTGCACCCACTGGGGTCGGAGCTCAAGCACTCTTTGCATTGGCCATGAGCTGTTGGGTGCCTGGAGGGCAAAACCCGTGGTATCCATGGCAAACTGCTCCAAAGCACCCAGGGAAGCAAACACTGCCTCAGGGGATTTTTATGGAACCACAAAAGCCTGGTTTCCTCTGGCTCTGTCTCATGAGGGGATTTTCCTGTTTCTCTTAAGGTGTGACATTTAATTCAATGTGCAAGAGCTTGTTGAATCTGAGACTTGTGCCCAGCTGTCACATTTCTTAGAGATTGTCCAACGGGTTCAAAAGCCATTTCAGGAGAGGTAGAAAGAGGTTGTGGCAATTTTATCCTAATTTCTTGGAGAAACCATGTTAAAGATATGAAATAAGAAAAATCTCTAGAAAAAAGCAAAATGATGGGGAAAAAAAGAATAGGGGAGAATGGCAAATCATAATTCCTGGACAAAGCCATTTAACTCCTTGCCAAAGATGGAAAGGCTGCCAATGGAAGAGAGAAAAGAGCAGCCTGAGGAGCCTATGGCCACAAACAGCATTTCAGGCAAGTGATTCTTGCCTCCTGCTCTTGCCCAGGTCCATCTGACCATGAGCCCCACAGCAAAAGGGTTGTGGGCAGCTTTCCTCCACTGTGGCTGCTTAAAGGATGAAGCATTGGAAATGAACTTGTAAGCTTGAGTATTTGGCTTCAACAGCCAAAACCCAAAAATCTGAGATTCTTTTGTGGGTTTGGTTTAGAGGAAGGAATTGGGTTTGGTGTCCACAAGGGCAGCTCCAGGCTGTGCTATCTCTGCTGGCCTTTGCTGCCACAAGGCTGAGGAATGAAGTGGTGAGAGACAATTTGCTCTCCAAATTGTCCAGGCCAGAGCCAGGGGAGCTGAGCAGGGTGTGACTCCTGGAGGTGAATCTTTGGGAGTGACCTCACATATGTGAGTGGAATATTCCCTGTCAGAGGCTCAGCAGGATGAGCATTCTGCTCACAGGTACCTCCTACAGCTGGCACAGCCCCACACAAATAACCAGTAATGGAGCAGCAGCCAAGGAGTTGCTCCACATCTCTGAAAGGGTCACACTTCAGCTTCTGGAGGAGCCTGTAATATTTGCAAAGCAGTGTTAACACCTGGCACGGAAAATCCCTAGCTCAGGTCTTTCAAAACACCACCTTGCTTTGAAAAGCTCATAGATTTTTCACATACCTCAGCATGAGATACTTTGAACTCGTTAAATATGAAACAACCATGGGTCTTGCTCCTTCCCATGGAAAAATTGTTGGCTTGCTGCTGGGAATGATGAGAACATCCTGTGGGACTCCTCAGAGCAGCAACAGACCTGAGTGAGAAACCATCTCAGGACTCAAGGGAGAGTTTCTGTGTGAAATACACGCTGCTTGCTGGCCCACCTCAGACCAGCTGCCACAAGTACCAATTTCTGCTGGTGATAACCCACTCCTCTACCTGAGTGCACCACGTGCTGCCTCCCAGAGCTGCCAGGGGGACTGCAGAGCATCTCTGCAAAACATCCAACCCACACCCTCACTGGCAGAACACATCACCTGCTGCTGGAATGGGAATCAGCTGCCAGGCTTTGGGTTCAGTGTGTTGCCTTCAGCATGGATGGACTACAACATAAAAATCTCTGGAATATCTCTACCAAGGGTGGCCATCTCACACCCTGACCCACCACCCATCCCATGGCAGCAACACCTTGTGTTGCCCTTGTGGGGTAAGGACTCCAAAAAGCCTCCTCACACTCAGCAAATCCTGTCACAAAATGATGGATCTGGCCAGATTCCTACTAGGAAAAACAGCTCCTCACCTTGGAGAGGGGACCTGCTGGTCAGGTTTAGCCAATTACAGTCTTGTTTTCAGTAATATTCTGTCCAGGGTTCATCACACACCTCAGCAACTGACTGAGATGGGACCTGGACTTCATTTTGGAAAGCATCAGAAAGCCTAGGGGGAGAAATCCTTTCATTTTTCACTGTATTTCAAAAAATAGGGAAACAGGATATCCAAGGAAAAGTTGGATGCTAAGGACACCCATCACCCACACCAGTTTAGCCACATTTCTGCATACTCACAATAGCTGAAGGGATCTGTGCAAAGGTTTTCACTCCCCCTCCCCAGTTGTCAAAGGGGAGCAATCAATATTGACCATATGAGATGAAGTTGTGAAGATTAGCCAGTATTAGCAAAATGCTCTGAAGATGAGCAGTCCTGATTACATAAGGGCTAATTAGAAGCTGATGATTTCTCCTTCTGGAGAGGCTCAGCTGTGTTAATTAGCAGGGTAAGCCCAGCAAGCCTGGGCACATCACATCATCACCACCTGCACCGTGCTCACACAGCACCTGGGACATCTGCACCTCGTCCAGATATGACAGCACTGCTACTGCAGACACACAGCAGCAATGAAAACACTTTTCCAGCTTTTTTCTTCTCCAGCATGGACTCACCAACCCTCTACAGAAGCTGGGAAGAAGCACAACAAAGAAGGCCCCACAGACCCAGAGCTGACTCCCCAAACTCCCTGTCATCCAGTTAACCAGGCAGGGACAAACTTCGTTTAGGTATGGAAACAACAGGAAAAATAATTTAAAATTTCCATTTAGCACCTGCAGTCCATCCTCCCCCAGCTGAGCTCACCTGCCCCACTGCCTTACTCATCCTGAGCATTTCCAGACATGGCAGGCTGGGAGATGGGCAGCTCCAGCCCTGGCTCTCAGGATTATTCACACAGCAAAGCAGGAGCTGGACAGGGGCACAAGCAAGGCAGGAGTCACTTCCAAACCAGGGCGTTATAAATCAGTGTTATCAAGTTATCAAGTCAGTGATAACTTAACATGACTTTAAGAGTAGTTAAGGTGACTTAAGGTTATTAAGTCTACATAATTATTTTTCTAGCCTGGATCAGAGAACTTTAACAAGGCTGTATAAATTCATCAACTCCAGGAAAGCAGCAGTTTGCTACAAAGCAGTATTTTGTTTCTGTACATAACAGGACTTCCACAATTGCCCATCCTCACCTTCAGGGCTCTCAGGGTGAAGAACCCAACCTGTGCCAGCTCAGGACAAGCAAGCACAAGGCTGCCCCAGCCTCTGTTAGACTCCAGCTGCTGAAGTGCCACCCTGAGAAGCCAAGTGAAATCTGTGTACAGCCAAGGATGAGGAGGAATTCACTGATCAAGCTTGACTACACATTTCAGCAGAACTGCAAGACTATTGCACATGGCTGGTCTTTAAATCTTATTAACAAAGGCTTGGACGAGTGGAATAATTTCAATTTTTTACTGGATGAAGCAGAAAGAGGAAGGGAATAACATGTGGATGAGCTCAATTCTTCAGCTATTATGGAAAATGCAAGAGCACTACACATCTCAGTGCTGAGTGCATGAATTGTTTGGGCTGGAAGGGACCCAAAAGCCCATCCAGTTCCAACCTTCCTGCCACGGGCAGGTTCACCTTCTGCTAGACCAGGTTGCTCAGAGCCCCATCCAACCTGGTTTTGTGGAGCATCCACAAACTCTGGGCAGCCTGTTCCAGTGTATCACTGCCCTTAAGAATTTCTTCCTATTAATTATTCAAAACCTACTCTCTTGCAGTTTGAAGCCATTGCCCCTTGTCCTATCAACACATGGCCTTGTGAAATGTCCCTTTCAAGTCTCAGAAACTCCCACCACAAATCATCCAGAGAATCTGCACTTGCCTTTAAGCAAGCCCTTCTGGAAAGCCTCACCACTGCAAGGCAGGACTTCAGTTATCCCAGACTGTTAAATTGCACATGCCCTCATGCATCTCCTTTAAAACTCTTAGCAGCTGGCACGCCTCAAGAAGCAGTGCAGCAGCTATTATGGGGGTTAGACTGATGCCATTACACCTGCAGCCAGTTTGACAAAAAAATGGAGCAGATGTGGTCACTGAGGTTTGTGCTACTCCAGAATTTCCACCCTGTGACGCAGAACACGACGCTGTGCCCGTGACACAACGCCACAGCCTCGGGTCGTGCAACAGCTCCTCAGTGCTGGGGATGGGGCACTGAAGGATCACAGACCTTCACCACCCTGTGCTCTGCTCCTCAGGCCATGCTCTGCATCCTCCTCAGCCATTCCACTGCCAGCCAAGCAGCCCTCGCTGCAATGCTGCAGGTTCTTGGGCAGAAACAGCCCCAGCTCAGTCTGGGTCCAAAATCAAAGCATGGGCTCGTTTCCCTGAACAAACTCTCTGCTGAACTCCAGCAATCCAACATGCATAACAATCATCCAGCTACTCAACCTGTGCTTGGCACAAGGGTGTGTGAATTCATGGAAAATGGGTTTTCAGAAACATTGGGAAATACCTAAGTGGAGAAAAAGGGCTTTTTTTCTTTTACCAGTTACTCTCATGATGACCAAATACCAAGCTTCCCAATGTACACTGCTAAGAGATTTAGACAATTTTTTATATCATAGGAGGGAACAACTGCACAAAGAAAATAAAGGAACAAAATGCTTCATTTGTATCTTTTAGCACAGACTGTAAGGTAAAAGTTAATTCTGGTTGCAAATACACTCCAGCTTTCCCTTCCTATGTATTCCTGTCAGAAATTAAGTTTTCAAATGAACACAAAAATGCAGGCGAAACACTTCATTTAGTTAACTGTTCCCCAAATCAGCCTTGTTTTGGGTTTTGTTCTGCTTTTCAATACAAAGTAGGTCAACTGCAAATTTTTTAAATACGTAGTTGTAAGTAGTTTGTTTCCAGATTTGGGAGATTACAGCTTGCTAAGCCTCCAGTCCAAAAGCCATGGAAAAGCCTGGCGATGGTCAGGGAAAGCTGTGCAGGAACCCTGACTGTGCACGGCCAGGCAGCAGGAGGCCGCTCACCTCTTAACAGGAGCACAGGAATTCACGACAAACAGCCCACACCGATTTGTTCAGGACGTGCAATTTATTTTAAATGACATTTTTGTTCTCTTAACAAGTCTACGCTTGTGACCTGGATAAATCCACTCCATCCTGCCAGCACTGCCAGTCACAAGTCTGCGTGAACAGTCCGTAGCGCGGGAACTCGGGGCGGCTCTGCGCACCCTTTACTCAGCCGTTACAGAGGAAAAACACAGAGCAGGTTCTCACTGAAACCCAGGACTTCCAAATAAAGCTGGCACTTGTCTCTCCTTCCCTCTGCTTTGCACAAAGCAAAGCAGAGCTGCTTGGCCAGCCTGGAGTTCCAGTAGCAAAAACGTTTGGGATCACTCGCAAACAACTTCCCGAGCAATAGTCAAACAATCCATTGGCTCCAAGGATCTCACGCCTCCTCTTAAGGTCAGCAGGTGAACATTTTTCACAAAAAAAAAAAAAATAAAAGTTGATATGGAGTAATCAACGAAAAATTATAAACAGAACATTTAAGGTTTGCAGCTATTTTATTTACAAGTATACATTTAACACAAAGAAACACTGATATCCAAGCCTAGTTAATAGTAGTGTAACAATATGCATCATTTTGATGATTATTCTAACCAACAAACTACACTGAAAAATTAATGCCAGTAAAATTCTTGGTCATAATATTAAGAAATACAATATATAAATTGAAAATATGATTGCTTAAAATTTGAAAAATGGAAGTGAAGCCATTTGCACAGGAGTCAGAGTTTAACATAATCTGAAGGGAAAGGCTCCAAACCAACTGTTTATCTTTCAGGTTAACAGAAGAAAAAAAAAAAAAAAAAGAAAAAAAAAAGGAAAAAAAAAAAAGAAGCATAGTTTATCCTTAAAGATAATGGGCAGTTTTGCTTCTTCAGGTAGAATGTATTCCCAGTGTTTTCAGGTTCTGCAGTGGAATTACATTACTGAGCATGAAGACTTCCCTTGTGAAGCTGCCCCATCGATTTTTTCTGCCTCCAAAATTATCCTCTTAAAAACATCAACGGCAGTCTGCAAAGAGAGAGCACACATTTAGGAGGGAAGGTGGGGCTGCCCACTTACTGAAAGAATAACTAAAAAAACGTTAGCAGTTTTAGCAACTACATCAGCAGCTAAACACACATCCAATGCTTATTCCGAAAGTGAGGAGGGCAAACACAGTAATTTTTGTTTCAAAGTGCAAACCCCCATCCACAGCAATCCTCAGCAGGGAGGGCAGGCACAAACTGAGCCAGATTCACACCAGAGCTAATAACTGTAATCACCTTACTTTGCATGGTGAGCCTGTCCTGAGTGGCTGACAGCACAGAAGGTTTGGATGCTGTGCTGCTTTGGAGAATAATCCAATTAGTTTGCTCTCAGTAATCTTTAAGATAATGAATAATTTCAGAAGGCAGCAGATTTTTCAGCTCTCAACACTGACTTTGCACAGCTCAGTATGAGGGGTGACTTTACTACCCCTGATTTCCTCACTGTCCCTAGGAGTAAGATCCATATCAGACACAGTGACACTACCAGAAAGCACAAGCTGAATTGTCACTAATATTAAGCAACATCCTTTAATAAAGTCCTCCTGAGAGAGAAGGGGTTACATTTTAAATAGCCTGAGCTGCATGACTAGAGCTTCAGTGTGTGAATCTTCAGCTTGAAAATGGTCTCCTGAAATGGTTGGACATTTGATCCAACCTCTGGCCATCCACTTCAGCAATTCCCAGCACAGGAAAATATATTCATTATATAAAAGCAGTCATGCTAGAAAGAGGATGGAAAGGGGGTTTTGTTGGTTTTAATCAGTAGGCTGAAGAGCACCCTGTGATTTATGGCTACATATTCTGATTTAACAGATGTTTTTCCACCTCCACAAGATGTAATTCTTAACTGGATCACTTCCAAATTAATCTCATTGACTGAAGCCCCACAGCAATCTTAACAAGATTAGACTTAATGTTAAAGTTTCCTACATTTATACTGTTTGTGCACAGTACGATCTCTGGAACTATTTAAAGTACTTCACCAGCTGGAAAATAGGGTATTCTTCCATATAATGGAGTTTCCTGGAATCCCAACAGAACCTGACAGAAGAGGCTAATTTAGTTCAGTAATGATACAACACATTTCCTGGGCAAATTAAGACTTTAGGAGAACCATAGCCAGGACTGCAGTTGCTATCAAACTGCTTCCACTAATGAAGAGCTTCCCTTAATCAAAACCTGGTGATACACTGATTTACAAACATGCTGCACCACTGTTTCCTTAGAGTTGAAATTTTCAATGGTTTCATTTTAATACACGAAGTCTTTTTGCCCACGTTTCACAGAACACATTAAAAAGCCTCCACAACTTACTCTGTCAACCAAAAAGCTGCACATTGCCTGTCAAAGATGTGCTGTTTGAAGCACTGTAGGAGTTCACAGGGTTTGTTAATTCATTTCACAGAAAATACGTGTTCACTGGGAAGGTTTAATTACTGTCCTACAGCGAACGCCTTGGAGTTTGTAATTCAGCTCAAACGTGCTGAGGAGTTTTAGACTGAGCCTTTACACAACACAGGAAGATGTTTTGTGACAAAGAATAAAGGATGCAGCCAGACTTTATAAGCATCTGCCTCCATATGGTGCAATTATGGAATGTGGGTCACACCTAGCCCACGGGAAGCCATCTGGCTTTTCCCTCCACCTTTCTCCCCGAGCAAAGCAAAGAGATGCCAGCCTGGGCAACACCTGCTGCCCACAGAGCCCAGCAGTGAGCAGGGGACACCAGAGGCTCAGCTGCTGCTGCAGATGTGCCCTCGGTGTGAGCAGGACAGGCAGCTCAGGAGGCAGATTCCCTGCACGGGCAGGGAGTTGGGAATGTGCTGCCAGGAGGCAGCAGGAAGGTGCAACCACCCAAATCCAGCCCACAGTGCTGGAGTCACCCTTTGGCAACTGTTTTATTATTCCAAAGAGGAAACCCTCAGCTGCTCACACTACTGGTTTATCCTAGCACAGAATTGGGCACAGGAATCTGAGTAACAGCCAGGTAAAAGAGGCTTGTTTCCCCCCATCCTTTGCCAGTCCAAACATGTCAGATCCCTGAATTCCAAACTACTCTGAAGCATTTACGAAGCAGAGCATCTTCTGAGCTCCAAGATGAAGCTGGTCTTGAAAAAAGAAGCACAACCAAGCAACTGCTTTTTAAGAGAGCTCCATTTTGGTAAGAAGCAAATTTTTTTGCTACTTCCTTGCTCCTTTTGCAATTTATCTAATGCATTTTGCATTTAGTTGCTTGTTACTTCCTAAATTCTTCCAGTAGAAGTTGGCTTCCAGCTTCACCTGGGTTTAAGACCACTTTGGATTCTGGCTGTATTTTCAAGAGTGACTTTATTGCACTGGGATTAAGATGAAGCACTCTACCACAGCCCAGGTGACGCTGCATAAGGAATTCCACAAGAAAGAACTTGAAGTTCCTGAAGTTAGCCAAAGCAGTTCAACATATCTGGTAATAATTAAGCAGCTTGAGAAAACATGACAGAAACAGCCCAGCAATCATCTCAGAGAGGTCTTTTCCATTAAGTGGCAGGACTGCCTTCCCAAAGCCCAGGGATTTCCCTTGATGACTGATGTGCTGGTGATATGCAGGCTCCTCCCAAAGCCCTACCAGGTCACCCAGCTCTGGAGGAGCTGGCACATACTCAAGTCTATCTGACCTTGAGAACTCCTGCCAGCCACTATCATTTATCATCACTGCAGCTTTAATCTTTGCCTCTCTCACTTTCCATCTACTGCAAGTCATGCCACTTCTGGGACATGTTATCTTTTGATAACTCTTGGCAGAATAGGCATAGTTTAAGTTAATCTATAGAACTATTTTAATTGCCCAGTATAACTGGGTTATGCTCCTTGGGCTCTCACAGATGCTCCAAAAAGGATTTTTTGGGGGATGGGGAGGCAAAGATAGAAGAGGAAGATAGGAAAGGGGGGAAAGAGCCTTTGCTATCAGGGACTCCCCCTCTCCTCACCACTATGAAGAACATCATGTACACCACCCATCTCAGACCAGCATACCAGAAATTGTCACATTTCTGCTCCAAATCCTCCACATACAGATGGGCTTGGTTTCAGAGAGAATTAAGAGATATACCCTCAGTCAAGAAGCTTTGAACTCTCTGCTCAAGTTCCAAATCCTTGATCCAGTTTAGCTCATGCCTTAAGCATAAACCAGCTTTCTGTTAAGCAAACAGAAGCTGAAGCACTTTTGGAAGGATTTTGGAATTAATCTGGATAGTCAAGTTACATTTGCAGCACCAAGCCAGTACAGGTGATTATTTGGATGAACCTCAATGCAGAAAGTGCCAACAGACTTCTTTTTCCAGTAATGTTGGCTTACGTAAGGTGAACAGTCAGTACCAGGAAAATGACAACACAGCTTGTTACCAAATTCAAAACAAACCCCTTTCCCCCCCACCAGACCAGACACAGCTTCAGAGGAAGAGAAGATGCCCTGTTCTGACAGAAGTCTATGTATCAGCTCTTTTGATCCTGTCAGATTAGGATTTGGAGGAGAAAACCCAAACGAGTTCAGAAGTGCTCCTGGTCCAACTCACAGGGAGGGATGTTACAATGCCTGGTGTCTCCTCTTCCCCCAGCACCCCACAGCTCCAGACTCCACACTTGTCTCTCAAAACTCAATCTTCCACCTCTTCAGAGCTGGGGATGTGTGAGAAGACTGAGGCAGCAGTGCCAATGTTAGGCTCTTTCACACTTTATTCCACATGTCCCAAGCCTCCAAAGGAAACAAGCCAGAGAGCCTGCAGGACGATCGCATGCTGCAGGCACCCATCTCTGAAGTGACATCTGATCTGCCAGGCTTCTGAAGATGGACAAATTTACCAAGTGTATTATATAGCAGGCATGAAGCAGGAATTGTGTTCAGGCACCTGCCTCTAACAACCTGCTGCTAAACCCAGAGGGATGGAATTTACAGCGACCGGTGATCACTATTCTGAAGGGTCCTGAAGAAAGGAAGACCTTTGACAGCCAGAATGCACAGGACTTCTGAATTCTTCTGGTAGGATTTGTACAGGATTTTGAAAATCTGACATACAATTGCCATTTTGATTTCCCTGAAGGGTACCACATTTGAGATATAAACTCCAGCTGGCAGCTTAACTTAATAAAGGAGCACAAATACATGGCAGTACAGGGGACTTTGTCAGTACAGCAAGTTAACACACAGGACATACCAAGCATCCTACAAAGCTTGTAGCTTCTTTACATAAATAAACATGACTTTTTTCTTCTTGCTTCAAGAACAATAAAAACTCCAGAAAAGTTATCAGTAAGATATTCTTCTGCTGGATATGAATTGCTGTGGTGTTGCACACTGTGAATATGTGCCAAATGAAAAAGAGCACAGGCAACAGCTTTGCCTAATCCAGAAGTTATTTAAAATAAAGGGGTGGAAAACAAGAACAGACATTTTAAACAGATTTGTTCTTTACACTATCAGTTTAATTTCCTTTGGTATGCATTTGAAGCTCTCCAGTATACATAGAAGATATGGAGAAATTTCATGCTTCCATCATGCCAGTTCTGACAAGGTTAATCCAAGTTTTAGCCAGAAACAGAAATCCTGATAAACTAACTCCAAGTGTTCCATATCTGGTGGCAAAATATAATCCAAGTTTTTCTTTCAGGGAAAAAATCCAACTTTACTCGAGTAACTTGCAGAATTGTTGACCATAAACATCAAACAAAATCATTACTGCCCCATTAGAGAGACTGAGCCTGCCCAGCACCTTAAAACACGAGGTTCATCCTCTGACACCAACTCACTGCTCTGGCAGCAGTGATTCCTGTTTAAGGTAATAGACCCTGTTCCACCCACCCCGTGGATGTGAGTTTAATTTGTCACTAAGTGTTCTGGTGTGTTCAGTGAAGCTGAACTTTCAGTTCTTCACTTCCTCCTCCCATTGACAGTTGCAGGGAAAAACTTGTGTACATAAACCTGAGTGCAGACAGCCGTTCTGCTTCCATCTACACAAAATATCTGTACAGTGCATGCAAATATTTTAGCTTCCTTTATTGAGTGAAACTCTGAGTCATCCATTACATTGCTATTTGAATAAAGTGACTCTTAAATCCATTACCTGATTTTCTTTAGCAGAAGATTCCAAGAAAGCTGCGTTCCAGGATTCTGCTAAAGCTTTCCCTTCTTCATAGCTGATCACCCTGATCAGAGAAAGAAAAATATGTTTCTTATAACTTGCAGAAGAATTGGAATCTGATCTGTCAAGAAATACCTCATGAGTACCAAAGCACTTAAGTGCATTGTAATAGGAATGCCTTGTGAAGTCTGATCCAAAGCATTTGCTTTTGGCTGCTGTCAAATGCACTTCTGGGCCAGGTAAAACTGCTCTGTGAGCCAAAAGAGCAGTTGATCCAAAGTATTGCTTTGTTTTCATAGTCTGTAACATTATCTGGTATTGCTGCTGTGACAAATACACTTCTGTTACTTACTTTGAAAAAAACCCAGAGTGTTAAATGACTGTCCCTGGAACCTCACAGCAAAAATCAACATTACAACAGAAGTTCATGGTTCGTAGTTCACATTCTGGACACAAGTCCTTTGCCAGGAACTTATTTTAACCTACAATTTGATTTTAGCTCTGGAAAGCCAAGAACAAACCCAGCACGCTGCAGCCACAGGAATGCAGGCTGCTGCCTTGCATTTCTCACATTCTGGAGTTCACATACCGTTCCATATGCAGGTCTTTTTTATTTCCAACCAGCATAATGGGTATTCTGTGAAAGAAAGTTCAGAACTTCAGAACAGTTACAGTATACTGAACAAAGCACTAGCAACATGCCTGCAATGAAATGAGATGAAAGTGTCACTACTTACTGGACTTTTCCCACCATATCCAATAACTTGCCATGGATAACTTTTATCACTTCAAAACTGCAAAATAAAGGGATGAAGTCACACATGCACTCTGATGTTTATCCTCAATACCCAATACACAAGCAATTAAATGCATATGTAGGTTGTGTTTAAAACTTATTCTATGTATGCACAACTACACAGATGCTGAAAAGTCTTACCCGTTCGTGTAACAACAGCAGACTGGTCCCAGCAGCAGCAGAGACCAGCCTGAGCCTACCCTTACAGCCTCCCCAGTTATGGTACTTGCAGAAATAAATAACATTACCCAGGACTGATGCATCTAACACAGAATCACCCCAAGTCCCTCCCACCTCTCATCTGGTTTGTAGCTGCAGTGAGAAATTTAACTGCTGCAGTCTAACAATCCTGGATGAGTATGTCAAATTAAAGCAAATTGGAGGAAAAAGTAATTAGTTAGGCAAGCTCCATCATTGTTTTTAACGAACATTTAGTTCATACATAATTACTAAGTTTTATTATGCAAAAGCCAAAAGGAGCCAAAATTCTAACTTTCTATGGAAAGTGAATAAACTGATCAGCAAGATGGCACTGAAACAGTGATTATTCAAATACTCTTTGTCTGTTCCTCTACCACGCAGGTGAAGTTTGGATGACAGGAGTTAAGAAGCAGTACTGTAGAATACCAAGTCAAAAAGCTCACTAACAAAATCCACTGCATTTGACATTCAGTACTTTTGAGAACAAGCTATAAACGGGGTTGACTGAAGAGCAGATGTTACACTCCTCTGGTTACACTATGGAAAAAATGCTGGTACATGAAGTACACAACCTGGATTTAAGAGAGGCATAGGCTCAGGGATGAGACACGCAACTAGACAACAGAAAAGGGACCAAAGCTTTTCCCGTTTCTGAGGTTGCTAGCTACAGGCAGTGTCTTGACTTGCACTGCATTTCAATTAGAATTGAAACTCTTAAAAATAGAGCAGCACTCAAACACACTTCCAGCTCAGAGAAATCAAAGACCTAGTGCCTAAAAACCATTCAAAGCAGCAAAACCTCTCCCTTCTAGAACAATAAACTCTACCACATTTAAGATGGATTTTCTGTCAAGCAGGTCAAGTTGTCTGACTCCAGCAGTAATATTTGAGGCTGTGTGGAACACAATGCTTCTCCATGCTCAGCTAATAGTTTCAGTGTATCCTATCACAAAAATGAGTTCTTTGTAAACAGAAGCATGAGTTACTCTGGCAAGAATTGCTACTGGTAACTTGAGTAGGATACTACAGATTACACTGTGGAAAACATGGAATCAATGAAAAATGTGAAATCAATGAAAGGACTTTAGAGACATAAGGAGCTTATGCTGAAAGAGTATTAGTGAAATTCTAGTCTTGAGAACTCATCTTGGATGATGATAATTATTAAGAAAATAAGAGTTAAATGGAGCTTGGCTGTGATAGAGTTGAGAGGCATCAGCACAAACAGAACTACATAACCCTGCAAACTGAAAGAATAAAAATGCATCAAAAAAAACCATCTGCTACAGACCACAAAACTGTTTCTCAGTCTGAAGCAACAGGAAAAAAATCTTAGCACCCTAGCCAGAGGCTAACTGAATCCCTACAAGAGTACAATGACTGTTTCCTTTCCCCTATTAGGTGTGCTGCTTCCAGCTAAGCCAGAAAAACACCACAGCACAGCACCCTGGCAAGTCCTTGGCTCAGGCTCCCCTGTACAGTGCTGCCAGGTGCTCTTGAACCTGGGCTCTCCATTGCCCCACTTTGGGTACCTATCTGCTTGTCTGAAATTGCTCACAACATTCCTTTTTTAGTGAAAATACTACAAATAAAAAGCTGATCCTTGTTAACAGACCAAGATGGAAACCACAGGAGAAGTGCTATTTAAACTCCAACACAATTCTGACACAGAAACAAGTTGCTAAGAACTGCCAGGAATGAAATTGGCTCGACCAATTAATGTTCTAGAAAGCTTTCCAAATTAATAATGTTGAAAGGAGCAAGGACAAAAAGGAGCAAGGACTGACCAATCCAAAAATAGCACCATCACATCTAGCTGTGAAACTGTGAGATTTGGAGACTGTAAGAGGTCCCTTCCAGTTCTGTCAACCAAATGGGTTACAGCAAACAGCTCAATGTGTGAAATACAAAAAAAAAACCCATTACTAGCTGTCAGATAAATGTGTTACACAAAATCATGGAACCTAGAGCAAGATACAAAATTGGAATTTAATTAAGCTGAACTAGAGCAAAAGCCTTCCAGTAACCTTGCTGCTGAGAGCCTGGGAATATAAAAAATGTAGGGCATTAGCTTTCATTCAAGTCCTATTTAAACTTCCCACTGGAGGTTAGCATGGAAGCTGATAACTTTAAAAAGAGCATTTCTATTAAGTCTGCTGTCAAAGCTCTCACCCAGCTGGATCAATATTTGGATCAATATACACACTTGGACAGAAGTCAGGACAGATGAAGACTGATCTCATTGTCTGGGCAAGTCATCGAAGCTACCAGAGTACTGTGGAAGATCTTTCCTATCACCTAAACACTGTCTTGATACAGAACATCAAGAATTGAACAGGACAGGATCATGGACACTTTGAAATTTTAAGGAAGAAACAACAACAACAATAAAAACTTGGAATAAACTGATCAAGATTAAATACTGATGAAAAGACTTTTGACCTACAGCCTTAACCTAGTCTGTCCTGTTTGTATTTTTACCATAATTGGTTTAACTGATTGAATGCTACCACAGAAAACATGTTCATTTCTTCACCTGGTGAGCTCAAGACATCAATGAGGCAACAACTGGAGCAGCTGAGAAAGAATATGCCCTTTAGCTGCCAAGCAGGGAACAGCACAGGTTGCAGAATCCCCTAAGTAATGTACACTGGTTTCAGTCAAAGGCACTCTGTCCTCACAGCACCCATTTATCAGTGAACTTTTTGTATTTGTTTTAGGAGTGGAGCATTGTCTGCTTAGGCAGAGAATACTGACTCCTATTTCATACAAGTTACCCAGCACCAACACTGAACTTCTCACTAAAAACCCAGAGAGTTTGGTAGTTTAGCATCTCTAGACACACATAAAAGCCTAACACGTGCTTGCCCTTCTCTACTTCAGAACTGAAGATGAAAACCAAGAATGAAGAACTGTGAAATCTGTTCAACATTAAAGACCTTGCGAGCAGCAGAAATTTATAACCAGACTATATCCTTCCTCTGAGAAGGAAAAAGAGTCAACAGGCAAGTTGCTTTACCTGTATTTTATGACAGTCTATCAAAGAGCTTGAAATGATCAGTTTTGTTTGATTCAGAGGAAAATATATGAAACACTCCAGCACTTGTAAAAAGCTGATTAACTACCTTGAAGTAGAAGGGAAGCATCAATTTCTCTTGTACTTGATAAGACTGAAAAGGTCTAAGGTCTTAATCACTCTCTTCAAACAAAAATTTCAGAAAATTTCAGCTGACCTAATAAAGATGATGTACAATATCAGAAAATCAACACCTACTCAATGATAAGCATTATTTAAACAAAGCAAGATGACCAGAGGAAGGGAGGAAGTAACAGAAGGTGACAAAGCCACACAGAGGCTGATGTGTCTTGTGTGACTCCAGGTACGATGGACTCTGGACAGGGAACAGCAAGAACAAGAGGGACACTCTGGGACAACCTTCAGGGAGGATTATTTGCTGCAGCATGCCAGGAGAGTGTTTACAGTTCAAAAGCCATCTATTGCTGTTTATATGAGGATTTCTACAGTTAATCAGGACAACTCAATATAAGAAGTCAAAGGAATATCAGTACTGTAAAAAGCTACAAGGCTGAAGGAATGATCTAGTGACTAACTGGGTACTTCACATAAATGTACAGTGCCCTTCAGCTTCATATTTATGTCTGCCTTTCTATCTGATGCAAGAGCAATGAACTCATTTCTGTAATGATCCTTTGTACTTCTTCTTACACCTCAAAACAATGCAGTCTAACACTGTCTCATTTCTTACGTGGCACCTTGCACATGAGTCTGCAAAGTGTCTGTGACACTTGGGTCCAAGGGGACATTTCTGAAAAAACATTAATATTCACTCCTACTATACTTCTAAAGGAGAAAGATTAATTGAAATAATCACACAAAGTACAGCAGAGGCAGGTGCTAAACCCAGAAAATAGTTCAAGAGAAGAACACAAACAGATTTTATTACCTTTTTATTGACGTGACTGAATAAACAAGAATGTAGCCATTGATGTCTATGGAGTACGTCTGAGGAAATATGGAGTATTCATCCTGTGGAAGGAATATTGCAGTTAAAATTAAGGGTGCCACAGTTCAGACCTTGATGCCATGAGATCACCATCAGGTAAGGCAGTCATATCTCTAAGACCTTTTGTATAGGTAGTACTTTCAGATTTTTTTATCATAATGTCACAAGCAGCATCTTTACCAAACCTAGAGAAAGCTCTAAGTCTCTGTATATACTCCACAATTTGATCTACAGCTTTTATGGTTTATTCCCTCTAAGACTATGGATGAGCTGAAGCTCTTCCCAATCCTCTTATCCTGCTTAATTATCTGTTTGTATTAGTACAAAACATCCACTCTGTCCCACCACTAATTAGCAATTATGCCTCTTATCTTGCTGGTGATACATTTCAAAATTTTAATTTCAACAGCTGACGACAGGATCTAGCAGTTTGTAATTTCAAATGACACTGATCACATCTAAATTACCTAAGGAATCTGGTAGGAAGTGAGTAATTGTGGCTTACTAACTTATGCTTATCAAGTGCAAAAAATACAGTTATTAGTTGCTTTATGCCAACTGCAAGTTTACATTACAGGACAAGTGTTTACATAAATAGAAAACCAGACAAAACCACCAGAAACTTACTCAGTGAATTTATTACCCCTCTAGAAAAGGGACTGACCAAATAGGCAAACAAACCAGACTGATATACTGCAGGTAATGCAACACAAATACTATGAATCCAAGGTTAAAAACCTGTTCCAACAGACATTCCCAGGAAACATTTCCATTTTGACAAGAGCCATACTTCCTAATGTATGAGTTCTCAAATTGTTAAACTTATGCTTTTGAAGATGTTAATTTTAGCTGAAGATCAAATAACCTCTCTGTTATTGTCATGGCTGAACAGATGGAGCAGTGCAATCACATCGCTTAAATCTGAGACACCCAAAAGGAATCAAACTTCCCTCACTGGCAGAAGAGGAAAAACTCTTTATAAATCAACTTCACAGATCCAGCCAAAAAAAGTTTGAAAGAATAACACTTGGCAAAAGCTGCACTTATTTGCCTTTATTGCTACCCAGAGGGCAGCCCTCACCCATCTTCTCTGAAATGCCAAAGTGCCACTCCAGTTGGACGTGAAATCCCAAAGTCAATACAGAAGGGATCTGAGCTAAGTCTGTGTAAAAAAGGTGAAAGTGCAACTCTGTAGTGGCTTGACTTTACCCGGAATTTCCCAGGACTGCCCCAGCTGGAATTTGGTGTTAGGTAAGATTTCCCTTTACACTCCTCTTCTGTGACCCTGTATCAAGACCCCTGTTGGACTGAACTGCACAAAGCACAGTAAATAACCAGAAAAGTAAAGAGGCACAGGACAGAGGATGAATACCAAGAAAAATAAGAGCCATAATCTCAACTGTTCCTAATTTATGACTTTATTTTTAGCTCATTAGGAGATGGAAGGAAAGCTGCTATGCTCACTGAAACTTATGGGTCAAATTAAGAAATCTGTCAAGTGATAAAACAACATTGCTACAACTTTTCAGGCCATAGCCAGGTTTTCAAAAGTATTTAACAAATCTGCAATACAATTCTTGCTGTGCTGTATACACATGAGGACTCCCTATGGGCCATTAAGCAAGAGAGACTTGAGAAAGAAATCTGTCCAAGCCACACCTTCCATAACCCAACATCATCTCCCCCCTCTAACCCTGTGTGCCAGAAATCAAAGTTCAAATCATTCCATGAAGAATTAAATCTGAAAATAACCACAGGCTGGGAAAGCAGCTATTTAAGTTCTACAATACTGTATAACATTAAATCAATCCTCAGCAACAGAGGTATGTCAGTGGTGAGTCACACTGCCTTCCCAGAAGGCAATTTCCTCCTCAAAGAGGAATTTTTCTTTTATCACTGTGCTACACAATCAGAGCTGTAATGCAAGTGCACTTACAATGGCACTGAGTGACACCTATGGAGCTCGTTCTGCTGCTCACACTCCTCAGCCTGCCCCTCTCTCACCCTCTCCTCTGCACAGCATTCCCCATCCAGCAATCCTGTGGCCAGTGCTGTGCTCACATACCTCTGAGTGATTACACATGCTGCTGATGAGCACCAAGGGCTGACACCATATAAATACAGCATGGCTAGTCCCCAGTCACACAGCTCTCTTCCAAGAAAGCAATCAAACATACCTAGAAAGTTACAACCCCTCTGAACAGTCTCACAGCTAGGAGCAGGTATCCTGCAGCTTTAAAGCCTTAAGTACTGGCAGTGTATTTTACAACACTAACACTGTTTAACACTACTCATAGTTTGGAAAAACCCATAGGCATAGTATGAGATCATGTAAGCTGTTTAACACTACTCATAGTTTGGAAAAACCCATAGGCATAGTATGAGATCATGGAAGGCAAGAGCATGTAAGCAAAGAAAAAAAAAATAAATTTAGGATAAAAATACAGGTATGAGATCATGGAAGGCAAGAGCATGTAAGCAAAGAAAAAAAAAATAAATTTAGGATAAAAATACAGAGGTCTAATTAGTGGTCCCTGATGAGTTTTTTCCCTCATACAGAGTCTCTCAACAGACACAGCACTCTTGTGCATGGGTTCAGCCAAGCAGCAGCATGTAATGAACTCTTGTACCTGTAAATAATGAACAGCTGCAGTTCCCAGAGCTCCCCAGCATGCTGCAGGACACGTGCTCCCTGTCTCCTCACCCCCTGTCATTACGTGCAGCTCGGACGCACACGTGAACCATCACGTTAAAATGCAGACAAACTGCAGCAGTTTATTGCTAACTCAGTAAGTACCACCTACATGAATCTGTCTGCTCCCCATGACTGCTCCATGGATACAAGTCATGGTGGTGTAGCTGGAGCAGACAAATACTAAAAAGCTATGAAAAATTCCTCCATGGTTTACTGAAGCACCCTTTTTCATCTAAAGCAAGACTGCTCATTTACTCTGTAAATATTATATATTACTGATGAACTTTTGGGACATCAAAGTTACAGTAGTTTCCTCTTCCCATTTTTAGGTACTCATTCAATAGATAGGAAAAAAAACCAACCCAGTAACAAAACACAAACCAAAACTTTCAAATAAATGCTATCGAAAAAGTTCTTTAGTGATTAAACAAGAAGTCAGGATCGTTTTTAAGTTAACTTTCACCTCTGAACGCACAGTCACTACCACTTTAGCTCAACAGGAATACCAATACCTGTTGTCATAACTTAGAAGAAAGATTCAAAGAAAGGTAACTTACCTGGCCAGCAGTGTCAACCAGCTGAAGATGATATTCTTGGCCATTTACTGTGATCAGTTTTGTAAAAGCTAGAAAAAGAAATACATAAACAGATCAGAATTACACACAAAGAAGAGATCAGAAGTCACTCATCTGTGCTATCAATCAGCCAAGGCACGAAGCAAAGAACTCCAGTTACAGGTTTTTAAGGAGTAATAAAAGGCTAATCAGATGCAAGTCTATTGCAGGTAGCAAAACTCAGAAACTGAATTTAAGATTTCAGATGATTCTCACTCTGGATGCAGCAGCTTATTCTTCGCTCTCTTAAGTAAAAGAAGGAACAAGAGGAATAAAAAGGGGGATTTACATGCATTTCTACAAGATCCAGACAATTGTAATCTGTGGTAACAAAAGACACTTAAATTCAACTGGCATCAAAGCTAAGTTTGAACTTATTATAGGGTCTTCTCCTTGGTTACCAAACATTTTAGCAAGATCAATTTCCTAAATGTAAATACCACGAAGTAAGTGATCTGGACTGAAAAAAGGAAAAATCGCTGAGAGCTAAAACACACAGAACGTATGATTATATTAAACCCAAATGATAACAATTAGCTAAGTTCACCATGTTACTTTCACATTTGCTGCAGCTACCAGCCTATGCAGTCCCCAGTCACAAAGTACATTCAGTCCCTAAAAGTGATGAGAATTGCTGCTCTTCCTCGGATTCATGAAATGCCAACGCGCTGTGAGCCGAGGAATCTTACCCAGTGTTTGTGTTATGCAACTGCAAAAGCAAACAGTGTCACAGCTCCTGCAGGAATAATGTCCCAACCAGAGCACATAAACCTGGCTCTGGAAATCTCATGTGGCCTTCGAGACACACTCCAGACACCACTGCTGCACAGTACTGACACACTGAGTAAAGTCTGTGTTATCCTCTAGTTGGGGTGGTTTTCCCAACTAGTAGCAGTCCTCAGAAACCTCATCTGCCACTGCAGTGATGAGCAGGGAAACAGAGTCAGATGAACAGGTCACTTAGGTAGCTGAGTTGGCCAAAGCTTCCCAAAGCTGCACAGCTGAACGTTCCTGACCCCGCTGGGCAGTCCCTGCCCACGCCTCAAGTAGATGGAATTGGCCAACTTTCCTCCTCCCAGCCCAAGCTTGTCCCTCTGTCAAGTCCCCACAACGTGAGCATTATCTTGAATAAGTGGGCTGAAATAGCTGAAACTGGAGGTTTCAACCCACCTCATAAATCCAATCCTCGAAAAAAAGGAGCAATTCAAACAGCAAAGCCAACCTAACAGCGTCTAAATCAACAGTGTAAAGTGTACCTATAGTTTCCATTACAAAATCAGCAAATGATATTTGAAATAGAGCCTCAAAGAAAGCTCCTGCCTTACCCTGGTTATCCCCTGAGAAAGCTGCTTTAGCACATGTGCTGCCCTCAAATCTGGATGCTGCTGTTATTGCTGCAAACAACTAGAAGTTTTAGGTTATGAAACATGGATCCACAATGGCTCTTTGCCTTGGATGAATGCTGTGATGGGGACAAACTGTTTGAACAGATATTAGCAGGCTGTGTTGCAATATACAATATCACTGCTTGGAGTCAGAGGGAAAACAGACTCCTCTGGAGACACACTGCCTTTACAGGTGTGCGAGTAACAGCCTCTCCAGTCTCCTGACACTTCACATACGCATCAAAGCATCTGCAAAGTAACTTCAAGGGCATCATGAAGTTAATATTTAAAAAGGGACAGACGGCAGTTTTTTCAGACTATTCTAAAAGCCTGGAAGAGACACAGCAATGATGTCATCATCATCATTACTGAAAGCACAGTGTGACAGAGACAGGAGAAGGGAAACAGTGAAGGAGTCAGCACAGCCTGGTGAGGAGAGCTGTAAGTACAGAGCAGAGCCTTGCAGCACTAAGCACAGCTTAGTGTGAAGACAAATCTGCTTCGATGAAGTCACAACCAATAAGTTTCATTTCTTTGCTGAAGCTTTTTAAAACCATTCCTAGTTAAGAATTTAATTTTGTGAAAAACTTGGTCCCCTTGATCCAGCCAAAGTGTTCGCTTCCAATTCCATCACCTATCATCCTAGGACTTCTGCTGTGCTTGTGCACAAGACAAGCAATACAATCCCTGGACAATTTGGCTCTTCCTAGTAGGCCAAAGACACTTTTCAGCAGACCTGACCTGACATTAAATCATAATGTGAGCATCTCCAAAACACTGCTCATCAACTGGAACATGGATTTTGGACATTCTTTCACCTTGCAACACAACTCCAGTGATCATGGCTACCTGAAGATGAAGTACATTGCAATTAGACCAGCATGAATGAAATTATTTGCATGTGCAACTCCATGACAGCTGCTGTGGAAACAAGCCATTATGCCAGGGAAAAAGCCCCAGACAGTAACAGGCAAAGAAATGCAGGCCTTTAGATCAATAGTGATACTGAAGAAAGGTACAAGAGTGCTGTAACATCATTGCACAACATGGCTGGCAGCTAAATACAATCACCTCACAAGCTTTCCTTGGTTACCACCTCCTGCATCTCCTTCTACTGGCTTGCATTCCAAAGTCAATGCCTGCCACTAATCTACCAGGACATCTTTCACAACACTGAGATGTGTGATGCAGGAGAGCTATTTTTAGTTTTCCTCAGAAGTCTCGCTTGCACCCCTTAGAAGGCTGCTCACCAGCAGCTCCAGAGAAGCACAGTTCACCCTTCCAGTGCAGTTGCCAAGGCATGTGTAGAAGTTTAGCCTTGAAGATTCTCTGTCAGACTCATCTAAACCTACAGGAGCCCCTCCACTAGTAGGGGTCCTCCAGCCCTCTGCTCCTTTCTAATATGCTTCTACTCACGTTTGTATTAAAAAACTTGGGATGGAGGCAGGAAGCATGGAGGAAGATGTTCCGTTCCTTAGGGAGGCTAGTGAGGCAATTTAGGGGAGAAAGGAAGATCACACAGCTGTGAAACAGTGCTAGAAGGCCCTCTAAAACTGCAGCAAAAATCAAAAAGCAGCCAGGCAGGCTTTGGAGGACACATTTGACACCTGGGCACTCAAGTCATCTTACTTGCAACACAAGACATCCCTGCAAAGATGATGTGGGTGGAGTTAAGTGCACATCTTCATTACCTGATCCTTCTGACCTATTTCAGTTTCCAATTCAGGTTCTAGTTTTCATTCCTCTAAAATTGTTGCATTTTAATTTGCACTGGTCTTAGTTCATGTGAGCTGATCTGACTGCAAAGCCCCATCCAGCCCAAGGTCCACACAGATTCCCTGCACACATTCCTGCTCTCCAAGATCTTTCTTCTCTTTCCAACATTCCTGTGAGTAGCAGTTCCACTCGTTTCTCAACCTGGCTGTCTCAAGAATAGCCACTCATTGAATGTCACTCCTGTTGGGACATTCAGACAGGGAAAGTCTCTTCCTGAAGCAATTATCTCTCACCTCCACTGCTGCCACAAAAGGATACAAGTTACTTTTCCTGACACACAAGTTTGGTAGAAGGAACAGAATTCAGCATGCCCCTTCACAGAAATAAATTCACTTTTCTGGTGCAAACGCAATATAAGCAAAGGAAAATGTAGCAGTGAAGCTGTCCTAACCTTCACAAACAATAAGCAAAATCTGAGGCACCTTATTTTCCATTTATCACTTCCAAAGGCAGAGATTTTCATACGTAAAACCTGGTACTTCTACAATATTAGGTCTTACTCCTATTGCTCAAGGCTTATAAACTACACAACTTGTTCTGTAAGAGCATGATTACAGCTTGCCTTACATACATACATTTAGCTTTGCAGTCAATATTTTGTGCAAGTTTTATTATTTGAGGACAAAAATTATAAAGATTGCATTACCAACAGTACTGCAGCTTTCTAGCCTTTCTTCACTGCTGGTAGAATAATGTAACAAATTATCAACAACAATTTTCTGGAGACAAAACAGAAATCACCTAGGCCGGACTATCCTTTCCCACGTATGCTTTTCATGTCCAAGTTTTGTTACATGTGTAGACCTAATCACCAGATGAAACTGAAAACGTTTTACAACTTATTATAATGGCCTGGAAAAAGGCAACATTCTCTAACACTGTCCATAGTATAAGAACCTGGAGTTTTCAACTCTTTTTGCCAACACTGTCCACCAAATGTGAAATCACAAGCTAGGAAAAGTCTAAGAGTTGCTCATGTACTTTGCATCTTATGACCCTACACAGAATCAGAAACACAGCTGGGAGCATCCAAAGACTTCACTGAACAAAGATTTCTATTTGGGAAAAAAAACCTAATGACTAAAAAATTCTAAGTCAAAAGAATTATTTTTACTTAACCTATTAAAACTAGTTTCACATCTGTCTTAAAAAAAAAAAAAAAAACAGTAAGTTTTAAATTTTAGTGTTAAATTAGAGTGTGTTCTCTTGTCTGTTGTTCACAGAAGCATTTTTAAGACATTATCTCTATCAGGCCTTCTGGGACTTAAAGATGGGACAGACTTCCCACTGTTCTGAGCCCCAGGGCATAACTTTTATCTTTTCAACCTTTACTTCCCAGCAACATTTTCTGATGTCAGAAGGACCCTTCAATTCTCTACCTTTCAGAAAGCAAATTCCTCCAACCATGCCACAGATCACAAGACTTACACCAAATGAATGATGTTTATTTTCCATACAAGAAAGAAACCATGTGAAAAGTTAAGGCTTTTCAAGATGCCCCCTCCCAGCAAGTCTTCACGGCCAGGATATGCTCAATGCTTAGAATTCAGATCAAGCACACAGTGCAGACTAGGAGAGTCAAATAAGAGCAAAATTCATCCACAGCGTATTTTTGTGTGGTTCAGAAATGCTGAAGTTGTGACAACACAACTACAGAAGTTACAAACAGCAGCTAAAGACAACAGGTAAAGGATGAAACAAGACAGATCTTATACCAAGGTGTCAAAATCCTAAAAAAAGACACAGATTCAGTATTTTGTAAAGCCTTTGTGTCTCTCAGTCTTTATTCATTCACATGCAGCTGCATAAAACTAAAAGATTACTTGAAATAATTTGCATTTATATGGCACAGTGAAAAATAACCTGCCCCAACTGAATTAAGATTATAAACACAGAAGCTTAAACCCCAGTATTTTGCTAGCAGCTTTAATTCAAGACATACCTGACTTATAATTCAAACAAAGTAAAAAAGGATGATGGAAAGTGTTAGTATTAATATCTGTATAAGAGCTAACATTCAGACCAAGGGCCAAATTATCCACTCTGACTTGCTAAAGGAAATTTAGAGTTTCTCAAAAAATAGCATTTGAATTTCAGTTCTAAGCAATAAAGTAATCCCAAGTAAAATATACTGATAGCTACTGATGTAATTATATACCACATATATATATTAAAAAACCCAACCTTGTTCTGCTGATTGCTTCATTCAAATTTCCAGAGTATCACACAGACTTAACATCCTACTGCATAAGTTCAAAACACTAAAAATGTGTGCTACTCAAGTCATTAAAATACAAGAACCCCAGGGCTACGATCATGAAATCACTTTTATTTGCCACATGACTAAAGTAAGCCAACATGATCAAGTTACTCAGCGCAGCACTACAGTTGTTGAAGTACTTTATGGCCACTGCTAGCTCAGAAAGAGGTGGCTGGACTGTAATGAATGCCAGGTAACCTCTGAAATGACTTTTTGCTCTTGGCAGCATTTTTAGCATTAGTGTCTTTACTCACCTGCTATGCCAGCTACTCACAAAGGTACTAAAATTATTTTTAAAAGAACTGCTAAGAGAAAAAAAACCACTTGACAAGTCAAATACCCAGTATTTGCAGCAACCTGATTGTGTTGCAGCCTTGTTATCCAGCTGCTGGAAAGGAGGAATTTAAACGATTATCATGCTATCATAGCCACACAGCCTACCTTCTAAGTGGTTTAATCCTGATGGATATTGCTGGCTTTCTGTTCATCTGGATATACTGACCTTATGTGAGACTCTGAAATACTTGTATTTGGTGGCACATTTTCATATAGTGTGATGTAAGGAATTTAAAGTGCCACAAGTACATCAGGGGAAGCAGATGCTCAACAACACACATAAAATACAAGGAGGTGCATTTTAGCCAGATTCATTAAGTACCTCTTCATTTAATGTTAAAAGTTCAGCTGTCTAGAGAAATATGCACACAGTGATTTCCACGCTGCAGCAATGTAGCATTGGTTCAAAAGAATAATAATACTTCTGTGGTAATTAATGGACTTTAATGTTAATATGTAAATACCCACATAAGTAATATGTACAACCCCAATGGCTTCTGATACAAGTTAGCTTGGTACAGAAGAGGAGCTTGGAAGTTATTTACTTACTGTTCTCTATGGTTGGATCATATGAATCAACAAACTGTCCTTCCACAAACTGGATCGTCAGTGAAGATTTTCCTGTAAAGCAAAGCAAAGAAAAATCTGGAATGAAACAAAAGTCTTCTGATTATTATCATGTCACTGCATACTAGTAGACACACCAATTTTCTATCTATCCAATATGAGCTCTGTGTGGTTCATTTAAACTATCTATACATGACAATTGACCTATTTTTAATTTAAGTGTCTATTTCTAGTAACTGGGTCTCCTGAACATATAAAAAGCAGTGCAAAAGCTGTTCAGCATGCGTTCTGCTTTTGTTTTAACAGGGCATAATTTAAATGACTCCTCCAGTTTAAAAGAAATCTAAAAGCAGCAGTGCATGATCCTCATAGAACTAAATTTAACAAACTGATATACTTGGAACGTTTTTCTGTCAAGAAGCAAGTAAAATTCAAAATAATTTTCAGTAACCACAGAGAAAACTTGGATCGAATTAGCCAAATTTGGTTTTACTGGGAGACTGGAGAGATTTCCCATGACAAAAGGATGATCTCAAAATTCTTGAGACCAATATACTCTCCTATTAATCTTCCTACTGTCACACCACAACAGGCCAGTGGATGCTGTATTTTAAGCAGTGACTGAAGTGGCATAATTGGATTTTTCTTTAAAGCCATTTAACTGCTACTTTAGAAGACAACATCCCCCATTTCACTTAAAGAGTAATGCAAAGCACTGAACTTCGTAGCAAGACTGAAAAAATGACAACTCGTTTAGTCTTGAGATATTTTACAAGATGGTGAATCACATACATTGACCATAAAAAGCACCTTTAAAGCTCTGCAGCTGAAGACTTCTCAAAGCATTAGTGAAGCCTTAACACAATTTCCATTACAGCACATCATCTACATCTGGGAATCTCCTAGATCCTATTACATTATGTTTACTGGACAAATACCCTCTTACAAAGATTGCCAAGTGCATTAGCTGCTTTTGGACATGAGCACATTCTTTATGCTCCTTATACTCTTTTCATCATCAAGAAACACAAACAAAATACAACCTCAAGTTAAAATTCTGACTCAAAACCACCTGACTCAGTGGAAACCTCTCAATGACCTCTTAAGTAACCAACGTTGTGGTGGAAATATACAGTATTATTGTTTAAAAGAATAAATTGCTTTGGGTAAAAAAACTGCCCACTTCCAGAACTCAGAAAACGTTCTTTCCTAAGCATTCCTCCAGGAGATATTAAAAAAACAGCCTTCCATTTCATTCTCTGCCATGCTTACCCCTTTGCTGTCTCCTATCAATCATGATAATTTATTCAAGAAACAATGTTAAAAAAATTTCCAGACAAACCCCACAAAGACCAACCATCACTAGGATTTTATTGAGTTGCTTTTTCTAACATCAAATTTTTAAGATACTATTTCCTGGTCTTATCTAACACCTCAGCTGAAGGTGTCACACTCACAGTGCGTGAGTTGACAGAGAACATTTCACTTTAAACTGCTGCTCCAGCAAGGCTCACACACCCCACCCCCAAATCATCCTAATAAAGTCAGATTAAGGATTGAAACAGTGCCTCCCAGGAACTTTCTAGAACTGTGTATTTTGGACACCATTTAGAAAGTGAGCAAACTTTCAAGCTATTTCTCCTTTAGCTATAAACTTATGAAGTTGCCACCCAGAGTTCATGTTCCCAGATTCTTTGCCAATATCAGCACATTAAGCACTCAATTAAAAAAAAAAAAAGATTAATTACTCCTATATTACGCTGTTAGATCTTCAAGGTAAGAAAGCTAAGTTCAGTAAAGATCATAACTGAAATTTTTTCCTCCTAAGAAGGATTCTGAACTAACTGAAAGACTTGACTGCTGCCGTCTGTGCTAAGCCTAGAAATTGAATAGCAGAAAGAAGTCAGAGCCAACAGAAAATGCTGCATTTCACACCCAGCTGTATTAATTACTGCTTTCCTCCTAACAGTGACAGAAGAGGAAACAGATAAAACCAGTGTTCCAACACTCTCCTCCTAAATTCCTCCAAGCTTCCTAACAAGCCTTCCAGTAATGATGTGTTCATGATCATGAGAGCAAGCCTGCTTTCTTCCATGAGGCACAGGGAAACTCTCCAGTCTGGGATTCAGCATCCACCCCCCCTCCGGGGGAAGTGCAGGCAACTGTATCCCACTAAACCAAGGCTTCCATGGACACGAGAAATCTAAACCCTGAGTCATTAACACCCTGTGTGTCAGCCCATGAGCAAGCAGCAGGCAGAACCCTGTGACCAACAGCTTGGCTTGAACTTTGTCCCACAGGTTTTATTCCAGGTCTTTGACCTATGCTCACGGACAGAGCGGAAAATCAAGCTGACAATTTATAGCTCCTATCTGCTGTTGCCCCAGAAAGATCAGGCAAGGCTTTCAGCAAGGATTGCAACACAAACACAACGTCCGTGAGGCCAAGGGACCGCACGCAACCGCGCCTGCCAATTGCCAGCTCCATGTCGGGGCGCAGCAGGGAACACACGGCTGTCTGCACTGCAGGCACCACGGGCACACTTCAGCCTCAGCAGCACCAGGGAGTCTGACACCAGCAGCAAAGGCTTGATTAGCTGATTACTCAAGGGTGCACAACTCAAAGAGGCTCAGCTCTAATGTATCCTCGTCTGGAACGCAGCCACACATTTTTGTAGTTTGCTAAGCTTCTCCTTGTAGCATCCTTCATGCCAGTAAATTCAACATATCCACTATATTTGAGTTTTAAGAAAATAAGCATTCACTGAGACCAAAAGGAGAAGTTATAGAAGCTGAAGCAAGGCTGGAAGCTGGGTGCAGAGCCTTGCTACAGTAACTCAAAACACCAGGTACTCCACAGCAGAGTTGTAAGCAAAATCCTCCAAGTTTACTTGACTCTCTCTCCCTGAAGGAACAGCACAGAAGGGAAGGGTTGCAAGAAATGGTTTCATGAGTGTTTAGAATACAAGTCCCAGGTAACTGAAATCTCAGCTAAAGTTGTCCAGAAGTACCCAAAGTGTATTTGCATACACAATTCATTATTTATGGTGAGAGTGGTAAAGAAAAGAGTTTTCCACTGTCAAAACAGAAAAGGAGCAGATTTTCAGACAGAAAGCCAGTTCAAAAACTAAAGCTGTCGTGTTTCTTTCTGTTCATACACTAGACCACTTGCACCATAAAGCAGAGCATCCCATAAACACCCTGACTAGTGCAATCATAGCACATCAGTTTCAAATGCCATTGCAACTGTCAAGACAAAACAATTGCCAAATTGTGTTTTACTCATGCTTTTACTACTTGGACAAGAACTGTGGTATTTATAATCCAGCCTTCAAATTCAAGCTTTACAACACTAGGCAGTTTACCAAACAGATGAGTAACGGAGCCTGGGTGGGCTCGGGGACAGCTGGCCTCCCCAGAGAGGTCATGCCCCTCTCCTGTGCACCACCACCTGCCTGCTGTCCCCATCTCACACCCTGTTCTCCTAGCAATAGGCACAGGGAAAGCCCGGATTCAACTCTTATCGGCAGCCAACTTCTCCCCAAACCCAGGAGACAAAAATGATGCAACCAGGCAGCGATAAGTCAAACAACAGCTCCACAAGCAGGGCATTGTGCAAGCAGGGCTGCACAGCTGCCCACGGGCAGCACAGTGCAGCTTATCTCAACAGGAAGGGTTTCTCAATCCTTGCAACTGCCCACACAAGCCATCAGTAAACAGTTTGTCCTGCTCAAGAACAACAGCTACTGAAGAGCTGCAGTTCTGTTGGCAGTGTAGATGCAGTTTCTTTAACCCATCTTTTGCTATTAAAACACACGGTTATGTAGTTTACATAGTCATTAAACATTTAACAGCTGGCAGCATCTACTCCTACCACAAGCATAGCACCTTACCTAAGCTAGTCTCTAGATCAACTTAGTAACTAGACTTACCTAGTTAGTCTTCTTAGACTCTCCTTAGGTCTACCCAGTCTTGTCCACAGAACAAACTATTTTAGGCCTTGCCACAAAAAGCACTCAACAAATTTCATAATGAAATGTTGTCAGTCACATCAAATTAGGTAAGTCTGGCTGCACACTCAACTTACTACACTGCAAAGAGATGAAGTTTTCATACCAAAAGATACACTTGATTTAATTTGAATGTTGGGATCTTTATCTTCTTTAATTCACAATACCAAGATGCACAAAAAAGGAGACACTGGCATTTCCACAGTGCAGATTATCCATCCTCACAGCACAGAGTGGGACTGAACGACTTCCTGGAGCCCATGGAGGCTGATGGGTAGCAAAGAGAATTACAGCATCCCTCTCTGACAAAGATCCTCTCACAAGATTGCAGACTATCTCAGAACCCATCACTAGCTCATCATTCATCTCAGGCCACATCGTTAGCAACTTTCTATAGTTAATTAAGATACCCCCCAGGTACTAATTACGGCTGTGTAGTTCCTGTTTTGCTGATCATTGCTTTGTATTTGGTGAATTAGTCTAATGACTATAAAAATTATACATCTGGGTCAATAAAGAATTCTGTTTCTAAATCTCTGGAGGCAGCAATACAATGAGTAGTTCGTGTTTTACTCAGATGCAACTTAATTCTACTATTAGACTTTTAATCATGAGGAATTATATAAGCATCTACACTGAGCTGCAGTTTTATACGTTTTTGTAGGGATTTCCTTGTGATGTCAGCATTACAGTAACAGGATTAGAAAAATATTTTCTGATGCTTAGAGACAAAACTCTTCCTCAATTCCTACACTTGCTCATGATACTCATGCTTTTGCAACACAGAGTGGTGGTACTCCTCTCTCAACATGCTCTCTGAGCTTTCTGGAGGACAGACTAAAGGTTGTAATTCTGAGGGAGTGAAAGTTGGAGGACCTCGATGACACATCTTTTGGTAATGTGATAAGGAGTGTCAAACACTGCAGAACCCTTTATGACAAACTAAAGAGCAGATCAGCTTTTCAGGACAACCAAAGTTCTTCTTTAACTTCTCTGGCACTCTGTCTCATTGCTACAATTGTTCCCTGACTTCTCCTGCTCTATTTTTTTTAAATTAGCATATAAGGAAATACATTTGAAGTCTAAGGCAAGGTTTTGTAGCAAGAGCTACTTCTGCTGTAAAGGAGAAGTTTCACATGATGGTCTGTAACACCCAAGAGCATGAGCCTGCTGGGAGATGCTTGTTTCCCTTCCATCTGCATTGCACAATTTTCTTGAGGTTTATCAAAGGTATTCCTCTGCAAGCCAGAGGAAATCTGAGAGCAGTCATTTAGAAACAAAGCCACATGGTTTCCTTTATTTTCTTCAGATTTCAAAGCAATCGGTCACACTCACAGGAGTACTTGCAGGCCTTGGCTAGGTTGGCAGCAATGAGCCTTCTGAACATAAGCCAAGAGTCCTAATGCTATCTAGATCATATTTCCTGTAAAGAAAGCATGAAGAGAGCATGTGCTTTATTCCTGATATTTAGCAGCAGGCTTGTTCTATCCTACAGCAGTGCTCATCCCTCAATGCTCACTTAAACTGTGTTGCAATGGATTACATGTCCAAACAAGTATGTAAAGAAAAATGCCATCACATTCCTGCTATGGCTTACACTTCCAGGCAGTCCATTTTGTCTCCAATAAAGTCAGTAACTACAGCAAAGGACTGTCAAAAGAAATCTTTTAGCTATTGTGGCACACAGTCCCGTTACCTCTGCTTATTACCCCTGCTGGCAGAAAAGCACCAGGCTGCAGCTTTCCTCCCGTTTCCCTTTTAATAAGTTACATGAATTTTAATTCCATGTGTTTACTTGTCAGTTGTCAAAGATGGGAAAAGGTGTTACAAAGCTTCCCAAAAAAAACCCCAAAACAACAACCTCTGTGGCATATACCTCACCAGGCCACGGAATGCATGCAAACCTGGCTGCATTGAAGATGCTTTAAACAGGTCAGGGGAACTGCATCCTGCTGTTCCTTAACTGCAAAGGAAATTCAGACATTCCTACCCCAGACAGTCAGCCTGCATTTCTGAGATAAATACCATCCTCTGTATTCCCTTCAGACTTCCTGCAGAAACTGTGCATCCCTGCAGCACCTTCCCACAGCACAAGGCTTAAAATATTTCAGGTGGCAGCAGAAATTCAATGGCATCGGTAGGTGGGCGGTGAGCAACTGCATTGTGCATCACTTGTATATTCTTTTACCATTACTATCATTTACCTTTCCTTTTCTGGCCTATTAAACTGTCCTTATCCCAATTCCATTTTATCTTTTCCCCCACCTGTGTCCCCAGTCCCACTCTGGGGACTGAATGAATGCCTGCGTGGTGTTCAGCTACCCAATGGGTTAAACCCTAACAACTTCTAAAGGGAAGTTTATTAAGCTTAAAGATCAGACCCTAACATTGCAGTTTATGACACACCTAAAGGTAAAGAACCTGAAATTTCTACTGACTTCCTCTCCAAAGGGGCAAAATTCAACTTCTACTGCTGGGTAGAATCCAAGTCCTCTCCCCCTATACACACACTTCAAGCAGCTCATTAGGTGTTTGAATAAACTTGACCTTTCCTTGGATCATCGGGTATACACAACATGAAATGAAATGTCTTTGAAAGATCCTTTCAGGAACTGACATTGCTTCATCATTAAACCAGTTTTAAATGCTATGTCATTAGAAATAACACATCTCTCTTGCTTTAATGCATTCCACACATTTCCCTTTTCTATCTTCAAGGACACAAGGGATCAAACTCTCAAATTTCAGTCACTTCCTTCTTGCGGCTAAAGATTTCTGGGATGTACAACCTAAATTGCCATTCCTTCTTCAAGTGAATCCTTCCAGATGCAGTCACAGCACCAGCTCTGAACCCTCTGCACAGACACTGCCTGTTAAACTTTCAAGTTCTGTTAGGATACAGGATGAACCCTTCCACACATCTCACTTGCATTTTCAGACCATTAAGAGAGAAAGAGAAGCATTACCAAGATGAAAGACCTCAGCTCCACTGACATGCAGGTATTCCCTGAAAAGAATCTTGAGGACTGGAGCCACAGGATTCACAGTTGCCAACACTGTGGCCACCACACACCAATCACTGCTTACAGCTACCACCAAGCAGACAGCCAAGTCCTTGAAAACGTCACTAAACCCTTCCTGGCATCATTTAAAAACACATGTCTAGGAACATGACCCTGAGCATACTGTAACACCAAGTAATACCAAAAGCAGCTGAAATGGGTGAGGAATAGATAGATCATCTTGGCAGTACTACTGAAATGCATATGACCAGAGGGCTTCAGGATCTTCCTGGAACTGCAAGAATATAGTAAGAGATGTACTTCTCTTTCCATTGTTATAAGATGGCAGAAGGCCATCTTATCACCTGACAAAATCCTGACAGGAGAGTAAGGGTAATAGTCCCTCTCTTGGTAACATTATCCAATCAAATCATGTGATGCACATTTTGTAACTACTGCTAAGAAGTTTCAGCCTTACTCTGCAGGAAGTTCACAGAGCTCTCCACCAACAGTAGCAAAAGCTGGAAGATACAACTGATTTGTGCCCACAAGGGCAGGCTACTTGTACAACATATCATACTAATACATAAATCAAGCTGCATAATAGCCAATAGAAAACCTTGGCAAAGACAGACAGGTCCACTCTGCAGCAGTGTGTGACTGCTAGGTGGCCAGTCAATGTTTCAGGCTCTTTGTGTCAGCACTGATGACAGAAAGGTCTGACAAACCCAATACCAGCAATGCACATGGCCAATAAACCCTGACACCCAAGGACAGCTGCTACCAGCACCCAACATCAGCAGACAGCACCATTCACCTGCTATTCCTACAAGGGGGAAGCCCCCAAGGCTGCATGAAGCATCAGGCACTGCAGTACCAACCCTGTAACACCAAAATCTCTCAGCACAGAACAGGGAAAGTCATCTTTGGGGATACTGACAAAGAGTTGTGCTGACTCCTTCTTCCAACAGAGCAAGACATGGTCAACTCCATCACATCTCTGTCCACAACTGGCAGACACAGAGTTTTGATTAATGCTCATATTGTTGAGCCTTGACTATTTCTTTTGTGCTACCCCAGTGGATCTATACATAACCACACCACCATAAAAACCAACGTGTGCCTGAACTGTTCTTTCCTCTACACCACCAGGTTCTGATGGCTTTTTGTTGTTCCTTTTGTCTCTTCGTCATTTCAGCTCTAGATCTTCTCTGAATTAACTGCACGGACACCTTCCATCTTACTTCTGCTGATCAGGGAAGCTCCTCCCCTCTATTTATCAGAGCTGAAGAAAGCCACAATCTGTTAAATGCCATCTTCACAGCCTTGCACTTCACCCAGCTGAGTTAGTCATCAGCCCCTCCCCATCAATGCTGGCTGCAAGCCTCCTGCCTTTACACACTTACCCATCTACCCAAGAGTAGCTGCTGAATACAGAGGACAATCTGTCAACAGTAAGGGAGGTTTAAAGTAATAATATAGCAAAATCTCTGCCTGATGCCCATGGGTAAAACAGCAGGGTGAAAATAAGACTCCAGGGTAAGAATAACATCATGTAGAATACCAGAAGAATCATTGAAGCCCCCAACCTTGGGAAATGTTAAGGGAATTTAAGCCAAAGATCTGTCAGATACAACATGACATAGTTGATTTTGCCACAGGGCAGAGAAGATAGAATAGGTATTCCTATTTGCTGTATCTTACTATCAAATTCTTGCCTGCCATGACAGCCAGCTGGCCTTCTCACCTCCCTAACCAGCACATATCCATCTGTTGGTTCATTAGGTCTTCAAATTAAGAGGTTTTGGATAAGAATCATACTTGCCTATTCTCAGTTTTCATATTATGTAGTACTAAAAGGTCACAACACAAAATTCTGACCTTTGCAGGGAAGAAGAAAAACACAGAACAAATCAAAAAAACCTCACCACTGCCATCTCACTCCCAGCCTCTCTCAACCCCCTCGAAAGTATCTCAGGACGAAAAATAAGGACACCTGCAACTTGAAAATAAATTATTTTTCCATTTTTTCACAAGTCAAGTGTCTTCCAGCCAGTCCTGCTCCAGCACCTGAGGAAACCCTTGCAAACACAAGCTGGATACTTCACTTTCCAGTGCTCCTCTAGCACAACCACACAGCTTAGACAAGCAGCTGGGTTTTGAACTACAGCTTAAGACAACCTAAAGTAAGGTCAGGCTTCAGGAGACACAGCAGAACATTCTATTTGTCTGTCTGCATGTCAACCCATCAGTTCTGCAAGTTTCACATTAGCTCCTCCTCTGTCCTATCACCACACTAAAAGTGGGGATAAAAGTGATAAAAATGTGCAGTTGTAGAAGGACAAGCAGAAAAAAGGTTGAGGTGCCCTAAGCCTCCTATACACTCTGTATGAGGAACAAGATTTTGAAACATTCAGACAACTTTTTCTTCCTATCTTCACTGCTCAGAAAAACTTGCATTACCTTCCAATTGAACCATTTTTACATTTAAGTTTAGCAATCTCAAAAGGTTTATGAAGAGTTTTGATGTTTTTTCTCAAAATATGAAGGTGGAAACAGCACAACCAACACCTTCCTTTCAAATTTATTCACCAGGGTCAAACCATACAAAAGAAGCAAACACCATTTCCAAGACAGCAATGAAGAACACGGTACTTCAGCACACTAAGAAACATGGTGCTTGTTTATATGCAAATTTCAAAGCAGAAACTTCCAGTTCTAATTTAAAAAAATGCTAATTTTGAAACAGATTTCAGAAGACCAAAAATTTGTTATTGATGGAATAACAAGCCTTGAAGCAAAATACACTTTACTGCATTAATGTCAAGTGCTTGATTGTTTTGACAGCTTGTAGGGCAGATTTAATGGAGTTTTCCTACATATTATGCATCCCAGCTCTTTTGCATACAGCAAGAGTACCTTTAAAGGAGGTCATACATATTGAATGAAGTTTTGGCAATACAATCTGACAAGTTGTTGAAGCTAGACAGATGTATCCCACTAACTCTGGAGACAACGCTGTCAAGAGACACTTTCATATCCTAATTTTGTATTACACTTGCACATGTTTACATCCACACACTGAAGACCACTTATATATTCCATCTTTTCCCAAATTAAAATTAATTTAACTCCATACCCCACAGAACACAAATAACTAGGTTTGGCACACACGATGTTCTGGTTCCTGTAATCTAAAATACCCAACAACAGTGACAACCAACCCAGAAATACTGACTCCTCAATCTCTGAGATTTTAGTGTCATAATTAAAAACAGTGTTGAAAGAAAAATTCACTGTTTAAAGTATAATCTATCAGGGAATTGTGATTTCTGCAGCTGATACTTATTTAACATAGACCACAACTTTTCTCAACTAATCCTCCAAGTGCCACACAGGATCTTTCATTCCTTAAAGGCCCTTCAGAAATCATGCACTTAGTCTTATGCCTCATAACCTTTAGCTATTACCCACAAACTCCTGATGATTCCACCCAAATCAAACTGCTGTACATTTCCTCTTCTTGTTCTAGCCTCAAGTTCTCTAATTCACACAAGAAGTCCCATAAGAAATTCTAGCAGACTTCCCTTTCGCAGGAGCCCCCAAGTCTCAAGCAGATCTTTTCCTTGTCCTAACTTCATCTTGGGGAATATTCTGCTTCATAATCCCAAGTCTGCATTTTCAGAACCTGTGTCATCTGTTTGCACCAATGCTTCATTCACCACTGTCTCATCCAGCATCCTTCATTTCTTAAAATGTACATGCCAGCAACAAATGTGTGTATGGTAAACTGAGGAAAAACCAGAGCATTTCAACAATGAAGTAGCTGTGATTCATCCCTAAACTCTAAGATTCATCACTAAGCCTTAAGCGCCCATAAACACAACCAAAGGAGGAGTCAGCCAGTATTTGCCAAAAACAGGTACTTTGAAAGACCAAGACAGAAGACCACGCTGAAAAGCAACACAGTTTAGATTTGTTTCCACTGGCTTTCCACTTAGGAAGGAAATCAGTGACTCTGAATGCCTTTCACTTCCTTGGACAGGTTGTAGCCAAGTGGGAAGTCAGCCTCATCTCCCAAATAACAATCAATAGGACAAGAGAAAACAGTTGTGCCAGGAGAGGTTTAGATTAGATGACAGGAAAAATTTCTTCACAGAAAGTGTTGTCAAGCATTGGAACAGGATATCCAGGGAACCAGGTGAGCTACCAGCCCTGCAGGGATTTAAAAGGTGTGTGGATATGGTTTAGTGGTGGACCTGGCAGTGCTGGGTTAACAGGGGGATTCCATGTTCTTTTCCTGAAGCTTTGGCTTTCATCCATTGCAACATCTTTACTAGCACGTGTTTCCAGAAAATTCCAGATTGTATCACTTGAGGCACCATCTGAATTTAAAGACTTTTGTCTAACAAGGTTTAGGTTTACCCCAGGTCAAAGATTTTTTTTTTCCTCAATTCTGCATGAATTGATTAGACTTGACTACAGAAGGTTATTTAAACAAGAACCTTCAAGAACTCGATTTCTCCATGGCTCCCTAGCACACATCTCACCACCTGCACAAGGCCATCTTTTTCCATCAAGAGAACAAGTCCGGTTCAGAAGTTCCACTGCTAAAAGTTACCAAAAGGCATCCATGCTTGTCTCAGGTGGTGGAGGAAAACACAGATGTGGTTCCACAGCAAGTCTGACTGAAGAGAAGTCTGCACAGCCACAAAGAGCCTACACCACCCTCCCCCAAAATCCTGTGCTCCTGACCCCATTCCCCCTGTCAGGCTGCACTCACTGAGCCAACCAGCTGAAGGATACAAAAACTTTCCCTCCTGGTTGCTTTACTTTTTAAATAAATCACTGCTCTGAGCTGGTGGACAGCCTTCCATCATTCCAGGGCCAGCACCTGGGTAGGGGTAGCAAGGTCTGACTTCCAGCCACAGTGCAGGATTAGCTCAACTTGGGCCAAGAGGTGCTCCACCCAACAGAGTTCATTTGCATCTGCCTTCATTAGGTGGCAATTTAAAAAGAAAGTGGCTTGGATATTTCTTGAGAAAAGCTGCACCTGAAAGCCTGTTTTGGCACTTGGTTCAAAAATTGCCTCAGTTTCCTTCCTTGTGAAAAGTTCAATAAAAGCAACTTTACCCCACAAAAAACCCAAATCAGCATCCACCATACTTTGTACTTCTCCAAAAGGAAATGCAACCTGTAATAGTCCATATTAATATGCTTTTAGTAAACTTAATAATCTGAAATCTTGTGAAAAGGTCTGCTAAGCAACATAAAACATTGATTTGCCCACACTCCCCATTTCCCCCATTCCACATACCCTCATTTAGAGGAGAGCTGCCCTCAATGGGCAGGAACCACAGTGTAATGCCAATGTCCTGACCAGGACTGGAAGCAAGAAATTTTAAGGCACAACCATCTCCCAAACACAGGAAGCAGATTTTGTTTTCTCACATTATCAAATTCACAACAAATCTGCCATTCACTTCAAATACAGACCTTGGAAAACAAAAGGGAACCTCTCAAATCCTTAAGGAGACCAATTCACGACTGACAAGGGCCACTTCGTGTCTTTACGCACCACGCTTCACGTCTGCAGCTTCTGATTTAGGAAAATTTGAGATGACACCAGCCAATTGACTCATGCAGGATTCGCAGAGCCTGAGTGCATTATGAACATCCCACAGAGAAGCTGTTTCGATTTTGGATGGAATACACAATTAAGTTGAGCAGTTTTTAAAGCACGCCCTTGGATGTCACCTTCAGGAGAGCTACAGGAAATTAATCATAATGGCATTTATCACTTTTTAGCCTGCTCTTCTAATCCCGGCTGCGTGGTCACGCCGAGTTTCCGCAGCAGCCTGTACCGCAGAGGTGGCTGCTTGAGCCAGAACCTACACTCCAGGCAGTGTAGTATCTCTAAATGAAGAGCTCCAACTTTATATAGCTTATAAATTACAGGATCTACATTTCATTTAGCTTTTCCTGTCGATGTTAACTTCAAGTTGTGTAATCAAACACCAAAACGCCCCCATACATACAAGCAAAACGTGCAAGCGTTGCCATTGACAGATCAGAGCAGGCAATTTAAGAGTTAATCCTCGAGCAGTGTCCTCAAATAACCCTACGGTGGCTTGATATTACAGCTGAACATGCTGCCTCTAGTGCTTCCAGCTACTGCTATCAAAGGCTCTGTAGCAACTTTCCCTGCTGCAGCCGCTAACACCGAAATGCAATTAAAGCCGGCATTTCCAGCCTCATCCCCGTCCCCTGGGAGCTGCAACCTTTCCTCCTCCAGCACTGCCGCACCCTGGCAGAGCCAACTGCGGCCCTGGCGAGGGAAGGGCTGTGGAAGTCATCTTGGCACTTTACAAGGGACAGCAAAACGTAACCTTACATATCAGCTGGCTCCCGAAGCGCTCAATTTTCCTGGTAAATCTCGGGCTTTCCCATGTTGCGGACACAGCCGATTGTGTAAACCAAATTACAGCACACGACAGCGGTAATTTCTCCATTCCTCCTCTGTTGACATTTACACGGGCAATTTATCGCCTGCTAAAATTACCACTTCCCCGTCCAATCCCAGAGGGATCCCTGCTCGGGGCGGAACGCTGCTGTGCGAGCAGATGCCATCTTTCAGACACGAACAGCAAAGCCCCAGCTCCATTTTACAGTGCTAACCTCCTGATATCCACACAACTCGTGTTTTCAAACTACGTTTTGCCACAACAATTATTTTTACTATTTACAGGTTCATATCGAAGTTACTGTTTTTTCTGCCTTCTTGCTTTTCAAGCAAAGTGGAGGGGGCAGAGGCATTTTTTCAGCTGAATACAATCACCTGGAAGCCTTTCCATACAAATCTAATCCTGACAGATCATTTTGTTCCATCACAGTTTTTTTTGATACCTGCATGCTGCAGCCAGACCATGACTACTTCTGCCTGCAGCATGGTCTGCTCTACACCTACACACACAAAAGAAGTTGATTTATTTATCCAGGGAAGAAAATAGGTAAGTTCCCTATTATTAAACTGGATTTTCCCCTCAGAGCCATAAAGTGCCCAGGACAGCATTTTCAGGTGACCAGTCCAAACTTGTAAAATTCAGAAAGAGAACTCCTGTTTCTGCAAGTACATCTGTAAAACCAGCAGCACAACTTATTCAAACAGCACAAAAGAAATTGGGCTGAGATAAAGACCTGCAACTGAAGGAGCTGATCCAAACAATACCTTCCTGCTTATCTTAAATCCATCCATTCAATAGAACACAGAGAATCCCAGTAATAAGGTACTTTACAAGATGATCTAAGAAACTTCTTTCCTACAGGCATTTGTGGTCTGAATTTGCACATCTGTTCTACAGAGAATGAAATTGAACACAAAGCATTTTTGGCGACTCTACCCTGCTTTTAGAGAGGCTGTTACTCTAAAAAGATTCAGAAAATCTTAGTCCTGCTTGATTAATTTCCAAGCAAATCCATTACTTCCAATTATATTTGGGATATTAAGTTATGACCAAAACACAAATACGAAGATTCTTTTTAATGAAGGCAGTAACTTTATAAAATTTTATGCTTCATCACGCACAAGACAGATTTCGTCCAGAATCAAATCTCAAACAGCTGATCCACTCTGGTCATTTCCCAGCTAACAGTAATGGAAGTCAAGTTCCTCTGTTGTGAAACTCAGATCTTGGGATGAAATCCATCTGATTTCTACTCAGAACCTTGCTGAGACAAGCACACTTACATAATGGAATTTAACTTTCTTAGACCAATTTAAGCCTGAGCAAAACCCAACAGAGACATTCTTGCGTGATTTTGTCTCACGTCATGCCACAACCTGCACGCTATATCCACAGATAGTCTTCCTCACCAAAAAACAACTCCTAAAGCTGCTGGCAAATACTCTGTCTGCATCTCAGAAAGTATGACTGCCTGGGAATTCACGAGGCTGCCACTGTGATCTCTCCCATCAGCAAAGAATAAGAGTTTCACATATGAAAGGCTTGATGGCGGTGTTGAAAGATAGAGGGAGTGTATTCAAACAAGCAGACTCCTGAATTTTCTATTCTGAGAACGATTATACCAGAATACCACTCCCAACCTCCAGTTTACCTGACAACAGCACCGGGATAAGATTAAAATTTAATGTAAGTAAAATAAACAAGGCCTTAGGACGAATCCAGGGCAATTTTCAGACCCTGTTTCACAAATCCCCAGGGAGGGCGTGCCCACCCTTCACTGTACACACTTGTAACCTGAGAGACCCACGGTGTTGTTGAATCAACAGTTGTAGGGAAAAGCTCCCTGCTTGACATACATCATCAAAACCTGGTAATTTCAGCACCTGAGAGACATGGGAAAAAGAGCTCCTCGTTTTTTGACAGCTTAATCTCAAACCCTGCAGTTACAGGGGGAGCACCCAGCTTCCCAGAGCAGGTCACCTAAGCATTTAGAGCCAACCTATGAAACTGCAAGCATCTTACAACTCACCAAAGTTAACCTCCCTAATTCCAGGGTCAAGATTAATGTTAATGGCAAAACAATGTTGTTCCCGAATTACAAAAGGAAATGTAGAAAGCATTTCCTTCCAGTCCTTCAGATTCTGGAATTATTCCCCACTTTAATGAGCATTACCTCTATACAATGCAGCATTTCCTCCAAAAGAAACGTACTTCCTTTTCTACCACCCAAACACTTGTCCTAAAATGGAATTACATCCTTTCTTATCCAGGGTTCAAGTGATATTCTTGCCATCATAATACAAAGCAAGTCTTAATCAAAAGTTTCCTTGAAGCCAAACTGAGTCCCCATGCTACTACACTTTAGGAGGGATATTTGGGGAAGCAGAGCACAGTCTAAATCCCACAGGTTAACCTTCCTGCTTTTCTAACAGCTTTACAAGATGGAAGTAGGACCTCAATGGCCCATTTCTACTGCTTGAACTTTTACCTAAGTATTTGCCAAGAAATTAAATGACAATGAAGGGAAAATTCCAGTAAACCAGATCCACCCCCCGTCCCCACTTAATTTTATGTCCATACAATTTGAAGCTCTCCTAATAAAACTGGTCTTGTCCTATCAAGGCAAATTCCATACTAGTCCCAGAAAACTTTAGCTAAAGAAGTTCAGCAGTAGGTCTTAACAGTTAGGTAACTTTCTGGCCATCCTTTCCATGAATACTATTGCTTACATCACCAACCAAACTAACAACATTATACTACTTCTCTATTTCTCCTCGACTGGTCTTACACCCCACTAATATCAGATTTCCTAACTGCTGCTTGTCAGTGTCAACAGACGAAGGACCAAAGCTCAACAGTACACCCAGTCCCCACCACAGACTTCCAAAGAACAGAATTTCAAGCATTTCCCCCTTCCCACTTACACTGCCCATTGCTTTGCTCCCACCAGTGCTCAAAGAAGAAAGAAAACATAGCACACAGGACAATGAACAGACTGCAACAAGTGATGTCATACAGACTGTGCAAACTGATCAATCTACTACGCACTGTTCTGTTTAAGAACTGGACAAATTCATCATCCTTTTAACACCAACCTGGCTGCAACTATGCACAAAATGCAAGAAAAATTATTTAGCCTCTCCTTATTTAGCCCACTCTTATTATTTAGCCCTCTCCTTATTTAGCCCACTTTTATATACTGAAAAAAGCTTTTTTAAAGGGTTCTTTATACTGTATGCCATGTAAGACAAATTACTGATATAGTAACTGTTTTCAATGTAAAAACCCCATTTATAGCAGAGTAGTATCTCTCTGTAGCATCCTTTTCCCCCCCCAACCACACATTATCTTACACATTGATCTATGCTTTTAAGTTTGATCGATTAGCAGCGGCTGTACTACAGCTTGTTCCCCTCTGCTTCAAGAACCCGAATGCTGAAACATCTGAAACCGTTCTCCATCAAATGCAGGAGAAAAGATCACACTTTTTCATACGGAACAAAACCCTTTATCAGCTGCTACAGACTCGTGCTGGACGCTTCCAGGAAGATGGTCCCAGCGATGAGCCCGGGCTGGATTGTCCCAGCAGTGCTGGGCACAGCCCGGAGCCGAGGCGGCCCTGGGGAACAGCGGCTGCGCTGCTGCCGCAGGAACACCTCCACGGGGGCAGAAACAGGCCAGACACGGGCAACACACCCGCCTGGCCTCCCCAGCATCTAAAACTGGTTCTAAATCACAGAAATACCGAGGCTCGAAAAGTGCTCTGAGGTTGACCAGGGACCCACCATCACCGTGTCAACCACGGCACTGAGCGCCGCGTCCAGTCCTTGCTTAAACAGCTCCAGGGACGGTGACTCCACCACCTCCCTGGGCTGCCCATTCCAGTGTCCGATCACTCTTTCTGAGAACAAATTCTCCCTGTGTCCGACCCAAACCTCCCCGGGCGCAGCTGAAGACCGTGTCCTCATGTCCTATCGCTGGTTGCCCGGGAGCAGAGCCCGACTCGCACCTGGCCGCACCCTCCTGTCAGGGACTTGTGGAGAGCCGTGAGGCTCCTCCTGAGCCTCCTGTCCTCCGGGCTGAGCGCCCCCGGCCGCTCCTCACAGGACACGCGCTCCAGACCCTTCCCCAGCTCCGCTGCCCTTCCCCGGGCTCGCTCCATACGGAGCGCTGCATGGAGCTGGACCCCAGCACAGCAAAGCCGGCGGAGCAGGAACCCTCTAGGCAGCTCCCCCGATCCCGCTTTTCCGGGCTGCGTTCGGGGAGCGCGGGGGGCGAAACTTCCTATTAAGGGCACGGCGGCCGCGGGCCCGCAGCTCTGCGGCGCCGCCATGGCGGGGCCTCCCTCGCTCCCTCCCTCGGGCCGCGGCTGCGCGCTCGGGGCGGCGGGAAGCGCCGCTGCCTCCGCTGCACCTGCCGCCGCCGCGGGGGAGGGCGATGCGGCGGCACCCGGAGCACCCCGCCCGCACCCCCGCCGCGGAACTCGCGCCACGCTCACCCACGCTCCGGTAGCCCAGGATCGCGATCTTGCGGGACTTGGACGGCGGCATCTTCTCCCCCGCCCGGCCCCGAACCACATCAAGGGCGGCGGCTGCGGCGGAGGGCGGCGGCGGGCGGCTGTGGGGGCGCGGGGCGCGGCGCCAGCGACCATGGACTTT